>NW_025423734.1:1200000-1534778 GCF_020740605.2 Lemur catta | reverse complement strand
GGTGAGGCCCATTAATCTTGGCATTTCCAATAGTTGGTCTTACAGACTACCAAGAAAGTGTTCTTTTAAGAATTATTCCTTTGTGGTTTCAGCATTATTTTCAGAACCCGAGCAGGGTTCTCGCATTAGCATAAGAATCCTGCCTGGTAGTTGAGATTTCTGGGTGGGGTGTAAGTGGGGGGTTCTGTCAGCCCTGCCTTGATTTGTTTACCTCCAGAGTTGGAAAGTGCATATTTGCGTGAGACGGGAAGAGTGCGGATCGTGCTTCAGATTTCATCCTGACACTTTGAAATGACCAGTGTGTTGGTAATTATTTGCCATTTCCATGGCGTTTGGCCCCGTAATAGTCATGAGGTCGGTCTCTGCATCCTGAAGCCTATGATGCTTTTTGCAGAGAAACCTGTGCTGAGGCCCAGGTAACTTGCTGTTTCCCCTAGCTGGCACAGGAGCCTTGGAAGATAGGATTGTTTTCAGTATTATTTCACCATTTTTTCACCACTGTTTCAAGAACGGGAGCCCTTTTCAACCGATAGCGGAAGAATCCTTCTTTGGAGATGAGATATTTTTCTGGGGTGGCAAGTGCAGGGCCTCTGTCAGTCCTGGGTTTGTTGGACTAGCGCCAGACATGAGAAGTGCGCCTTTGTGGAACAGGTGAATAGTGCGGATCCTGTTTCAGTCTAAAGACTGAAACAGGATCCACACTTTTCACCGTTCCTTTCAGAATCATTTGATTCATCAGCTAGGAATGCCGATTGCTTCTCCAGACCAATCGAAGGCTAGGCCAAAGTAACTCGATCTTTCCAAGAGGTGTGTGGCCCAACTTTTGAAAGAACCGCTAAGTGGAGAACTATTTGGTATTTTTCCTAAGCACTTTTCACCGTAATTGTGCTAAGGTTGGTCTCTACATCCTTAAGCATAAGAGAGTTTTCACAGACGAAACAGGCTGAGGCCCAGTAATCTTGGCATTTCCAATAGTTGGTCCTAGAGACTACTAAGAATGTGTTTTTTTAAGTATTATTCCATTGTGGTTTCAGCATTATTTTCAGAACCCGAGCAGGGTTCTCGCATTACCATAAGAATCCTGCCTGGTAGTTGAGATTTCTGGGTGGGGTGTAAGTGCGGGGCTTCTGTCAGCCCTGCCTTTGATTTGTTTACCTCCAGAGTTGGAAAGTGCATATTTGCGTAAGATGGGAAAAGTGTGGATCGTGCTTCAGATTTCATCCAGACACTTTGAAATGACCAGTGTGTTGGTAATTATTTGCCATTTCCATGGCGTTTGGCACCGTAATAGTGATGAGGTCGGTCTCTGCATCCTGAAGCCTATGATGCTTTTTGCAGAGAAACCTCTGCTGAGGCCCAGGTAACTTGCTATTTCCCATAGCTGGCACAGGAGCCTTGGAAGATAGGATTGTTTTCAGTATTATTTCACCATTTTTTCACCACTGTTTCAAGAACAGGAGCCCTTTTTAACCGCTAGCAGAAGAATCCTTCTTTGGAGATGAGATATTTTTCTGGGGTGGCAAGTGCAGGGCCTCTGTCAGTCCTGGGTTTGTTGGACTAGCGCCAGACATGAGAAGTGCGCCTTTGTGGGACAGGTGAATAGTGCGGATCCTGTTTCAGTCTAAAGACTGAAACAGGATCCACACTTTTCACCGTTCCTTTCAGAATCATTTGATTCATCAGCTAGGAATGGCGATTGCTTCTCCAGACCAATCGAAGGCTAGGCCAAAGTACCTCGATCTTTCCAAGAGGTGTGTGGCCCAACTTTTGAAAGAACTGCTAAGTGGAGAACTATTTGGTATTTTTCGTAAGCACTTTTCACCGTAATTGTCCTAAGGTTGGTCTCTGCATCCTTAAGCATACCAGAGTTTTCACAGACGAAACAGGCTGAGGCCCATTAATCTTGGCATTTCCAATAGTTGGTCCTAGAGACTACCAAGAAAGTGTTCTTTTAACTATTATTCTGTTGTGGTTTCAGCATCATTTTCAGAACCCGAGCAGGGTTCTCGCATTAGCATAAGAATCCTGCCTGGTAGTTGAGATTTCATGGCGGGGTGTAAGTGCGGGGCTTCTGTCAGCCCTGCCTTTGATTTGTTTACCTCCAGAGTTTGAAAGTGCATAGTTGCGTGAGATGGGAAAAGTGTGGATAATGCTTCAAATTTCATCCTGACACTTTGAAATGACCAGTGTGTTGGTAATTATTTGCCATTTCCATGGCGTTTGGCACCGTAATAGTCATGAGGTCGGTCTCTGCATCCTGAAGCCTATGATGCTTTTTGCAGAGAAACCTCTGCTGAGGCCCAGGTAACTTGCTGTTTCCCATAGCTGGCACAGGAGCCTTGGAAGATAGGATTGTTTTCAGTATTATTTCACCATTTTTTCACCACTGTTTCAAGATCGGGAGCCCTTTTCAACCGTTATCGGAAGAATCCTTCTTTGGAGATGAGATATTTTTCTGGGGTGGCAAGTGCAGGGCCTCTGTCAGTCCTGGGTTGGTTGGACTAGCGCCAGACATGAGAAGTGTGCCTTTGTGGGACAGGTGAATAGTGCGGATCCTGTATCAGTCTAAAGACTGAAACAGGATCCACACTTTTCACCGTTCCTTTCAGAATCATTAGCTTCATCAGCTAGGAATGGCGATGCTTCTCCAGACCAATCGAAGCCTAGGCCAAAGTAACTCGATGTTTCTAAGAGGTGTGTGGCCCAACTTTTGAAAGAACTGCTAAGTGGAGAACTATTTGTTATTTTTCCACAGCACTTTGCACCGTAATTGACATAAGGTTGGTCGCTGCATCCTTAAGCCTACCAGAGTTTTCACACACGAAACAGGCTGAGGCCCAGTAATCTTGGCATTTCCAATAGTTGGTCCTAGAGGCTACCAAGAAAGTGTTATTTTAAGTATTATTCCGTTGTGGTTTCAGCATTATTTTCAGAACCCGAGCAGAGTTCTCGCATTAGCATAAGAATTCTGCCTCGTAGTTGAGATTTCTGGGAGGGGTGTAAGCGCGGGGCTTCTGTAGGCCCTGCCTTTGATTTGTTTACCTCCAGAGTTGGAAAGTGCATATTTGCGTGAGATGGGAAAAGTGTGGATCGTGCTTCAGATTTCATCCTGACACTTTGAAATGACCAGTGTGTTGGTAATTATTTGCCATTTCCATGGCGTTTGGCACCGTAATAGTCATGAGGTCGGTCTCTGCATCCTGAAGCCTATGATGCTTTTTGCAGAGAAACCTCTGCTGAGGCCCAGGTAACTTGCTATTTCCCATAGCTGGCACAGGAGCCTTGGAAGATAGGATTGTTTTCAGTATTATTTCACCATTTTTTCACCACTGTTTCAAGACCGGGAGCCCTTTTCAACCGTTAGCGGAAGAATCCTTCTTTGGAGATGAGATATTTTTCTGGGGTGGCAAGTGCAGGGCCTCTGTCAGTCCTGGGATTGTTGGACTAGCGCCAGACATGAGAAGTGCGCCTTTGTGGGACAGGTGAATAGTGCGGATCTTGTTTCAGTCTAAAGACTGAAACAGGATCCGCACTTTTCACCGTTCCTTTCAGAATCATTTGATTCATCAGCTAGGAATGGCGATTGCTTCACCAGACCAATCGAAGGCTAGGCCAAAGTAACTCGATCTTTCCAAGAGGTGTGTGGAACAACTTTTGAAAGAACCACTAAGTGGAGAACTATTTGTTATTTTTCCGAAGGACTTTTCACAGAAATTGTCCTAACGTTGGTCTCTGCATCCTTAAGCATACCAGTGTCTTCACAGACGAAACAGGCTGAGGCCCAGTAATCTTGGCATTTCCAATTGTTGGTCTTAGAGACTACCAAGAAAGTGTTCTTTTAAGTATTATTCCTTTGTGGTTTCAGCATTATTTTCAGTACCCGAGCAGGGTTCTCGCATTAGCATAAGAATCCTGCCTGGTAGTTGAGATTTCATGGTGGGGTGTAAGTGCGCGGCTTCTGTCAGCCCTGCCTTTGATTTGTTTACCTCCGGAGTTGGAAAGTGCATAGTTGCGTGAGATGGGAAAAGTGTGGATCGTGCTTCAGATTTCATCCTGACACTTTGAAATGACCAGTGTGTTGGTAATTATTTACCATTTCCATGGCGTTTGGCACCGTAATAGTCATGAGGTCGGTCTCTGCATCCTGAAGCCTATGATGCTTTTTGCAGAGAAACCTCTGCTGAGGCCCAGGTAACTTGCTATTTCCCATAGCTGGCACAGGAGCCTTGGAAGATAGGATTGTTTTCAGTATTATTTCACCATTTTTTCACCACTGTTTCAAGAACGGGAGCCCTTTTCAACCGTTAGCGGAAGAATCCTTCTTTGGAGATGAGATATTTTTCTGGGGTGGCAAGTGCAGGGCCTCTGTCAGTCCTGGGTTTGTTGGACTAGCGCCAGACATGAGAAGTGCGCCTTTGTGGGACAGGTGAATAGTGCGGATCCTGTTTCAGTCTAACGACTGAAACAGGATCCGCACTTTTCACCGTTCCTTTCAGAATCATTTGATTCATCAGCTAGGAATGGCGATTGCTTCACCAGACCAATCGAAGGCTAGGCCAAAGTAACTCGATCTTTCCAAGAGGTGTGTGGAACAACTTTTGAAAGAACCACTAAGTGGAGAACTATTTGTTATTTTTCCGAAGGACTTTTCACAGAAATTGTCCTAACGTTGGTCTCTGCATCCTTAAGCATACCAGTGTCTTCACAGACGAAACAGGCTGAGGCCCAGTAATCTTGGAATTTCCAATTGTTGGTCTTAGAGACTACCAAGAAAGTGTTCTTTTAAGTATTATTTCTTTGTGGTTTCAGCATTATTTTCAGTACCCGAGCAGGGTTCTCGCATTAGCATAAGAATCCTGCCTGGTAGTTGAGATTTCATGGTGGGGTGCAAGTGCGGGGCTTCTGTCAGCCCTGCCTTTGATTTGTTTACCTCCAGAGTTGGAAAGTGCATATTTGCGTGAGATGGGAAAAGTGTGGATCGTGCTTCAGATTTCATCCTGACACTTTGAAATGACCAGTGTGTTGGTAATTATTTACCATTTCCATGGCGTTTGGCACCGTAATAGTCATGAGGTCGGTCTCTGCATCCTGAAGCCTATGATGCTTTTTGCAGAGAAACCTCTGCTGAGGCCCAGGTAACTTGCTATTTCCCATAGCTGGCACAGGAGCCTTGGAAGATAGGATTGTTTTCAGTATTATTTCACCATTTTTTCACCACTGTTTCAAGAACGGGAGCCCTTTTCAACCGTTAGCGGAAGAATCCTTCTTTGGAGCTGAGATATTTTTCTGGGGTGGCAAGTGCAGGGCCTCTGTCAGTCCTGGGTTTGTTGGACTAGCGCCAGACATGAGAAGTGCGCCTTTGTGGGACAGGTGAACAGTGCGGATCCTGTTTCAGTCTAAAGACTGAAACAGGATCCGCACTTTTCACCGTTCCTTTCAGAATCATTTGATTCATCAGCTAGGAATGGCGATTGCTTCACCAGACCAATCGAAGGCTAGGCCAAAGTAACTCGATCTTTCCAAGAGGTGTGTGGAACAACTTTTGAAAGAACCACTAAGTGAAGAACTATTTGTTATTTTTCCGAAGCACTTTTCACAGTAATTGTCCTAACGTTGGTCTCTGCATCCTTAAGCATACCAGTGTCTTCACAGACGAAACAGGCTGAGGCCCAGTAATCTTGGCATTTCCAATTGTTGGTCTTAGAGACTACCAAGGAAGTGTTCTTTTAAGTATTATTTCTTTGTGGTTTCAGCATTATTTTCAGTACCCGAGCAGGGTTCTCGCATTAGCATAAGAATCCTGCCTGGTAGTTGAGATTTCATGGTGGGGTGTAAGTGCGGGGCTTCTGTCAGCCCTGCCTTTGATTTGTTTACCTCCAGAGTTGGAAAGTGCATATTTGCGTGAGATGGGAAAAGTGTGGTCGTGCTTCAGATTTCATCCTGACACTTTGAAATGACCAGTGTGTTGGTAATTATTTGCCATTTCCATGGCGTTTGGCACCGTAATAGTCATGAGGTCGGTCTCTGCATCCTGAAGCCTATGATGCTTTTTGCAGAGAAACCTCTGCTGAGGCCCAGGTAACTTGCTATTTCCCATAGCTGGCACAGGAGCCTTGGAAGATAGGATTGTTTTCAGTATTATTTCACCATTTTTTCACCACTGTTTCAAGAACGGGAGCCCTTTTCAAACGTTAGCGGAAGAATCCTCCTTTGGAGATGAGATATTTTTCTGGGGTGGCAAGTGCAGGACCTCTGTCAGTCCTGGGTTTGTTGGACTAGCGCCAGACATGAGAAGTGCGCCTTTGTGGGACAGGTGAATAATGCGGATCCTGTTTCAGTCTAAAGACTGAAACAGGATCCGCACTTTTCACCGTTCCTTTCAGAATCATTTGATTCATCAGCTAGGAATGGCGATTGCTTCACCAGACCAATCGAAGGCTAGGCCAAAGTAACTCGATCTTTCCAAGAGGTGTGTGGCCCAACTTTTGAAAGAACCGCTAAGTGGAGAACTATTTGTTATTTTTCCGAAGCACTTTTCACCGTAATTGTCCTAACGTTGGTCTCTGCATCCTTAAGCATACCAGTGTCTTCACAGACGAAACAGGCTGAGGCCCAGTAATCTTGGCATTTCCAATAGTTGGTCTTAGAGACTACCAAGAAAGTGTTCTTTTAAGTATTATTCCTTTGTGGTTTCAGCATTATTTTCAGTACCCGAGCAGGGTTCTCGCATTAGCATAAGAATCCTGCCTGGTAGTTGAGATTTCATGGTGGGGTGTAAGTGCGCGGCTTCTGTCAGCCCTGCCTTTGATTTGTTTACCTCCGGAGTTGGAAAGTGCATAGTTGCGTGAGATGGGAAAAGTGTGGATCGTGCTTCAGATTTCATCCTGACACTTTGAAATGACCAGTGTGTTGGTAATTATTTACCATTTCCATGGCCTTTGGCACCGTAATAGTCATGAGGTCGGTCTCTGCATCCTGAAGCCTATGATCCTTTTTGCAGAGAAACTTCTGCTGACCCAGGTAACTTGCTGTTTCCCATAGCTGGCACAGGAGCCTTGGAAGATAGGATTGTTTTCAGTATTATTTCACCATCCTTTCACCACTGTTTCAAGAACGGGAGCCCTTTTCAACCGTTAGTGGAAGAATCCTTCTTTGGAGATGAGATATTTTTCTGGGGTTGCAAGTGCAGGGCCTCTGTCAGTCCTGGGTTTGCTGGACTAGCGCCAGACATGAGAAGTGCGCCTTTGTGGGACAGGTGAATAGTGCGGATCCTGTTTCAGTATAAAGACTGAAACAGGATCCGCACTTTTCACCGTTCCTTTCAGAATCATTTGATTCATCAGCTAGGAATGGCGATTGCTTCACCAGACCAATCGAAGGCTAGGCCAAAGTAACTCGATGTTTCCAAGAGGTGTGTGGCCCAACTATTGAAAGAACCGCTAAGTGGAGAACTATTTGGTATTTTTCCGAAGCACTTTTCACCGTAATTGTCATAAGGTTGGTCTCTGCATCCTTAAGCATACCAGAGTCTTCACAGACGAAACAGGCTGAGGCCCAGTAATCTTGGCATTTCCAATAGTTGGTCCTAGAGACTACCAAGAAAGTGTTCTTTTAAGTATTATTCCGTTGTGGTTTCAGCATTATTTTCAGAACCCGAGCAGGTTTCTCGCATTAGCATAAGAATCCTGCCTGGTAGTTGAGATTTCTGGGTGGGGTGTAAGTGCGGGGCTTCTGTCAGCCCTGCCTTTGATTTGTTTACCTCCAGAGTTGGAAAGTGCATATTTGCGTGAGATGGGAAAAGTGTGGATCGTGCTTCAGATTTCATCCTGACACTTTGAAATGACCAGTGTGTTGGTAAGTATTTGCCATTTCCATAACGTTTGGCACCGTAATAGTCATGAGGTCGGTCTCTGCATCCTGAAGCCTATGATGCTTTTTGCGGAGAAACCTGTGCTGAGGCCCAGGTAACTTGCTATTTCCCATAGCTGGCACAGGAGCCTTGGAAGATAGAATTGTTTTCAGTATTATTTCACCATCCTTTCACCACTGTTTCAAGAACGGGAGCCCTTTTCAACCGTTAGTGGAAGAATCCTTCTTTGGAGATGAGATATTTTTCTGGGGTGGCAAGTGCAGGGCCTCTGTCAGTTCTGGGTTTGTTGGACTAGTGCCAGACATGAGAAGTGCGCCTTGTGGGACTGGTGAATAGTGCGGATCCGGTTTCAGTCTAAAGACTGAAACAGGATCCGCACTTTTCACTGTTCCTTTCAGAATCATTTGATTCATCAGCTAGGAATGGCGATTGCTTCACCAGACCAATCGAAGGCCAGGCCAAAGTAACTCGATGTTTCCAAGTGGTGTGTGGCCCAACTATTGAAAGAACCGCTAAGTGGAGAACTATTTGGTATTTTTCCGAAGCACTTTTCACCGTAATTGTCATAAGGTTGGTCTCTGCATCCTTAAGCATACCAGAGTCTTCACAGACGAAACAGGCTGAGGCCCAGTAATCTTGGCATTTCCAATAGTTGGTCCTAGAGACTACCAAGAAAGTGTTCTTTTAAGTATTATTCTGTTGTGGTTTCAGCATTATTTTCAGAACCCGAGCATGGTTCTCGCATTAGCATAAGAATCCTGTCTGGTAGTTGAGATTTCTGGGTGGGGTGTACGTGGAGGACTTCTGTCAGCCCTGCCTTTGATTTGTTTACCTCCAGAGTTGGAAAGTTCATATTTGCGTGAGATGGGAAAAGTGTGGATCATGCTTCAGATTTCATCCTGACACTTTGAAATGACCAGTGTGTTGGTAATTATTTGCATTTCCATGGCGTTTGGCACAGAAATAGTCATGAGTTCGGTCTCTGCATCCTGAAGCCTATGATGCTTTTTGCAGAGAAACCTCTGCTGAGGCCCAGGTAACTTCCTATTTCCCATAGCTGGCACAGGAGCCTTGGAAGATAGGATTGTTTTCAGTATCATTTCACCATCCTTTCACCACTGTTTCAAGAACGGGAGCTCTTTTCAACCGTTAGTGGAAGAATCCTTCTTTGGAGATGAGATATTTTTCTGGGGTGGCAAGTGCAGGGCCTCTGTCAGTCCTGGGTTTGCTGGACTAGCGCCAGACATGAGAAGTGCGCCTTTGTGGGACAGGTGAATAGTGCGGATCCTGTTTCAGTCTAAAGACTGAGACAGGATACGCACTTTTCACCGTACCTTTCAGAACAATTTGATTCATCAGCTAGGAATAGCGATTGCTTCACCAGACCAATCGAAGGCTAGGCCAAAGTAACTCGATGTTTCCAAGTGGTGTGTGGCCCAACTATTGAAAGAACCGCTAAGTGGAGAACTATTTGTTATTTTTCCGAAGCACTTTTCACCGTAATTGTCATAAGGTTAGTCTCTGCATCCTTAAGCATACCAGAGTCTTCGCAGACGAAACAGGCTGAGGCCCAGTAATCTTGGCATTTCCAATAGTTGGTCCTAGAGACTACCAAGAAAGTGTTCTTTTAAGTATTTTTCCGTTGTGGTTTCAGCATTATTTTCAGAACCTGAGCAGGGTTCTCGCATTAGCATAAGAATCCTGCCTGGTCGTTTAGATTTCTGGGTGGGGTGTAAGTGCGGGGCTTCTGTCAGCCCTGCCTTTGATTTGTTTACCTCCAGAGTTGGAAAGTCATATTTGCGTGACATGGGAAAAGTGTGGATCATGCTCCAGATTTGATCCTGACACTTTGAAATGACCAGTGTGTTGGTAATTATTTGCATTTCCATGGCGTTTGGCACCGAAATAGTCATGAGGTCGGTCTCTGCATCCTGAAGCCTATGATGCTTTTTGCAGAGAAACCTCTGCTGAGGCCCAGGTAACTTCCTATTTCCCATAGCTGGCACAGGAGCCTTGGAAGATAGGATTGTTTTCAGTATCATTTCACCATCCTTTCACCACTGTTTCAAGAACGGGAGCTCTTTTCAACCGTTAGTGGAAGAATCCTTCTTTGGAGATGAGATATTTTTCTGGGGTGGCAAGTGCAGGGCCTCTGTCAGTCCTGGGTTTGCTGGACTAGCGCCAGACATGAGAAGTGCGCCTTTGTGGGACAGGTGAATAGTGCGCATCCTGTTTCAGTCTAAAGACTGAGACAGGATACGCACTTTTCACCGTTCCTTTCAGAACAATTTGATTCGTCAGCTAGGAATAGCGATTGCTTCACCAGACCAATCGAAGGCCAGGCCAAAGTAACTCGATGTTTCCAAGTGGTGTGTGGCCCAACTATTGAAAGAACCGCTAAGTGGAGAACTATTTGTTATTTTTCCGAAGCACTTTTCACCGTAATTGTCATAAGGTTGGTCTCTGCATCCTTAAGCATACCAGAGTCTTCGCAGACGAAACAGGCTGAGGCCCAGTAATCTTGGCATTTCCAATAGTTGGTCCTAGAGACTACCAAGAAAGTGTTCTTTTAAGTATTATTCCGTTGTGGTTTCAGCATTATTTTCAGAACCCGAGCAGGGTTCTTGCATTAGCATAAGAATCCAGCCTGGTAGTTGAGATTTCTGGGAGGGGTGTACCTGGAGGACTTCTGTCAGCCCTGCCTTTGATTTATTTACCTCCAGAGTTGGAAAGTGCATATTTGCGTGAGATGGGAAAAGTGTGGATCGTGCTTCAGATTTCATCCTGACACTTTGAAATGACCAGTGTGTTGGTAATTATTTGCATTTCCATGGCGTTTGGCACAGAAATAGTCATGAGGTCGGTCTCTGCATCCTGAAGCCTATGATGCTTTTTGCAGAGAAACCTCTGCTGAGGCCCAGGTAACTTGCTATTTCCCATAGGTGGCACAGGAGCCTTGGAAGATAGGATTGTTTTCAGTATTATTTCACCATCCTTTCACCACTGTTTCAAGGACGGGAGCCCTTTTCAACCGTTACTGCAAGAATCCTTCTTTGGAGATGAGATATTTTTCTGGGGTGGCAAGTGCAGGGCCTCTGTCAGTCCTGGGTTTGTTGGACTAGCGCCAGACATGAGAAGTGCGCCTTTGTGGGACAGGTGAATAGTGCGGATCCTGTTTCAGTCTAAAGACTGAAACAGGATCCGCACTTTTCACGGTTCCTTTCAGAATCATTTGATTCATCAGCTAGGAATAGCGATTGCTTCACCAGACCAATCGAAGGCTAGGCCAAAGTAACTCGATTTTTCCAAGTGGTGTGTGGCCCAACTATTGAAAGAACCGCTAAGTGGAGAACTATTTGGTATTTTTCCGAAGCACTTTTCACCGTAATTGTCATAAGGTTGGTCTCTGCATCCTTAAGCATACCAGAGTCTTCACAGACGAAACAGGCTGAGGCCCAGTAATTTTGGCATTTCCAATAGTTGGTCCTAGAGACTACCAAGAAAGTGCTCTTTTAAGTATTATTCTGTTGTGGTTTCAGCATTATTTTCAGAACCCGAGCAGGGTTCTCGCATTACCATAAGAATCCTGCCTGGTAGTTGAGATTTCAGGGTGGGGTGTAAGTGCGGGGCTTCTGTCACCCCTACCTTTGATTTGTATACCTACAGAGTAGGAAAGTGCATATTTGCGTGAGATGGGAAAAGTGTGGATCGTGCTTCAGATTTCATCCTGACACTTTGAAATGACCAGTGTGTTGGTAATTATTTGCCATTTCCATGGCGTTTGGCACCGTAATAGTCATGAGGTCGGTCTCTGCATCCTCAAGGCTATGATGCTTTTTGAAGAGAAACCTCTCCTGAGGCCCAGGTAACTTGCTATTTCCCATAGCTGGCACAGGAGCCTTGGAAGATAGGATTGTTTTCAGTATTATTTCACCATCCTTTCACCACTGTCTCAAGAACGGGGGCCCTTTTCAACCGTTAGTGGAAGAATCCTTCTTTGGAGATGAGATATTTTTCTGGGGGGGCAAGTGCAGGGCCTCTGTCAGTCCTGGGTTTGTTGGACTAGCGCCAGACATGAGAAGTGCGCCTTTGTGGGACAGGTGAATAGTGCGGATCCTGTTTCAGTCTAAAGACTGAAACAGGATCCGCACTTTTCACCGTTCCTTTCAGAATCATTTGATTCATCAGCTAGGAATGGCGATTGCTTCACCAGACCAATCGAAGGCTAGGCCAAAGTAACTCGATGTTTCCAAGTGGTGTGTGGCCCAACTATTGAAAGAACCGCTAAGTGGAGAACTATTTGGTATTTTTCCGAAGCACTTTTCACCGTAATTGTCATAAGGTTGGTCTCTGCATCCTTAAGCATACCAGAGTCTTCACAGACGAAACAGGCTGAGGCCCAGTAATCTTGGCATTTCCAATAGTTGGTCCTAGAGACTACCAAGAAAGTGTTCTTTTAAGTATTATTCTGTTGTGGTTTCAGCATTATTTTCAGAACCCGAGCAGGGTTCTCGCATTAGCATAAGAATCCTGCCTGGTAGTTGAGATTTCTGGGTGGGGTGTACGTGGAGGACTTCTGTCAGCCCTGCCTTTGGTTTGTTTACCTCCAGAGTTGGAAAGTGCATATTTGCGTGAGATGGGAAAAGTGTGGATCGTGCTTCAGATTTCATCCTGACACTTTGAAATGACCAGTGTGTTGGTAAGTATTTGCCATTTCCATGGCGTTTGGCACCGTAATAGTCATGAGGTTGGTCTCTGCATCCTGCAGCCTATGATGCTTTTTGCGGAGAAACCTCTGCTGAGGCCCAGGTAACTTGCTATTTCCCATAGCTGGCACAGGAGCCTTGGAAGATAGGATTGTTTTCAGTATTATTTCACCATCCTTGCACCACTGTTTCAAGAACGGGAGCTCTTTTCAACCGTTAGTGGAACAATCCTTCTTTGGAGATGAGATATTTTTCTGGGGTGGCAAGTGCAGGGCCTCTGTCAGTCCTGGGTTTGCTGGACTAGCGCCAGACATGAGAAGTGCGCCTTTGTGGGACAGGTGAATAGTGCGGATCCTGTTTCAGTCTAAAGACTGAGACAGGATCCGCAGTTTTCACCGTTCCTTTCAGAACAATTTGATTCATCAGCTAGGAATAGCGATTGCTTCACCAGACCAATCGAAGGCCAGGCCAAAGTAACTCGATGTTTCCAAGTGGTGTGTGGCCCAACTATTGAAAGAACCGCTAAGTGGAGAACTATTTGGTATTTTTCCGAAGCACTTTTCACCGTAATTGTCATAAGGTTGGTCTCTGCATCCTTAAGCATACCAGAGTCTTCACAGACGAAACAGGCTGAGGCCCAGTAATTTTGGCATTTCCAATAGTTGGTCCTAGAGACTACCAAGAAAGTGTTCTTTTAAGTATTATTCTGTTGTGGTTTCAGCATTATTTTCAAAACCCGAGCAGGGTTCTCGCATTATCATAAGAATCCTGCCTGGTATTTGAGATTTCTGGGTGGGGTGTAAGTGCGGGGCTTCTGTAACCCCTGCCTTTGATTTGTTTACCTACAGAGTTGGAAACTGCATATTTGCGTGAGATGGGAAAAGTGTGGATCGTGCTTCAGATTTCATCCTGACACTTTGAAATGACCAGTGTGTTGGTAATTATTTGCCATTTCCATGGCGTTTGGCACCGTAATAGTCATGAGGTCGGTCTCTGCATCCTCAAGCCTATGATGCTTTTTGAAGAGAATCCTCTGCTGAGGCCCAGGTAACTTGCTATTTCCCATAGCTGGCACAGGAGCCTTGGAAGATAGGATTGTTTTCAGTATTATTTCACCATCCTTTCACCACTGTTTCAAGAACGGGAGCCCTTTTCAACCGTTAGTGGAAGAATCCTTCTTTGGAGATGAGATATTTTTCTGGGGTGGCAAGTGCAGGGCCTCTGTCAGTCCTGGGTTTGCTGGACTAGCGCCAGACATGAGAAGTGCGCCTTTGTGGGACAGGTGAATAGTGCGGATCCTGATTCAGTCTAAAGACTGAAACAGGATCCGCACTTTTCACCGTTCTTTTCAGAATCATTTGATTCATCAGCTAGGAATAGCGATTCCTTCACCAGACCAATCGAAGGCTAGGCCAAAGTAACTCGATGTTTCCAAGTGGTGTGTGGCCCAACTATTGAAAGAACCGCTAACTGGAGAACTATTTGGTATTTTTCCGAAGCACTTTTCACCGTAATTGTCATAAGGTTGGTCTCTGCATCCTTAAGCATACCAGAGTCTTCGCAGACGAAACAGGCTGAGGCCCAGTAATCTTGGCATTTCCAATAGTTGGTCCTAGAGACTACCAAGAAAGTGTTCTTTTAAGTATTATTCTGTTGTGCTTTCAGCATTATTTTCAGAACCCGAGCAGGGTTCTTGCATTAGCATAAGAATCCTGCCTGGTAGTTGAGATTTCTGGGTGGGGTGTAAGTGCGGGGCTTCTGTCAGCCCTGCCTTTGATTTGTTTACCTACAGAGTTGGAAAGTGCATATTTGCGTGAGATGGGAAAAGTGTGGATCGTGATTCAGATTTCATCCTGACACTTTGAATTGACCAGTGTGTTGGTAATTATTTGCCATTTCCATGGCGTTTGGCACCGTAATAGTCATGAGGTCGGTCTCTGCATCCTGAAGCCTATGATGCTTTTTGCAGAGAAACCTCTGCTGAGGCCCAGGTAACTTGCTATTTCCCATAGCTGGCACAGGAGCCTTGGAAGATAGGATTGTTTTCAGTATTATTTCACGATCCTTTCACCACTGTTTCAAGAACAGGAGCCCTTTTCAACCGTTAGTGGAAGAATCCTTCTTTAGAGATGAGATATTTTTCTGGGGTGGCAAGTGCAGGGCCTCTGTCAGTCCTGAGTTTGTTGGACTAGCGCCAGACACGAGAAGTGCGCCTTTGTGGGACAGGTGAATAGTGCGGATCTTGTTTCAGTCTAAAGACTGAAACAGGATCCGCACTTTTCACCGTTCCTTTCAGAATCATTTGATTCATCAGCTAGGAATAGCGATTGCTTCACCAGACCAATCGAAGGCTAGGCCAAAGTAACTCGATGTTTCCAAGTGGTGTGTGGCCCAACTATTGAAAGAACCGCTAAGGGGAGAACTATTTGGTATATTCCCGAAGCACTTTTCACCGTAATTATCATAAGGTTGGTCTCTGAATCCTTAAGCATACCAGAGTCTTCACAGACGAAACAGGCTGAGGCCCAGTAATCTTGGCATTTCCAATAGTTGGTCCTAGAGACTACCAAGAAAGTGTTCTTTTAAGTATTATTCCGTTGTGGTTTCAGCATTATTTTCAGAACCCGAGCAGGGTTCTCGCATTAGCATAAGAATCTTGCCTGGTAGTTGAGATTTCTGGGTGGGGTGTACGTGGAGGACTTCTGTCAGCCCTGCCTTTGATTTGTTTACCTCCAGAGTTGGAAAGTGCATATTTGCGTGAGATGGGAAAAGTGTGGATCGTGCTTCAGATTTCATCCTGACACTTTGAAATGACCAGTGTGTTGGTAATTATTTGCCATTTCCATGGCGTTTGGCACCGTAATAGTCATGAGGTCGGTCTCTGCATCCTCAAGGCTATGATGCTTTTTGAAGAGAAACCTCTCCTGAGGCCCAGGTAACTTGCTATTTCCCATAGCTGGCACAGGAGCCTTGGAAGATAGGATTGTTTTCAGTATTATTTCACCATCCTTTCACCACTGTCTCAAGAACGGGGGCCCTTTTCAACCGTTAGTGGAAGAATCCTCTTTTGGAGATTAGATATTTTTCTGGGGGGGCAAGTGCAGGGCCTCTGTCAGTCCTGGGTTTGTTGGACTAGCGCCAGACATGAGAAGTGCGCCTTTGTGGGACAGGTGAATAGTGCGGATCCTGTTTCAGTCTAAAGACTGAAACAGGATCCGCACTTTTCACCGTTCCTTTCAGAATCATTTGATTCATCAGCTAGGAATGGCGATTGCTTCACCAGACCAATCGAAGTCTAGGCCAAAGTAACTCGATGTTTCCAAGAGGTGTGTGGCCCAACTTTTGAAAGAACCGCTAAGTGGAGAACTATTTGGTATTTTTCCGAAGCACTTTTCACCGTAATTGTCATAAGGTTGGTCTCTGCATCCTTAAGCATACCAGAGTCTTCACAGACGAAACAGGCTGAGGCCCAGTAATCTTGGCATTTCCAATAGTTGGTCCTAGAGACTACCAAGAAAGTGTTCTTTTAAGTATTATTCCGTTGTGGTTTCAGCATTATTTTCAGAACCCGAGCAGGGTTCTCGCATTAGCATAAGAATCCTGCCTGGTAGTTGAGATTTCTGGGTGGGGTGTAAGTGCGGGACTTCTGTCAGCTCTGCCTTTGATTTGTTTACCTCCAGAGTTGGAAAGTGCATATTTGCGTGAGATGGGAAAAGTGTGGATCGTGCTTCAGATTTCATCCTGACACTTTGAAATGACCAGTGTGTTGGTAATTATTTGCCATTTCCATGGCGTTTGGCACCGTAATAGTCATGAGGTCGGTCTCTGCATCCTGAAGCCTATGATGCTTTTTGCAGAGAAACCTCTGCTGAGGCCCAGGTAACTTGCTATTTCCCATAGCTGGCACAGGAGCCTTGGAAGATAGGATTGTTTTCAGTATTATTTCACCATCCTTTCACCACTGTCTCAAGAACGGGAGCCCTTTTCAACCGTTAGTGGAAGAATCCTTCTTTGGAGATGAGATATTTTTCTGGGGGGGCAAGTGCAGGGCCTCTCTCAGTCCTGGGTTTGTTGGACTAGCGGCAGACATGAGAATTGCGCCTTTGTGGGACAGGTGAATTGTGCGGATCCTGTTTCAGTCTAAAGACTGAAACAGGATCCGCACTTTTCACTGTTCCTTTCAGAATCATTTGATTCATCAGCTAGGAATGGCGATTGCTTCACCAGACCAATCGAAGGCTAGGCCAAAGTAACTGGATGTTTCCAAGTGGTGTGTGGCCCAACTATTGAAAGAACGGCTAAGTGGAGAACTATTTGGTATTTTTCCGAAGCACTTTTCACCGTAATTGTCATAAGGTTGGTCTCTGCATCCTTAAGCATACCAGAGTCTTCACAGACGAAACAGGCTGAGGCCCAGTAATCTTGGCATTTCCAATAGTTGGTCCTAGAGACTACCAAGAAAGTGTTCTTTTAAGTATTATTCCGTTGTGGTTTCAGCATTATTTTCAGAACCCGAGCAGGGTTCTCGCATTAGCATAAGAATCCTGCCTGGTAGTTGAGATTCCTGGGTGGGGTGTACGTGGAGGACTTCTGTCAGCCCTGCCTTGGATTTGTTTACCTCCAGAGTTGGAAAGTGCATATTTGCGTGAGATGGGAAAAGTGTGGATCGTGCTTCAGATTTCATCCTGACACTTTGAAATGACCAGTGTGTTGGTAAGTATTTGCCATTTCCATGGCGTTTGGCACCGTAATAGTCATGAGGTCGGTCTCTGCATCCTGAAGCCTATGATGCTTTTTGCGGAGATACCTCTGCTGAGGCCCAGGTAACTTGCTATTTCCCATAGCTGGCACAGGAGCCTTGGAAGATAGGATTGTTTTCAGTATTATTTCACCATCCTTTCACCGCTGTTTCAAGAACAGGAGCCCTTTTCAACCGTTAGTGGAAGAATCCTTCTTTGGAGATGAGATATTTTTCTGGGGTGGCAAGTGCAGGGCCACTGTCAGTCCTGGGTTTGTTGGACTAGCACCAGACATGAGAAGTGCGCCTTTGTGGGACAGGTGAACAGTGTGGATCCTGTTTCAGTCTAAAGACTGAAACAGGATCCGCACTTTTCACCGTTCCTTTCAGAATCATTTGACTCATCAGCTAGGAATGGCGATTGCTTCACCAGACCAATCGAAGGCCAGGCCAAAGTAACTCGATGTTTCCAAGTGGTGTGTGGCCCAACTATTGAAAGAACCGCTAAGTGGAGAACTATTTGGTATTTTTCCGAAGCACTTTTCACCGTAATTGTCATAAGGTTGGTCTCTGCATCCTTAAGCATACCAGAGTCTTCACAGACGAAACAGGCTGAGGCCCAGTAATTTTGGCATTTCCAATAGTTGGTCCTAGAGACTACCAAGAAAGTGCTCTTTTAAGTATTATTCTGTTGTGGTTTCAGCATTATTTTCAGAACCCGAGCAGGGTTCTCGCATTACCATAAGAATCCTGCCTGGTAGTTGAGATTTCTGGGTGGGGTGTAAGTGCGGGGCTTCTGTCACCCCTGCCTTTGATTTGTTTACCTACAGAGTTGGAAAGTGCATATTTGCGTGAGATGGGAACAGTGTGGATCGTGCTTCAGATTTCATCCTGACACTTTGAAATGACCAGTGTGTTGGTAATTATTTGCCATTTCCATGGCGTTTGGCACCGTAATAGTCATGAGGTCGGTCTCTGCATCCTCAAGGCTATGATGCTTTTTGAAGAGAAACCTCTCCTGAGGCCCAGGTAACTTGCTATTTCCCATAGCTGGCACAGGAGCCTTGGAAGATAGGATTGTTTTCAGTATTATTTCACCATCCTTTCACCACTGTCTCAAGAACGGGGGCCCTTTTCAACCGTTAGTGGAAGAATCCTTCTTTGGAGATTAGATATTTTTCTGGGGGGGCAAGTGCAGGGCCTCTGTCAGTCCTGGGTTTGTTGGACTAGCGCCAGACATGAGAAGTGCGCCTTTGTGGGACAGGTGAATAGTGCGGATCCTGTTTCAGTCTAAAGACTGAAACAGGATCCGCACTTTTCACCGTTCCTTTCAGAATCATTTGATTCATCAGCTAGGAATGGCGATTGCTTCACCAGACCAATCGAAGGCTAGGCCAAAGTAACTCGATGTTTCCAAGTGGTGTTTGGCCCAACTATTGAAAGAACCGCTAAGTGGATAACTATTTGGTATTTTTCCGAAGCACTTTTCACCGTAATTGTCATAAGGTTGGTCTCTGCATCCTTAAGCATACCAGAGTCTTCACAGACGAAACAGGCTGAGGCCCAGTAATCTTGGCATTTCCAATAGTTGGTCCTAGAGACTACCAAGAAAGTGTTCTTTTAAGTATTATTCCGTTGTGGTTTCAGCATTATTTTCAGAACCCGAGCAGGGTTCTCGCATTAGCATAAGAATCTTCCTGGTAGTTGAGATTTCTGGGCGGGGTGTACGTGGAGGACTTCTGTCAGCCCTGCCTTTGATTTGTTTACCTCCAGAGTTGGAAAGTGCATATTTGCGTGAGATGGGAAAAGTGTGGATCGTGCTTCAGATTTCATCCTGACACTTTGAAATGACCAGTGTGTTGGTAATTATTTGCATTTCCATGGCGTTTGGCACAGAAATAGTCATGAGGTCGGTCTCTGCATCCTGAAGCCTATGATGCCTTTTGCAGAGAAACCTCTGCTGAGGCCCAGGTAACTTGCTATTTCCCATAGATGGCACAGGAGCCTTGGAAGATAGGATTGTTTTCAGTATTATTTCACCATCCATTCACCACTGTTTCAAGAACGGGAGCCCTTTTCAACCGTTAGTGGAAGAATCCTTCTTTGGAGATGAGATATTTTTCGGGGGTGGCAAGTGCAGGGCCTCTGTCAGTCCTGGGTTTGTTGGACTAGTGCCAGACATGAGAAGTGCGCCTTTGTGGACAGGTGAATAGTGCGGATCCTGTTTCAGTCTAAAGACTGAAACAGGATCCGCACTTTTCACCGTTCCTTTCAGAATCATTTGATTCATCAGCTAGGAATGGCGATTGCTTCACCAGACCAATCGAAGGCTAGGCCAAAGTAACTCGATGTTTCCAAGTGGTGTGTGGCCCAACTATTGAAAGAACGGCTAAGTGGAGAACTATTTGGTATTTTTCCGAAGCACTTTTCACCGTAATTGTCATAAGGTTGGTCTCTGCATCCTTAAGCATACCAGAGTCTTCACAGACGAAACAGGCTGAGGCCCAGTAATCTTGGCATTTCCAATAGTTGGTCCTAGAGACTACCAAGAAAGTGTTCTTTTAAGTATTATTCTGTTGTGGTTTCAGCATTATTTTCAGAACCCGAGAAGGGTTCTCGCATTAGCATAAGAATCCTGCCTGGTAGTTGAGATTTCTGGGTGGGGTGTACTTGCGGGGCTTCTGTCAGCCCTGCCTTTGATTTGTTTACCTCCAGAGTTGGAAAGTGCATATTTGCGTGAGATGGGAAAAGTGTGGATCGTGCTTCAGATTTCATCCTGACACTTTGAAATGACCAGTGTGTTGGTAATTATTTGCATTTCCATGGCGTTTGGCACCGTAATAGTCATGAGGTCGGTCTCTGCATCCTGAAGCCTATGATGCTTTTTGCAGAGAAACCTCTGCTGAGGCCCAGGTAACTTGCTATTTCCCATAGCTGGCACAGGAGCCTTGGAAGATAGGATTGTTTTCAGTATTATTTCACCATCCATTCACCACTGTTTCAAGAACGGGAGCCCTTTTCAACCGTTAGTGGAAGAATCCTTCTTTGGAGATGAGATATTTTTCCTGGGTGGCAAGTGCAGGGCCTCTGTCAGTCCTGGGTTTGTTGGACTAGCGCCAGACATGAGAAGTGCGCCTTTGTGGGACAGGTGAATAGTGCGGATTCTGTTTCAGTCTAAAGACTGAAAGAGGATACGCACTTTTCACCGTTCCTTTCAGAATCATTTGATTCATCAGC
The DNA here is from genome assembly GCF_020740605.2 of Lemur catta. NCBI lineage: Eukaryota > Metazoa > Chordata > Mammalia > Primates > Lemuridae > Lemur > Lemur catta. The sequence goes on along the minus strand of NW_025423734.1, from coordinate 1,514,227 downwards.
TAGGAATGGCGATTGCTTCACCAGACCAATCGAAGGCTAGGCCAAAGTAACTCGATGTTTCCAAGTGGTGTGTGGCCCAACTATTGAAAGAACCGCTATGTGGAGAACTATTTGGTATTTTTCCGAAGCACTTTTCACCGTAATTGTCATAAGGTTGGTCTCTGCATCCTTAAGCATACCAGAGTCTTCACAGACGAAACAGGCTGAGGCCCAGTAATCTTGGCATTTCCAATAGTTGGTCCTAGAGACTACCAAGAAAGTGTTCTTTTAAGTATTATTCCGTTGTGGTTTCAGCATTATTTTCAGAACCCAAGCAGGGTTCTCGCATTAGCATAAGAATCCTGCCTGGTAGTTGAGATTTCTGGGTGGGGTGTATGTGCGGGACTTCTGTCAGCCCTGCCTTTGATTTGTTTACCTCCAGAGTTGGAAAGTGCATATTTGCGTGAGATGGGAAAAGTGTGGATCGTGCTTCAGATTTCATCCTGACACTTTGAAATGACCAGTGTGTTGGTAATTATTTGCCATTTCCATGGCGTTTGGCACAGAAATAGTCATGAGGTCGGTCTCTGCATCCTGAAGCCTATGATGCCTTTTGCAGAGAAACCTCTGCTGAGGCCCAGGTAACTTGCTATTTCCCATAGCTGGCACAGGAGCCTTGGAAGATAGGATTGTTTTCAGTATTATTTCACCATCCTTTCACCGCTGTTTCAAGAACGGGAGCCCTTTTCAACCGTTAGTGGAAGAATCCTTCTTTGGAGATGAGATATTTTTCTGGGGTGGCAAGTGCAGGGCCTCTGTCAGTCCTGGGTTTGTTGGACTAGCGCCAGACATGAGAAGTGTGCCTTTGTGGGACAGGTGAATAGTGCGGATCCTGTTTCAGTCTAAAGACTGAAACAGGATCCGCACTTTTCACCGTTCCTTTCAGAATCATTTGATTCATCAGCTAGGAATGGCGATTGCTTCACCAGACCAATCGAAGGCTAGGCCAAAGTAACTCGATGTTTCCAAGTGGTGTGTGGCCCAACTATTGAAAGAACCGCTAAGTGGAGAACTATTTGGTATTTTTCCGAAGCACTTTTCACCGTAATTGTCATAAGGTTGGTCTCTGCATCCTTAAGCATACCAGAGTCTTCACAGACGAAACAGGCTGAGGCCCAGTAATCTTGGCATTTCCAATAGTTGGTCCTAGAGACTACCAAGAAAGTGTTCTTTTAAGTATTATTCCGTTGTGGTTTCAGCATTATTTTCAGAACCCGAGCAGGGTTCTCGCATTAGCATAAGAATCTTCCTGGTAGTTGAGATTTCTGGGCAGGGTGTACGTGGAGGACTTCTGTCAGCCCTGCCTTTGATTTGTTTACCTACAGAGTTGGAAAGTGCATATTTGCGTGAGATGGGAAAAGTGTGGATCGTGCTTCAGATTTCATCCTGACACTTTGAAATGACCAGTGTGTTGGTAATTATTTGCATTTCCATGGCGTTTGGCACCGTAATAATCATGAGGTCGGTCTCTGCATCCTGAAGCCTATGATGATTTTTGCAGAGAAACCTCTGCTGAGGCCCAGGTAACTTGCTATTTCCCATAGCTGGCACAGGAGCCTTGGAAGATAGGATTGTTTTCAGTATTATTTCAATATCCTTTCACCACTGTTTCAAGAACGGGAGCCCTTTTCAACCACTAGTGGAAGAATCCTTCTTTGGAGATGAGATATTTTTCTGGGGTGGCAAGTGCAGGGCCTCTGTCAGTCCTGGGTTTGTTGCACTAGCACCAGACATGAGAAGTGCGCCTTTGTGGGACAGGTGAATAGTGCGGATCCTGTTTCAGTCTAAAGACTGAAACAGGATCCGCACTTTTCACCGTTCCTTTCAGAATCATTTGATTCATCAGCTAGGAATGGCGATTGCTTCACCAGACCAATCGAAGGCTAGGGCAAAGTAACTCGATGTTTCCAAGAGGTGTGTGGCCCAACTTTTGAAAGAACCGCTAAGTGGAGAACTATTTGATATTTTTCCGAAGCACTTTCCACGGTAATTGTCATAAGGTTGGTCTCTGCATCCTTAAGCATACCAGAGTCTTCACAGACGAAACAGGCTGAGGCCCAGTAATCTTGGCATTTCCAATAGTTGGTCCTAGAGACTACCAAGAAAGTGTTCTTTTAAGTATTATTCCGTGGTGGTTTCAGCATTATTTTCAGAACCCGAGCAGGGTTCTCGCATTAGCATAAGAATCCTGCCTGGTAGTTGAGATTTCTGGGTGGGGTGTAAGTGCGGGGCTTCTGTCAGCCCTGCCTTTGATTTCCTTACCTCCAGAGTTGGAAAGTGCATATTTGCGTGAGATGGGAAAAGTGTGGATCGTGCTTCAGATTTCATCCTGACACTTTGAAATGACCAGTGTGTTGGTAATTATTTGCATTTTCATGGCGTTTGGCACAGAAATAGTCATGAGGTCGGTCTCTGCATCCTGAAGCCTATGATGCTTTTTGCAGAGAAACCTCTGCTGAGGCCCCGGTAACTTGCTATTTCCCATAGCTGGCACAGGAGCCTTGGAAGATAGGATTGTTTTCAGTATTATTTCACCATCCTTTCACCGCTGTTTCAAGAACGGGAGCGCTTTTCAACCGTTAGTGCAAGAATCCTTCTTTGGAGATGAGATATTTTTCTGGGGTGGCAAGTGCAGGGCCTCTGTCATTCCTGGGTTTGTTGGACTAGCGCCAGACATGAGAAGTGTGCCTTTGTGGGACAGGTGAATAGTGCGGATCCTGTTTCAGTCTAAAGACTGAAACAGGATCCGCACTTTTCACCGTTCCTTTCAGAATCATTGGATTCATCAGCTAGGAATGGCGATTGCTTCACCAGACCAATCGAAGGCTAGGCCAAAGTAACTCGATGTTTCCAAGTGGTGTGTGGCCCAACTATTGAAAGAACCGCTAAGTGGAGAACTATTTGGTATTTTTCCGAAGCACTTTTCACCGTGATTGTAATAAGGTTGGTCTCTGCACCCTTAAGCATACCAGAGTCTTCACAGACGAAACGGGCTGAGGCCCAGTAATCTTGGCATTTCCAATAGTTGGTCCTAGAGACTACCAAGAAAGTGTTCTTTTAAGTGTTATTCTGTTGTGGTTTCAGCATTATTTTCAGAACCCGAGCAGGGTTCTCGCATTAGCCTAAGAATCCTGCCTGGTAGTTGAGATTTCTGGGTGCGGTGTACATGGAGGACTTCTGTCAGCCCTGCCTTTGATTTGTTTACCTCCAGAGTTGGAAAGTTCATATTTGCGTGAGATGGGAAAAGTGTGGATCGTGCTTCAGATTTCATCCTGACACTTTGAAATGACCAGTGTGTTGGTAATTATTTGCATTTCCATGGCGTTTGGCACAGAAATAGTCATGAGGTCGGTCTCTGCATCCTGAAGCCTATGATGCTTTTTGCAGAGAAACCTCTGCTGAGGCCCAGGTAACTTGCTATTTCCCATAGCTGGCACAGGACCTTGGAAGATAGGATTGTTTTCAGTATTATTTCACCATCCTTTCACCACTGTTTCAAGAACGGGAGCCCTTTTCAACCGTTAGTGGAAGAATCCTTCTTTGGAGATGAGATATTTTTCTGGGGTGGCAAGTGCAGGGCCTCTGTCAGTCCTGGGTTTGTTGGACTAGCGCCAGACATGAGAAGTGCGCCTTTGTGGGACAGGTGAATAATGCGGATCCTGTTTCAGTCTAAAGACTGAAACAGGATCCGCACTTTTCACCGTTCCTTTCAGAATCATTTGATTCATCAGCTAGGAATAGCGATTGCTTCACCAGACCAATCGAAGGCTAGGCCAAAGTAACTCGATGTTTCCAAGTGGTGTGTGGCCCAACTATTGAAAGAACCGCTAAGTGGAGAACTATTTGGTATTTTTCCGAAGCACTTTTCACCGTGATTGTCATAAGCTTGGTCTCTGCACCCTTAAGCATACCAGAGTCTTCACAGACGAAACGGGCTGAGGCCCAGTAATCTTGGCATTTCCAATAGTTGGTCCTAGAGACTACCAAGAAAGTGTTCTTTTAAGTGTTATTCTGTTGTGGTTTCAGCATTATTTTCAGAACCCGAGCAGGGTTCTCGCATTAGCATAAGAATCCTGCCTGGTAGTTGAGATTTCTGGGTGGGGTGTACGTGGAGGACTTCTGTCAGCCCTGCCTTTGATTTGTTTACCTCCAGAGTTGGAAAGTGCATATTTGCGTGAGATGGGAAAAGTGTGGATCGTGCTTCAGATTTCATCCTGACCCTTTGAAATGACCAGTGTGTTGGTAAGTATTTGCCATTTCCATGGCGTTTGGCACCGTAATAGTCAGGAGGTCGGTCTCCGCATCCTGAAGCCTATGATGCTTTTTGCGGAGAAACCTCTGCTGAGGCCCAGGTAACTTGCTATTTCCCATAGCTGGCACAGGAGCCTTGGAAGATAGAATTGTTTTCAGTATTATTTCACCATCCTTTCACCGCTGTTTCAAGAACGGGAGCCCTTTTCAACCGTTAGTGGAAGAATCCTTCTTTGGAGATGAGATATTTTTCTGGGGTGGCAAGTGCAGGGCCTCTGTCAGTCCTGGGTTTGTTGGACTAGCGCCAGACATGAGAAGTGCGCCTTTGTGGGACAGGTGAATAGTGTGGATCCTGTTTCAGTCTAAAAACTGAGACAGGATCCGCAGTTTTCACCGTTCCTTTCAGAACAATTTGATTCATCAGCTAGGAATAGCGATTGCTTCACCAGACCAATCGAAGGCCAGGCCAAAGTAACTCGATGTTTCCAAGTGGTGTGTGGCCCAACTATTGAAAGAACCGCTAAGTGGAGAACTATTTGGTATTTTTCCGAAGCACTTTTCACCGTAATTGTCATAAGGTTGGTCTCTGCATCCTTAAGCATACCAGAGTCTTCGCAGACGAAACAGGCTGAGGCCCAGTAATCTTGGCATTTCCAATAGTTGGTCCTAGAGACTACCAAGAAAGTGTTCTTTTAAGTATTACTCTGTTGTGGTTTCAGCATTATTTTCAGAACCCGAGCAGGGTTATAGCATTAGCATAAGAATCCTGCCTGGTAGTTGAGATTTCTGGGTGGGGTGTAAGTGGGGGGCTTCTGTCAGCCCTGCCTTTGATTTGTTTACCTCCAGAGTTGGAAAGTGCATATTTGCGTGAGATGGGAAAAGTGTGGATCGTGCTTCAGATTTCATCCTGACACTTTGAAATGACCAGTGTGTTGGTAATTATGTGCATTTCAATGGCGTTTGGCACCGTAATAGTCATGAGGTCGGTCTCTGCATCCTGAAGCCTATGATGCTTTTTGCAGAGAAACCTCTGCTGAGGCCCAGGTAACTTGCTATTTCCCATAGCTGGCACAGGAGCCTTGGAAGATAGGATTGTTTTCAGTATTATTTCACCATCCTTTCACCACTGTTTCAAGAACGGGAGCCCTTTTCAACCGTTAGTGCAAGAATCCTTCTTTGGAGATGAGATATTTTTCTGGGGTGGCAAGTGCAGGGCCTCTGTCAGTCCTGGGTTTGTTGGACTAGCGCCAGACATGAGAAGTGCGCCTTTGTGGGACAGGTGAATAGTGCGGATCCTGTTTCAGTCTAAAGACTGAAACAGGATCCGCAGTTTTCACCGTTCCTTTCAGAATCATTTGATTCATCAGCTAGGAATGGCGATTGCTTCACCAGACCAATCGAAGGCTAGGCCAAAGTAACTCGATGTTTCCAAGAGGTGTGTGGCCCAACTTTTGAAAGAACCGCTAAGTGGAGAACTATTTGGTATTTTTCCGAAGCACTTTTCACCGTAATTGTCATAAGGTTGGTCTCTGCATCCTTAAGCATACCAGAGTCTTCACAGACGAAACAGGCTGAGGCCCAGTAATCTTGGCATTTCCAATAGTTGGTCCTAGAGACTACCAAGAAAGCGTTCTTTTAAGTATTATTCCGTTGTGGTTTCAGCATTATTTTCAGAACCCGAGCAGGGTTCTCGCATTAGCATTAGAATCCTGCCTGGTAGTTGAGATTTCTGGGTGGGGTGTAAGTGCGGGGGTTCTGTCAGCCCTGCCTTTGATTTGCTTACCTCCAGAGTTGGAAAGTGCATATTTGCGTGAGATGGGAAAAGTGTGGATCGTGCTTCAGATTTCATCCTGACACTTTGAAATGACCAGTGTGTTGGTAATTATTTGCATTTTCATGGCGTTTGGCATAGAAATAGTCATGAGGTCGGTCTCTGCATCCTGAAGCCTATGATGCTTTTTGCAGAGAAACCTCTGCTGAGGCCCAGGTAACTTGCTATTTCCCATAGGTGGCACAGGAGCCTTGGAAGATAGGATTGTTTTCAGTATTATTTCACCATCCTTTCACCACTGTTTCAAGAACGGGAGTCCTTTTCAACCGTTAGTGGAAGAATCCTTCTTTGGAGATGAGATATTTTTCTGGGGTGGCAAGTGCAGGGCCTCTGTCAGTCCTGGGTTTGTTGGACTAGCGCCAGACATGAGAAGTGCGCCTTTGTGGGACAGGTGAATAGTGCGGATCCTGTTTCAGTCTAAAGACTGAAACAGGATCCGCACTTTTCACCGTTCCTTTCAGAATCATTTGATTCATCAGTTAGGAATGGCGATTGCTTCACCAGACCAATCGAAGGCTAGGCCAAAGTAACTCGATGTTTCCAAGAGGTGCGTGGCCCAACTATTGAAAGAACCGCTAAGTGGAGAACTATTTGGTATTTTTCCGAAGCACTTTTCACCGTAATTGTCATAAGGTTGGTCTCTGCATCCTTAAGCATACCAGAGTCTTCACAGACGAAACAGGCTGAGGCTCAGTAATCTTGGCATTTTCAATAGTTGGTCCTAGAGACTACCAAGAAAGTGTTCTTTTAAGTGTTATTCTGTTGTGGTTTCAGCATTATTTTCAGAACCCGAGCAGGGTTCTCGCATTAGCCTAAGAATCCTGCCTGGTAGTTGAGATTTCTGGTTGGGTTGTAAGTGCGGGGCTTCTTTCAGCCCTGCCTTTGATTTGTTTACCTCCAGAGTTGGAAAGTGCATATTTGCGTGAGATGGGAAAAGTGCGGATCGTGCTTCAGATTTCATCCTGACACTTTGAAATGACCAGTGTGTTGGTAATTATTTGCATTTCCATGGCGTTTGGCACAGAAATAGTCATGAGGTCGGTCTCTCCATCCTGAAGACTATGATGCCTGTTGCAGAGAAACCTCTGCTGAGGCCCAGGTAACTTGCTATTTCCCATAGCTGGCACAGGAGCCTTGGAAGATAGGATTGTTTTCAGTATTATTTCACCATCCTTTCACCACTGTTTCAAGAACGGGAGCCCTTTTCAACCGTTAGTGGAAGAATCCTTCTTTGGAGATGAGATATTTTTCTGGGGTGGCAAGTGCAGGGCCTCTGTCAGTCCTGGGTTTGTTGGACTAGCGCCAGACATGAGAAGTGCGCCTTTGTGGGACAGGTGAATAGTGCGGATCTTGTTTCAGTCTAAAGACTGAAACAGGATCCGCACTTTTCACCGTTCCTTTCAGAATCATTTGATTCATCAGCTAGGAATGGCGATTGCTTCACCAGACCAATCGAAGGCTAGGCCAAAGTAACTCGATGTGTCCAAGTGGTGTGTGGCCCAACTTTTGAAAGAACCGCTAAGTGGAGAACTATTTGGTATTTTTCCGAAGCACTTTCCACGGTAATTGTCATAAGGTTGGTCTCTGCATCCTTAAGCATACCAGAGTCTTCACAGACGAAACAGGCTGAGGCCCAGTAATCTTGGCATTTCCAATAGTTGGTCCTAGAGACTACCAAGAAAGTGTTCTTTTAAGTATTATTCCGTTGTGGTTTCAGCATTATTTTCAGAACCCGAGCAGGGTTCTCGCATTAGCATAAGAATCCTGCCTGGTAGTTGAGATTTCTGGGTGGGGTGTACGTGCGGGACTTCTGTCAGCCCTGCCTTTGATTTGTTTACCTCCAGAGTTGGAAAGTGCATATTTGCGTGAGATGGGAAAAGTGTGGATCGTGCTTCAGATTTCATCCTGACACTTTGAAATGACCAGTGTGTTGGTAATTATTTGCATTTCCATGGCGTTTGGCACAGAAATAGTCATGAGGTCGGTCTCTCCATCCTGAAGCCTATGATGCCTGTTGCAGAGAAACCTCTGCTGAGGCCCAGGTAACTCGCTATTTCCCATAGCTGGCACAGGACCTTGGAAGATAGGATTGTTTTCAGTATTATTTCACCATCCTTTCACCACTGTTTCAAGAACGGGAGCCCTTTTCAACCGTTAGTGGAAGAATCCTTCTTTGGAGATGAGATATTTTTCTGGGGTGGCAAGTGCAGGGCCTCTGTCAGTCCTGGGTTTGTTGGACTAGCGCCAGACATGAGAAGTGCGCCTTTGTGGGACAGGTGAATAGTGCGGATCCTGTTTCAGTCTAAAGACTGAAACAGGATCCGCACTTTTCACCGTTCCTTTCAGAATCATTTGATTCATCAGCTAGGAATAGCGATTGCTTCACCAGACCAATCGAAGGCTAGGCCAAAGTAACTCGATGTTTCCAAGTGGTGTGTGGCCCAACTATTGAAAGAACCGCTAAGTGGAGAACTATTTGGTATTTTTCCGAAGCACTTTTCACCGTAATTGTCATAAGGTTGGTCTCTGCATCCTTAAGCATACCAGAGTCTTCATAGACGAAACAGGCTGAGGCCCAGTAATCTTGGCATTTCCAATAGTTGGTCCTAGAGACTACCAAGAAAGTGTTCTTTTAAGTATTATTCTGTTGTGGTTTCAGCATTATTTTCAGAACCCGAGCAGGGTTCTCGCATTAGCATAAGAATCCTGCCTGGTAGTTGAGATTTCTGGGTGGGGTGTAAGTGCGGGGCTTCTGTCAGCCCTGCCTTTGATTTGTTTACCTCCAGAGTTGGAAAGTGCATATTTGCGTGAGATGGGAAAAGTGTGGATCGTGCTTCAGATTTCATCCTGACACTTTGAAATGACCAGTGTGTTGGTAATTATTTGCATTTCCATGGCGTTTGGCACCGTAATAGTCATGAGGTCGGTCTCTGCATCCTGAAGCCTATGATGCTTTTTGCAGAGAAACCTCTGCTGAGGCCCAGGTAACTTGCTATTTCCCATAGCTGGCACAGGAGCCTTGGAAGATAGGATTGTTTTCAGTATTATTTCACCATCCTTTCACCACTGTTTCAAGAACGGGAGCCCTTTTCAACCGTTAGTGGAAGAATCCTTCTTTGGAGATGAGATATTTTTCTGGGGTGGCAAGTGCAGGGCCTCTGTCAGTCCTGGGTTTGTTGGACTAGCGCCAGACATGAGAAGTGCACCTTTGTGGGACAGGTGAATAGTGCGGATCCTGTTTCAGTCTAAAGACTGAAACAGGATCCGCACTTTTCACCGTTCCTTTCAGAATCATTTGATTCATCAGCTAGGAATGGCGATTGCTTCACCAGACCAATCGAAGGATAGGCCAAAGTAACTCGATGTTTCCAAGTGGTGTGTGGCCCAACTATTGAAAGAACCGCTATGTGGAGAACTATTTGGTATTTTTCCGAAGCACTTTTCACCGTAATTGTCATAAGGTTGGTCTCTGCATCCTTAAGCATACCAGAGTCTTCACAGACGAAACAGGCTGAGGCCCAGTAATCTTGGCATTTCCAATAGTTGGTCCTAGAGACTACCAAGAAAGCGTTCTTTTAAGTATTATTCCGTTGTGGTTTCAGCATTATTTTCAGAACCCGAGCAGGGTTCTCGCATTAGCATAAGAATCCTGCCTGGTAGTTGAGATTTCTGGGTGGGGTGTACGTGCGGGACTTCTGTCAGCCCTGCCTTTGATTTGTTTACCTCCAGAGTTGGAAAGTGCATATTTGCGTGAGATGGGAAAAGTGTGGATCGTGCTTCAGATTTCATGCTGCCACTTTGAAATGACCAGTGTGTTGGTAATTATTTGCATTTCCATGGCGTTTGGCACAGAAATAGTCATGAGGTCGGTCTCTGCATCCTGAAGCCTATGATGCCTTTTGCAGAGAAACCTCTGCTGAGGCCCAGGTAACTTGCTATTTCCCATAGCTGGCACAGGAGCCTTGGAAGATAGGATTGTTTTCAGTATTATTTCACCATCCTTTCACCACTGTTTCAAGGACGGGAGCCCTTTTCAACCGTTACTGCAAGAATCCTTCTTTGGAGATGAGATATTTTTCTGGGCTGGCAAGTGCAGGGCCTCTGTCAGTCCTGGGTTTGTTGGACTAGCGCCAGACATGAGAAGTGCGCCTTTGTGGGACAGGTGAATAGTGCGGATCCTGTTTCAGTCTAAAGACTGAAACAGGATCCGCACTTTTCACCGTTCCTTTCAGAATCGTTTGATTCATCAGCTAGGAATGGCGATTGCTTCACCAGACCAATCGAAGGCTAGGCCAAAGTAACTCGATGTTTCCAAGTGATGTGTGGCCCAACTATTGAAAGAACCGCTAAGTGGAGAACTATTTGGTATTTTTCCGAAGCACTTTTCACCGTGATTGTCATAAGGTTGGTCTCTGCACCCTTAAGCATACCAGAGTCTTCACAGACGAAACGGGCTGAGGCCCAGTAATCTTGGCATTTCCAATAGTTGGTCCTAGAGACTACCAAGAAAGTGTTCTTTTAAGTGTTATTCTGCTGTGGTTTCAGCATTATTTTCAGAACCCGAGCAGGGTTCTCGCATTAGCATAAGAATCCTGCCTGGTAGTTGAGATTTCTGGGTGGGGTGTAAGTGCGGGGCTTCTGTCAGCCCTGCCTTTGATTTGTTTACCTCCAGAGTTGGAAAGTGCATATTTGCGTGAGATGGGAAAAGTGTGGATCGTGCTTCAGATTTCATCCTGACACTTTGAAATGACCAGTGTGTTGGTAATTATTTGCCATTTCCATGGCGTTTGGCACCGTAATAGTCATGAGGTCGGTCTCTGCATCCTGAAGCCTATGATGCTTTTTGCAGAGAAACCTCTGCTGAGGCCCAGGTAACTTGCTATTTCCCATAGCTGGCACAGGAGCCTTGAAAGATAGGATTGTTTTCAGTATTGTTTCACCATCCTTTCACCGCTGTTTCAAGAACGGGAGCCCTTTTCAACCGTTAGTGGAAGAATCCTTCTTTGGAGATGAGATATTTTTCTGGGGTGGCAAGTGCAGGGCCTCTGTCAGTCCTGGGTTTGTTGGACTAGCGCCAGACATGAGAAGTGCGCCTTTGGGGAAAGGTGAATAGTGCGGATCCTGTTTCAGTCTAAAGACTGAAACAGGATCCGCACTTTTCACCGTTCCTTTCAGAATCATTTGATTCATCAGCTAGGAATAGCGATTGCTTCACCAGACCAATCGAAGGCTAGGCCAAAGTAACTCGATGTTTCCAAGTGGTGTGTGGCCCAACTATTGAAAGAACCGCTAAGTGGAGAACTATTTGGTATTATTCCGAAGCACTTTTCACCGTAATTGTCATAAGGTTGGTCTCTGCATCCTTAAGCATACCAGAGTCTTCACAGACGAAACAGGCTGAGGCCCAGTAATCTTGGCATTTCCAATAGTTGGTCCTAGAGACTACCAAGAAAGTGTTCTTTTAAGTATTATTCTGTTGTGGTTTCAGCATTATTTTCAGAACCCGAGCAGGGTTCTCGCATTAGCATAAGAATCCTGCCTGGTAGTTGAGATTTCTGGGTGGGGTGTAAGTGCGGGGCTTCTGTCAGCCCTGCCTTTGATTTGTTTACCTCCAGAGTTGGAAAGTGCATATTTGCGTGAGATGGGAAAAGTGTGGATCGTGCTTCAGATTTCATCCTGACACTTTGAAATGACCAGTGTGTTGGTAATTATTTGCATTTCCATGGCGTTTGGCACCGTAATAGTCATGAGGTCGGTCTCTGCATCCTGAAGCCTATGATGCTTTTTGCAGAGAAACCTCTGCTGAGGCCCAGGTAACTTGCTATTTCCCATAGCTGGCACAGGAGCCTTGGAAGATAGGATTGTTTTCAGTATTATTTCACCATCCTTTCACCACTGTTTCAAGAACGGGAGCCCTTTTCAACCGTTAGTGCAAGAATCCTTCTTTGGAGATGAGATATTTTTCTGGGGTGGCAAGTGCAGGGCCTCTGTCAGTCCTGGGTTTGTTGGACTAGCGCCAGACATGAGAAGTGCACCTTTGTGGGACAGGTGAATAGTGCGGATCCTGTTTCAGTCTAAAGACTGAAACAGGATCCGCACTTTTCACCGTTCCTTTCAGAATCATTTGATTCATCAGCTAGGAATGGCGATTGCTTCACCAGACCAATCGAAGGATAGGCCAAAGTAACTCGATGTTTCCAAGTGGTGTGTGGCCCAACTATTGAAAGAACCGCTATGTGGAGAACTATTTGGTATTTTTCCGAAGCACTTTTCACCGTAATTGTCATAAGGTTGGTCTCTGCATCCTTAAGCATACCAGAGTCTTCACAGACGAAACAGGCTGAGGCCCAGTAATCTTGGCATTTCCAATAGTTGGTCCTAGAGACTACCAAGAAAGCGTTCTTTTAAGTATTATTCCGTTGTGGTTTCAGCATTATTTTCAGAACCCGAGCAGGGTTCTCGCATTAGCATAAGAATCCTGCCTGGTAGTTGAGATTTCTGGGTGGGGTGTACGTGCGGGACTTCTGTCAGCCCTGCCTTTGATTTGTTTACCTCCAGAGTTGGAAAGTGCATATTTGCGTGAGATGGGAAAAGTGTGGATCGTGCTTCAGATTTCATGCTGCCACTTTGAAATGACCAGTGTGTTGGTAATTATTTGCATTTCCATGGCGTTTGGCACAGAAATAGTCATGAGGTCGGTCTCTGCATCCTGAAGCCTATGATGCCTTTTGCAGAGAAACCTCTGCTGAGGCCCAGGTAACTTGCTATTTCCCATAGCTGGCACAGGAGCCTTGGAAGATAGGATTGTTTTCAGTATTATTTCACCATCCTTTCACCACTGTTTCAAGGACGGGAGCCCTTTTCAACCGTTACTGCAAGAATCCTTCTTTGGAGATGAGATATTTTTCTGGGCTGGCAAGTGCAGGGCCTCTGTCAGTCCTGGGTTTGTTGGACTAGCGCCAGACATGAGAAGTGCGCCTTTGTGGGACAGGTGAATAGTGCGGATCCTGTTTCAGTCTAAAGACTGAAACAGGATCCGCACTTTTCACCGTTCCTTTCAGAATCATTTGATTCATCAGCTAGGAATGGCGATTGCTTCACCAGACCAATCGAAGGCTAGGCCAAAGTAACTCGATGTTTCCAAGTGATGTGTGGCCCAACTATTGAAAGAACCGCTAAGTGGAGAACTATTTGGTATTTTTCCGAAGCACTTTTCACCGTGATTGTCATAAGGTTGGTCTCTGCACCCTTAAGCATACCAGAGTCTTCACAGACGAAACGGGCTGAGGCCCAGTAATCTTGGCATTTCCAATAGTTGGTCCTAGAGACTACCAAGAAAGTGTTCTTTTAAGTGTTATTCTGCTGTGGTTTCAGCATTATTTTCAGAACCCGAGCAGGGTTCTCGCATTAGCATAAGAATCCTTCCTGGTAGTTGAGATTTCTGGGTGGGGTGTACGTGGAGGACTTCTGTCAGCCTTGCCTTTGATTTGTTTACCTCCAGAGTTGGAAAGTGCATATTTGCGTGAGATGGGAAAAGTGTGGATCGTGCTTCAGATTTCATCCTGACACTTTGAAATGACCAGTGTGTTGGTAATTATTTGCCATTTCCATGGCGTTTGGCACCGTAATAGTCATGAGGTCGGTCTCTGCATCCTGAAGCCTATGATGCTTTTTGCAGAGAAACCTCTGCTGAGGCCCAGGTAACTTCCTATTTCCCATAGCTGGCACAGGAGCCTTGGAAGATAGGATTGTTTTCAGTATTATTTCACCATCCTTTCACCGCTGTTTCAAGAACGGGAGCACTTTTCAACCGTTAGTGGAAGAATCCTTCTTTGGAGATGAGATATTTTTCTGGGGTGGCAAGTGCAGGGCCTCTGTCAGTCCTGGGTTTGTTGGACTAGCGCCAGACATGAGAAGTGCGCCTTTGTGGGACAGGTGAATAATGCGGATCCTGTTTCAGTCTAAAGACTGAAACAGGATCCGCACTTTTCACCGTTCCTTTCAGAATCATTTGATTCATCAGCTAGGAATAGCGATTGCTTCACCAGACCAATCGAAGGCTAGGCCAAAGTAACTCGATGTTTCCAAGTGGTGTGTGGCCCAACTATTGAAAGAACCGCTAAGTGGAGAACTATTTGGTATTTTTCCGAAGCACTTTTCACCGTGATTGTCATAAGCTTGGTCTCTGCACCCTTAAGCATACCAGAGTCTTCACAGACGAAACGGGCTGAGGCCCAGTAATCTTGGCATTTCCAATAGTTGGTCCTAGAGACTACCAAGAAAGTGTTCTTTTAAGTGTTATTCTGTTGTGGTTTCAGCATTATTTTCAGAACCCGAGCAGGGTTCTCGCATTAGCATAAGAATCCTGCCTGGTAGTTGAGATTTCTGGGTGGGGTGTACGTGGAGGACTTCTGTCAGCCCTGCCTTTGATTTGTTTACCTCCAGAGTTGGAAAGTGCATATTTGCGTGAGATGGGAAAAGTGTGGATCGTGCTTCAGATTTCATCCTGACCCTTTGAAATGACCAGTGTGTTGGTAAGTATTTGCCATTTCCATGGCGTTTGGCACCGTAATAGTCAGGAGGTCGGTCTCCGCATCCTGAAGCCTATGATGCTTTTTGCGGAGAAACCTCTGCTGAGGCCCAGGTAACTTGCTATTTCCCATAGCTGGCACAGGAGCCTTGGAAGATAGAATTGTTTTCAGTATTATTTCACCATCCTTTCACCGCTGTTTCAAGAACGGGAGCCCTTTTCAACCGTTAGTGGAAGAATCCTTCTTTGGAGATGAGATATTTTTCTGGGGTGGCAAGTGCAGGGCCTCTGTCAGTCCTGGGTTTGTTGGACTAGCGCCAGACATGAGAAGTGCGCCTTTGTGGGACAGGTGAATAGTGTGGATCCTGTTTCAGTCTAAAAACTGAGACAGGATCCGCAGTTTTCACCGTTCCTTTCAGAACAATTTGATTCATCAGCTAGGAATAGCGATTGCTTCACCAGACCAATCGAAGGCCAGGCCAAAGTAACTCGATGTTTCCAAGTGGTGTGTGGCCCAACTATTGAAAGAACCGCTAAGTGGAGAACTATTTGGTATTTTTCCGAAGCACTTTTCACCGTAATTGTCATAAGGTTGGTCTCTGCATCCTTAAGCATACCAGAGTCTTCGCAGACGAAACAGGCTGAGGCCCAGTAATCTTGGCATTTCCAATAGTTGGTCCTAGAGACTACCAAGAAAGTGTTCTTTTAAGTATTACTCTGTTGTGGTTTCAGCATTATTTTCAGAACCCGAGCAGGGTTATAGCATTAGCATAAGAATCCTGCCTGGTAGTTGAGATTTCTGGGTGGGGTGTAAGTGGGGGGCTTCTGTCAGCCCTGCCTTTGATTTGTTTACCTCCAGAGTTGGAAAGTGCATATTTGCGTGAGATGGGAAAAGTGTGGATCGTGCTTCAGATTTCATCCTGACACTTTGAAATGACCAGTGTGTTGGTAATTATGTGCATTTCAATGGCGTTTGGCACCGTAATAGTCATGAGGTCGGTCTCTGCATCCTGAAGCCTATGATGCTTTTTGCAGAGAAACCTCTGCTGAGGCCCAGGTAACTTGCTATTTCCCATAGCTGGCACAGGAGCCTTGGAAGATAGGATTGTTTTCAGTATTATTTCACCATCCTTTCACCACTGTTTCAAGAACGGGAGCCCTTTTCAACCGTTAGTGCAAGAATCCTTCTTTGGAGATGAGATATTTTTCTGGGGTGGCAAGTGCAGGGCCTCTGTCAGTCCTGGGTTTGTTGGACTAGCGCCAGACATGAGAAGTGCGCCTTTGTGGGACAGGTGAATAGTGCGGATCCTGTTTCAGTCTAAAGACTGAAACAGGATCCGCAGTTTTCACCGTTCCTTTCAGAATCATTTGATTCATCAGCTAGGAATGGCGATTGCTTCACCAGACCAATCGAAGGCTAGGCCAAAGTAACTCGATGTTTCCAAGAGGTGTGTGGCCCAACTTTTGAAAGAACCGCTAAGTGGAGAACTATTTGGTATTTTTCCGAAGCACTTTTCACCGTAATTGTCATAAGGTTGGTCTCTGCATCCTTAAGCATACCAGAGTCTTCACAGACGAAACAGGCTGAGGCCCAGTAATCTTGGCATTTCCAATAGTTGGTCCTAGAGACTACCAAGAAAGCGTTCTTTTAAGTATTATTCCGTTGTGGTTTCAGCATTATTTTCAGAACCCGAGCAGGGTTCTCGCATTAGCATTAGAATCCTGCCTGGTAGTTGAGATTTCTGGGTGGGGTGTAAGTGCGGGGGTTCTGTCAGCCCTGCCTTTGATTTGCTTACCTCCAGAGTTGGAAAGTGCATATTTGCGTGAGATGGGAAAAGTGTGGATCGTGCTTCAGATTTCATCCTGACACTTTGAAATGACCAGTGTGTTGGTAATTATTTGCATTTTCATGGCGTTTGGCATAGAAATAGTCATGAGGTCGGTCTCTGCATCCTGAAGCCTATGATGCTTTTTGCAGAGAAACCTCTGCTGAGGCCCAGGTAACTTGCTATTTCCCATAGGTGGCACAGGAGCCTTGGAAGATAGGATTGTTTTCAGTATTATTTCACCATCCTTTCACCACTGTTTCAAGAACGGGAGTCCTTTTCAACCGTTAGTGGAAGAATCCTTCTTTGGAGATGAGATATTTTTCTGGGGTGGCAAGTGCAGGGCCTCTGTCAGTCCTGGGTTTGTTGGACTAGCGCCAGACATGAGAAGTGCGCCTTTGTGGGACAGGTGAATAGTGCGGATCCTGTTTCAGTCTAAAGACTGAAACAGGATCCGCACTTTTCACCGTTCCTTTCAGAATCATTTGATTCATCAGTTAGGAATGGCGATTGCTTCACCAGACCAATCGAAGGCTAGGCCAAAGTAACTCGATGTTTCCAAGAGGTGCGTGGCCCAACTATTGAAAGAACCGCTAAGTGGAGAACTATTTGGTATTTTTCCGAAGCACTTTTCACCGTAATTGTCATAAGGTTGGTCTCTGCATCCTTAAGCATACCAGAGTCTTCACAGACGAAACAGGCTGAGGCTCAGTAATCTTGGCATTTTCAATAGTTGGTCCTAGAGACTACCAAGAAAGTGTTCTTTTAAGTGTTATTCTGTTGTGGTTTCAGCATTATTTTCAGAACCCGAGCAGGGTTCTCGCATTAGCCTAAGAATCCTGCCTGGTAGTTGAGATTTCTGGTTGGGTTGTAAGTGCGGGGCTTCTTTCAGCCCTGCCTTTGATTTGTTTACCTCCAGAGTTGGAAAGTGCATATTTGCGTGAGATGGGAAAAGTGCGGATCGTGCTTCAGATTTCATCCTGACACTTTGAAATGACCAGTGTGTTGGTAATTATTTGCATTTCCATGGCGTTTGGCACAGAAATAGTCATGAGGTCGGTCTCTCCATCCTGAAGACTATGATGCCTGTTGCAGAGAAACCTCTGCTGAGGCCCAGGTAACTTGCTATTTCCCATAGCTGGCACAGGAGCCTTGGAAGATAGGATTGTTTTCAGTATTATTTCACCATCCTTTCACCACTGTTTCAAGAACGGGAGCCCTTTTCAACCGTTAGTGGAAGAATCCTTCTTTGGAGATGAGATATTTTTCTGGGGTGGCAAGTGCAGGGCCTCTGTCAGTCCTGGGTTTGTTGGACTAGCGCCAGACATGAGAAGTGCGCCTTTGTGGGACAGGTGAATAGTGCGGATCTTGTTTCAGTCTAAAGACTGAAACAGGATCCGCACTTTTCACCGTTCCTTTCAGAATCATTTGATTCATCAGCTAGGAATGGCGATTGCTTCACCAGACCAATCGAAGGCTAGGCCAAAGTAACTCGATGTGTCCAAGTGGTGTGTGGCCCAACTTTTGAAAGAACCGCTAAGTGGAGAACTATTTGGTATTTTTCCGAAGCACTTTCCACGGTAATTGTCATAAGGTTGGTCTCTGCATCCTTAAGCATACCAGAGTCTTCACAGACGAAACTGGCTGAGGCCCAGTAATCTTGGCATTTCCAATAGTTGGTCCTAGAGACTACCAAGAAAGTGTTCTTTTAAGTATTATTCCGTTGTGGTTTCAGCATTATTTTCAGAACCCGAGCAGGGTTCTCGCATTAGCATAAGAATCCTGCCTGGTAGTTGAGATTTCTGGGTGGGGTGTACGTGCGGGACTTCTGTCAGCCCTGCCTTTGATTTGTTTACCTCCAGAGTTGGAAAGTGCATATTTGCGTGAGATGGGAAAAGTGTGGATCGTGCTTCAGATTTCATCCTGACACTTTGAAATGACCAGTGTGTTGGTAATTATTTGCATTTCCATGGCGTTTGGCACAGAAATAGTCATGAGGTCGGTCTCTCCATCCTGAAGCCTATGATGCCTGTTGCAGAGAAACCTCTGCTGAGGCCCAGGTAACTCGCTATTTCCCATAGCTGGCACAGGACCTTGGAAGATAGGATTGTTTTCAGTATTATTTCACCATCCTTTCACCACTGTTTCAAGAACGGGAGCCCTTTTCAACCGTTAGTGGAAGAATCCTTCTTTGGAGATGAGATATTTTTCTGGGGTGGCAAGTGCAGGGCCTCTGTCAGTCCTGGGTTTGTTGGACTAGCGCCAGACATGAGAAGTGCGCCTTTGTGGGACAGGTGAATAGTGCGGATCCTGTTTCAGTCTAAAGACTGAAACAGGATCCGCACTTTTCACCGTTCCTTTCAGAATCATTTGATTCATCAGCTAGGAATAGCGATTGCTTCACCAGACCAATCGAAGGCTAGGCCAAAGTAACTCGATGTTTCCAAGTGGTGTGTGGCCCAACTATTGAAAGAACCGCTAAGTGGAGAACTATTTGGTATTTTTCCGAAGCACTTTTCACCGTAATTGTCATAAGGTTGGTCTCTGCATCCTTAAGCATACCAGAGTCTTCACAGACGAAACTGGCTGAGGCCCAGTAATCTTGGCATTTCCAATAGTTGGTCCTAGAGACTACCAAGAAAGTGTTCTTTTAAGTATTATTCCGTTGTGGTTTCAGCATTATTTTCAGAACCCGAGCAGGGTTCTCGCATTAGCATAAGAATCCTGCCTGGTAGTTGAGATTTCTGGGTGGGGTGTACTTGCGGGGCTTCTGTCAGCCCTGCCTTTGATTTGTTTACCTCCAGAGTTGGAAAGTGCATATTTGCGTGAGATGGGAAAAGTGTGGATCGTGCTTCAGATTTCATCCTGACACTTTGAAATGACCAGTGTGTTGGTAATTATTTGCATTTCCATGGCGTTTGGCACCGTAATAGTCATGAGGTCGGTCTCTGCATCCTGAAGCCTATGATGCTTTTTGCAGAGAAACCTCTGCTGAGGCCCAGGTAACTTGCTATTTCCCATAGCTGGCACAGGAGCCTTGGAAGATAGGATTGTTTTCAGTATTATTTCACCATCCATTCACCACTGTTTCAAGAACGGGAGCCCTTTTCAACCGTTAGTGGAAGAATCCTTCTTTGGAGATGAGATATTTTTCCTGGGTGGCAAGTGCAGGGCCTCTGTCAGTCCTGGGTTTGTTGGACTAGCGCCAGACATGAGAAGTGCGCCTTTGTGGGACAGGTGAATAGTGCGGATTCTGTTTCAGTCTAAAGACTGAAAGAGGATACGCACTTTTCACCGTTCCTTTCAGAATCATTTGATTCATCAGCTAGGAATGGCGATTGCTTCACCAGACCAATCGAAGGCTAGGCCAAAGTAACTCGATGTTTCCAAGTGGTGTGTGGCCCAACTATTGAAAGAACCGCTATGTGGAGAACTATTTGGTATTTTTCCGAAGCACTTTTCACCGTAATTGTCATAAGGTTGGTCTCTGCATCCTTAAGCATACCAGAGTCTTCACAGACGAAACAGGCTGAGGCCCAGTAATCTTGGCATTTCCAATAGTTGGTCCTAGAGACTACCAAGAAAGTGTTCTTTTAAGTATTATTCCGTTGTGGTTTCAGCATTATTTTCAGAACCCGAGCAGGGTTCTCGCATTAGCATAAGAATCCTGCCTGGTAGTTGAGATTTCTGGGTGGGGTGTATGTGCGGGACTTCTGTCAGCCCTGCCTTTGATTTGTTTACCTCCAGAGTTGGAAAGTGCATATTTGCGTGAGATGGGAAAAGTGTGGATCGTGCTTCAGATTTCATCCTGACACTTTGAAATGACCAGTGTGTTGGTAATTATTTGCCATTTCCATGGCGTTTGGCACAGAAATAGTCATGAGGTCGGTCTCTGCATCCTGAAGCCTATGATGCCTTTTGCAGAGAAACCTCTGCTGAGGCCCAGGTAACTTGCTATTTCCCATAGCTGGCACAGGAGCCTTGGAAGATAGGATTGTTTTCAGTATTATTTCACCATCCTTTCACCGCTGTTTCAAGAACGGGAGCCCTTTTCAACCGTTAGTGGAAGAATCCTTCTTTGGAGATGAGATATTTTTCTGGGGTGGCAAGTGCAGGGCCTCTGTCAGTCCTGGGTTTGTTGGACTAGCGCCAGACATGAGAAGTGTGCCTTTGTGGGACAGGTGAATAGTGCGGATCCTGTTTCAGTCTAAAGACTGAAACAGGATCCGCACTTTTCACCGTTCCTTTCAGAATCATTTGATTCATCAGCTAGGAATGGCGATTGCTTCACCAGACCAATCGAAGGCTAGGCCAAAGTAACTCGATGTTTCCAAGTGGTGTGTGGCCCAACTATTGAAAGAACCGCTAAGTGGAGAACTATTTGGTATTTTTCCGAAGCACTTTTCACCGTAATTGTCATAAGGTTGGTCTCTGCATCCTTAAGCATACCAGAGTCTTCACAGACGAAACAGGCTGAGGCCCAGTAATCTTGGCATTTCCAATAGTTGGTCCTAGAGACTACCAAGAAAGTGTTCTTTTAAGTATTATTCCGTTGTGGTTTCAGCATTATTTTCAGAACCCGAGCAGGGTTCTCGCATTAGCATAAGAATCTTCCTGGTAGTTGAGATTTCTGGGCAGGGTGTACGTGGAGGACTTCTGTCAGCCCTGCCTTTGATTTGTTTACCTACAGAGTTGGAAAGTGCATATTTGCGTGAGATGGGAAAAGTGTGGATCGTGCTTCAGATTTCATCCTGACACTTTGAAATGACCAGTGTGTTGGTAATTATTTGCATTTCCATGGCGTTTGGCACCGTAATAATCATGAGGTCGGTCTCTGCATCCTGAAGCCTATGATGATTTTTGCAGAGAAACCTCTGCTGAGGCCCAGGTAACTTGCTATTTCCCATAGCTGGCACAGGAGCCTTGGAAGATAGGATTGTTTTCAGTATTATTTCAATATCCTTTCACCACTGTTTCAAGAACGGGAGCCCTTTTCAACCACTAGTGGAAGAATCCTTCTTTGGAGATGAGATATTTTTCTGGGGTGGCAAGTGCAGGGCCTCTGTCAGTCCTGGGTTTGTTGCACTAGCACCAGACATGAGAAGTGCGCCTTTGTGGGACAGGTGAATAGTGCGGATCCTGTTTCAGTCTAAAGACTGAAACAGGATCCGCACTTTTCACCGTTCCTTTCAGAATCATTTGATTCATCAGCTAGGAATGGCGATTGCTTCACCAGACCAATCGAAGGCTAGGGCAAAGTAACTCGATGTTTCCAAGAGGTGTGTGGCCCAACTTTTGAAAGAACCGCTAAGTGGAGAACTATTTGATATTTTTCCGAAGCACTTTCCACGGTAATTGTCATAAGGTTGGTCTCTGCATCCTTAAGCATACCAGAGTCTTCACAGACGAAACAGGCTGAGGCCCAGTAATCTTGGCATTTCCAATAGTTGGTCCTAGAGACTACCAAGAAAGTGTTCTTTTAAGTATTATTCCGTTGTGGTTTCAGCATTATTTTCAGAACCCGAGCAGGGTTCTCGCATTAGCATAAGAATCCTGCCTGGTAGTTGAGATTTCTGGGTGGGGTGTAAGTGCGGGGCTTCTGTCAGCCCTGCCTTTGATTTCCTTACCTCCAGAGTTGGAAAGTGCATATTTGCGTGAGATGGGAAAAGTGTGGATCGTGCTTCAGATTTCATCCTGACACTTTGAAATGACCAGTGTGTTGGTAATTATTTGCATTTTCATGGCGTTTGGCACAGAAATAGTCATGAGGTCGGTCTCTGCATCCTGAAGCCTATGATGCTTTTTGCAGAGAAACCTCTGCTGAGGCCCCGGTAACTTGCTATTTCCCATAGCTGGCACAGGAGCCTTGGAAGATAGGATTGTTTTCAGTATTATTTCACCATCCTTTCACCGCTGTTTCAAGAACGGGAGCGCTTTTCAACCGTTAGTGCAAGAATCCTTCTTTGGAGATGAGATATTTTTCTGGGGTGGCAAGTGCAGGGCCTCTGTCATTCCTGGGTTTGTTGGACTAGCGCCAGACATGAGAAGTGTGCCTTTGTGGGACAGGTGAATAGTGCGGATCCTGTTTCAGTCTAAAGACTGAAACAGGATCCGCACTTTTCACCGTTCCTTTCAGAATCATTGGATTCATCAGCTAGGAATGGCGATTGCTTCACCAGACCAATCGAAGGCTAGGCCAAAGTAACTCGATGTTTCCAAGTGGTGTGTGGCCCAACTATTGAAAGAACCGCTAAGTGGAGAACTATTTGGTATTTTTCCGAAGCACTTTTCACCGTGATTGTAATAAGGTTGGTCTCTGCACCCTTAAGCATACCAGAGTCTTCACAGACGAAACGGGCTGAGGCCCAGTAATCTTGGCATTTCCAATAGTTGGTCCTAGAGACTACCAAGAAAGTGTTCTTTTAAGTGTTATTCTGTTGTGGTTTCAGCATTATTTTCAGAACCCGAGCAGGGTTCTCGCATTAGCCTAAGAATCCTGCCTGGTAGTTGAGATTTCTGGGTGCGGTGTACATGGAGGACTTCTGTCAGCCCTGCCTTTGATTTGTTTACCTCCAGAGTTGGAAAGTTCATATTTGCGTGAGATGGGAAAAGTGTGGATCGTGCTTCAGATTTCATCCTGACACTTTGAAATGACCAGTGTGTTGGTAATTATTTGCATTTCCATGGCGTTTGGCACAGAAATAGTCATGAGGTCGGTCTCTGCATCCTGAAGCCTATGATGCTTTTTGCAGAGAAACCTCTGCTGAGGCCCAGGTAACTTGCTATTTCCCATAGCTGGCACAGGACCTTGGAAGATAGGATTGTTTTCAGTATTATTTCACCATCCTTTCACCACTGTTTCAAGAACGGGAGCCCTTTTCAACCGTTAGTGGAAGAATCCTTCTTTGGAGATGAGATATTTTTCTGGGGTGGCAAGTGCAGGGACTCAGTCAGTCCTGGGTTTGTTGGACTAGCGCCAGACATGAGAAGTGCGCCTTTGTGGGACAGGTGAATAGTGCGGATCCTGTTTCAGTCTAAAGACTGAAACAGGATCCGTACTTTTCACCGTTCCTTTCAGAATCATTTGATTCATCAGCTAGGAATGGCGATTGCTTCACCAGACCAATCGAAGGCTAGGCCAAAGTAACTCGATGTTTCCAAGTGGTGTGTGGCCCAACTATTGAAAGAACCGCTAAGTGGAGAACTATTTGGTATTTTTCCGAAGCACTTTTCACCGTAATTGTCATAAGGTTGGTCTCTGCATCCTTAAGCATACCAGAGTCTTCACAGACGAAACAGGCTGAGGCCCAGTAATCTTGGCATTTCCAATAGTTGGTCCTAGAGACTACCAAGAAAGTGTTCTTTTAAGTATTATTCCGTTGTGGTTTCAGCATTATTTTCAGAACCCGAGCAGGGTTCTCCCATTAGCATAAGAATCCTGCCTGGTAGTTGAGATTTCTGGGTGGGGTGTAAGTGCGGGGCTTCTGTCAGCCCTGCCTTTGATTTGTTTACCTCCAGAGTTGGAAAGTGCATATTTGCGTGAGATGGGAAAAGTGTGGATCGTGCTTCAGATTTCATCCTGACACTTTTAAATGACCAGTGTGTTGGTAATTATTTGCATTTCCATGGCGTTTGGCACAGAAATAGTCATGAGGTCGGTCTCTGCATCCTGAAGCCTATGATGCCTTTTGCAGAGAAACCTCTGCTGAGGCCCAGGTAACTTGCTATTTCCCATAGCTGGCACAGGAGCCTTGGAAGATAGGATTGTTTTCAGTATTATTTCACCATCCTTTCACCACTGTTTCAAGAACGGGAGCCCTTTTCAACCGTTAGTGGAAGAATCCTTCTTTGGAGATGAGATATTTTTCGGGGGTGGCAAGTGCAGGGCCTCTGTCAGTCCTGGGTTTGTTGGACTAGCGCCAGACATGAGAAGTGCGCCTTTGTGGGACAGGTGAATAGTGCGGATCCTGTTTCAGTCTAAAGACTGAAACAGGATCCGCACTTTTCACCGTTCCTTTCAGAATCATTTGATTCATCAGCTAGGAATGGCGATTGCTTCACCAGACCAATCGAAGGCTAGGCCAAAGTAACTCGATGTTTCCAAGTGGTGTGTGGCCCAACTATTGAAAGAACCGCTAAGTGGAGAACTATTTGGTATTTTTCCGAAGCACTTTTCACCGTAATTGTCATAAGGTTGGTCTCTGCATCCTTAAGCATACCAGAGTCTTCACAGACAAAACAGGCTGAGGCCCAGTAATCTTGGCATTTCCAATAGTTGGTCCTAGAGACTACCAATAAAGTGTTCTTTTAAGTATTATTCTGTTTTGGTTTCAGCATTATTTTCAGAACCCGAGCAGGGTTCTCGCATTAGCATAAGAATCCTGCCTGGTAGTTGAGATTTCTGGGTGGGGTGTAAGTGCGGGGCTTCTGTCAGCCCTGCCTTTGATTTGTTTACCTCCAGAGTTGGAAAGTGCATATTTGCGTGAGATGGGAAAAGTGTGGATCGTGCTTCAGATTTCATCCTGACACTTTGAAATGACCAGTGTGTTGGTAATTATTTGCATTTCCATGGCTTTTGGCACAGAAATAGTCATGAGGTCGGTCTCTGCATCCTGAAGCCTATGATGCCTTTTGCAGAGAAACCTCTGCTGAGGCCCAGGTAACTTGCTATTTCCCATAGCTGGCACAGGACCATGGAAGATAGGATTGTTTTCAGTATTATTTCACCATCCTTTCACCACTGTTTCAAGAACGGGAGCCCTTTTCAACCGTTAGTGGAAGAATCCTTCTTTGGAGATGAGATATTTTTCTGGGGTGGCAAGTGCTGGGACTCAGTCAGTCCTGGGTTTGTTGGACTAGCGCCAGACATGAGAAGTGCGCCTTTGTGGGACAGGTGAAGAGTGCGGATCCTGTTTCAGTCTAAAGACTGAAACAGGATCCGCACTTTTCACCGTTCCTTTCAGAATCATTTGATTCATCAGCTAGGAATGGCGATTGCTTCACCAGACCAATCGAAGGCTAGGCCAAAGTAACTCGATGTTTCCAAGTGGTGTGTGGCCCAACTATTGAAAGAACCGCTAAGTGGAGAACTATTTGGTATTTTTCCGAAGCACTTTTCACCGTAATTGTCATAAGGTTGGTCTCTGCATCCTTAAGCATACCAGAGTCTTCACAGACGAAACAGGCTGAGGCCCAGTAATCTTGGCATTTCCAATAGTTGGTCCTAGAGACTACCAAGAAAGTGTTCTTTTAAGTATTATTCTGTTGTGGTTTCAGCATTATTTTCAGAACCCGAGCTGGGTTCTCGCATTAGCAAAAGAATCCTGCCTGGTAGTTGAGATTTCTGGGTGGGGTGTAAGTGCGGGGCTTCTGTCAGCCCTGCCTTTGATTTGTTTACCTCCAGAGTTGGAAAGTGCATATTTGCGTGAGATGGGAAAAGTGTGGATCGTGCTTCAGACTTCATCCTGACACTTTGAAATGACCAGTGTGTTGGTAATTATTTGCATTTCCATGGCGTTTGGCACCGTAATAGTCATGAGGTCGGTCTCTGCATCCTGAAGCCTATGATGCTTTTTGCAGAGAAACCTCTGCTGAGGCCCAGGTAACTTGCTATTTCCCATAGCTGGCACAGGAGCCTTGGAAGATA
This sequence comes from Lemur catta, assembly GCF_020740605.2. Taxonomy (NCBI): domain Eukaryota; kingdom Metazoa; phylum Chordata; class Mammalia; order Primates; family Lemuridae; genus Lemur; species Lemur catta. Next base: position 1,488,104 of record NW_025423734.1, on the reverse strand, counting down.
GGATTGTTTTCAGTATTATTTCACCATCCTTTCACCACTGTTTCAAGAACGGGAGCCCTTTTCAACCGTTAGTGGAAGAATCCTTCTTTGGAGATGAGATATTTTTCGGGGGTGGCAAGTGCAGGGCCTCTGTCAGTCCTGGGTTTGTTGGACTAGTGCCAGACATGAGAAGTGCGCCTTTGTGGGACAGGTGAATAGTGCGGATCCTGTTTCAGTCTAAAGACTGAAACAGGATCCGCACTTTTCACCGTTCCTTTCAGAATCATTTGATTCATCAGCTAGGAATGGCGATTGCTTCACCAGACCAATCGAAGGCTAGGCCAAAGTAACTCGATGTTTCCAAGTGGTGTGTGGCCCAACTATTGAAAGAACCGCTAAGTGGAGAACTATTTGGTATTTTTCCGAAGCACTTTTCACCGTAATTGTCATAAGGTTGGTCTCTGCATCCTTAAGCATACCAGAGTCTTCACAGACAAAACAGGCTGAGGCCCAGTAATCTTGGCATTTCCAATAGTTGGTCCTAGAGACTACCAATAAAGTGTTCTTTTAAGTATTATTCTGTTGTGGTTTCAGCATTATTTTCAGAACCCGAGCAGGGTTCTCGCATTAGCATAAGAATCCTGCCTGGTAGTTGAGATTTCTGGGTGGGGTGTAAGTGCGGGGCTTCTGTCAGCCCTGCCTTTGATTTGTTTACCTCCAGAGTTGGAAAGTGCATATTTGCGTGAGATGGGAAAAGTGTGGATCGTGCTTCAGATTTCATCCTGACACTTTGAAATGACCAGTGTGTTGGTAATTATTTGCCATTTCCATGGCGTTTGGCACCGTAATAGTCATGAGGTCGGTCTCTGCATCCTGAAGCCTATGATGCTTTTTGCAGAGAAACCTCTGCTGAGGCCCAGGTAACTTCCTATTTCCCATAGCTGGCACAGGAGCCTTGGAAGATAGGATTGTTTTCAGTATTATTTCACCATCCTTTCACCGCTGTTTCAAGAACGGGAGCACTTTTCAACCGTTAGTGGAAGAATCCTTCTTTGGAGATGAGATATTTTTCTGGGGTGGCAAGTGCAGGGCCTCTGTCAGTCCTGGGTTTGTTGGACTAGCGCCAGACATGAGAAGTGCGCCTTTGTGGGACAGGTGAATAATGCGGATCCTGTTTCAGTCTAAAGACTGAAACAGGATCCGCACTTTTCACCGTTCCTTTCAGAATCATTTGATTCATCAGCTAGGAATAGCGATTGCTTCACCAGACCAATCGAAGGCTAGGCCAAAGTAACTCGATGTTTCCAAGTGGTGTGTGGCCCAACTATTGAAAGAACCGCTAAGTGGAGAACTATTTGGTATTTTTCCGAAGCACTTTTCACCGTGATTGTCATAAGCTTGGTCTCTGCACCCTTAAGCATACCAGAGTCTTCACAGACGAAACGGGCTGAGGCCCAGTAATCTTGGCATTTCCAATAGTTGGTCCTAGAGACTACCAAGAAAGTGTTCTTTTAAGTGTTATTCTGTTGTGGTTTCAGCATTATTTTCAGAACCCGAGCAGGGTTCTCGCATTAGCATAAGAATCCTGCCTGGTAGTTGAGATTTCTGGGTGGGGTGTACGTGGAGGACTTCTGTCAGCCCTGCCTTTGATTTGTTTACCTCCAGAGTTGGAAAGTGCATATTTGCGTGAGATGGGAAAAGTGTGGATCGTGCTTCAGATTTCATCCTGACACTTTGAAATGACCAGTGTGTTGGTAATTATTTGCATTTCCATGGCGTTTGGCACAGAAATAGTCATGAGGTCGGTCTCTGCATCCTGAAGCCTATGATGCCTTTTGCAGAGAAACCTCTGCTGAGGCCCAGGTAGCTTGCTATTTCCCATAGCTGGCACAGGAGCCTTGGAAGATAGGATTGTTTTCAGTATTATTTCACCATCCATTCACCACTGTTTCAAGAACGGGAGCCCTTTTCAACCGTTAGTGGAAGAATCCTTCTTTGGAGATGAGATATTTTTCGAGGGTGGCAAGTGCAGGGCCTCTGTCAGTCCTGGGTTTGTTGGACTAGTGCCAGACATGAGAAGTGCGCCTTTGTGGGACAGGTGAATAGTGCGGATCCTGTTTCAGTCTAAAGACTGAAACAGGATCCGCACTTTTCACCGTTCCTTTCAGAATCATTTGATTCATCAGCTAGGAATGGCGATTGCTTCACCAGACCAATCGAAGGCTAGGCCAAAGTAACTCGATGTTTCCAAGTGGTGTGTGGCCCAACTATTGAAAGAACCGCTAAGTGGAGAACTATTTGGTATTTTTCCGAAGCACTTTTCACCGTAATTGTCATAAGGTTGGTCTCTGCATCCTTAAGCATACCAGAGTCTTCACAGACGAAACAGGCTGAGGCCCAGTAATCTTGGCATTTCCAATAGTTGGTCCTAGAGACTACCAAGAAAGTGTTCTTTTAAGTATTATTCTGTTGTGGTTTCAGCATTATTTTCAGAACCCGAGCAGGGTTCTCGCATTAGCATAAGAATCCTGCCTGGTAGTTGAGATTTCTGGGTGGGGTGTAAGTGCGTGGCTTCTGTCAGCCCTGCCTTTGATTTGTTTACCTCCAGAGTTGGAAAGTGCATATTTGCGTGAGATGGGAAAAGTGTGGATCGTGCTTCAGATTTCATCCTGACACTTGGAAATGACCAGTGTGTTGGTAATTATTTGCCATTTCCATGGCGTTTGGCACCGTAATAGTCATGAGGTCGGTCTCTGCATCCTGAAGCCTATGATGCTTTTTGCAGAGAAACCTCTGCTGAGGCCCAGGTAACTTGCTATTTCCCATAGCTGGCACAGGAGCCTTGAAAGATAGGATTGTTTTCAGTATTATTTCACCATCCTTTCACCGCTGTTTCAGGAACGGGAGCCCTTTTCAACCGTTAGTGGAAGAATCCTTCTTTGGAGATGAGATATTTTTCGGGGGTGGCAAGTGCAGGGCCTCTGTCAGTCCTGGGTTTGTTGGACTAGGGCCAGACATGAGAAGTGCGCCTTTGTGGGACAGGTGAATAGTGCGGATCCTGTTTCAGTCTAAAGACTGAAACAGGATCCGCACTTTTCACCGTTCCTTTCAGAATCATTTGATTCATCAGCTAGGAATGGCGATTGCTTCACCAGACCAATCGAAGGCTAGGCCAAAGTAACTCGATGTTTCCAAGTGGTGTGTGGCCCAACTATTGAAAGAACCGCTAAGTGGAGAACTATTTGGTATTTTTCCGAAGCACTTTTCACCGTAATTGTCATAAGGTTGGTCTCTGCATCCTTAAGCATACCAGAGTCTTCACAGACGAAACAGGCTGAGGCCCAGTAATCTTGGCATTTCCAATAGTTGGTCCTAGAGACTACCAAGAAAGTGTTCTTTTAAGTATTATTCTGTTGTGGTTTCAGCATTATTTTCAGAACCCGAGCAGGGTTCTCGCATTAGCATAAGAATCCTGCCTGGTAGTTGAGATTTCTGGGTGGGGTGTAAGTGCGGGGCTTCTGTCAGCCCTGCCTTTGATTTGTTTACCTCCAGAGTTGGAAAGTGCATATTTGTGTGAGATGGGAAAAGTGTGGATCGTGCTTCAGATTTCATCCTGACACTTTGAAATGACCAGTGTGTTGGTAATTATTTGCCATTTCCATGGCGTTTGGCACCGTAATAGTCATGAGGTCGGTCTCTGCATCCTGAAGCCTATGATGCTTTTTGCAGAGAAACCTCTGCTGAGGCCCAGGTAACTTGCTATTTCCCATAGCTGGCACAGGAGCCTTGAAAGATAGGATTGTTTTCAGTATTGTTTCACCATCCTTTCACCGCTGTTTCAAGAACGGGAGCCCTTTTCAACCGTTAGTGGAAGAATCCTTCTTTGGAGATGAGATATTTTTCTGGGGTGGCAAGTGCAGGGCCTCTGTCAGTCCTGGGTTTGTTGGACTAGCGCCAGACATGAGAAGTGCGCCTTTGGGGAAAGGTGAATAGTGCGGATCCTGTTTCAGTCTAAAGACTGAAACAGGATCCGCACTTTTCACCGTTCCTTTCAGAATCATTTGATTCATCAGCTAGGAATAGCGATTGCTTCACCAGACCAATCGAAGGCTAGGCCAAAGTAACTCGATGTTTCCAAGTGGTGTGTGGCCCAACTATTGAAAGAACCGCTAAGTGGAGAACTATTTGGTATTATTCCGAAGCACTTTTCACCGTAATTGTCATAAGGTTGGTCTCTGCATCCTTAAGCATACCAGAGTCTTCACAGACGAAACAGGCTGAGGCCCAGTAATCTTGGCATTTCCAATAGTTGGTCCTAGAGACTACCAAGAAAGTGTTCTTTTAAGTATTATTCTGTTGTGGTTTCAGCATTATTTTCAGAACCCGAGCAGGGTTCTCGCATTAGCATAAGAATCCTGCCTGGTAGTTGAGATTTCTGGGTGGGGTGTAAGTGCGGGGCTTCTGTCAGCCCTGCCTTTGATTTGTTTACCTCCAGAGTTGGAAAGTGCATATTTGCGTGAGATGGGAAAAGTGTGGATCGTGCTTCAGATTTCATCCTGACACTTTGAAATGACCAGTGTGTTGGTAATTATTTGCATTTCCATGGCGTTTGGCACCGTAATAGTCATGAGGTCGGTCTCTGCATCCTGAAGCCTATGATGCTTTTTGCAGAGAAACCTCTGCTGAGGCCCAGGTAACTTGCTATTTCCCATAGCTGGCACAGGAGCCTTGGAAGATAGGATTGTTTTCAGTATTATTTCACCATCCTTTCACCACTGTTTCAAGAACGGGAGCCCTTTTCAACCGTTAGTGGAAGAATCCTTCTTTGGAGATGAGATATTTTTCTGGGGTGGCAAGTGCAGGGCCTCTGTCAGTCCTGGGTTTGTTGGACTAGCGCCAGACATGAGAAGTGCACCTTTGTGGGACAGGTGAATAGTGCGGATCCTGTTTCAGTCTAAAGACTGAAACAGGATCCGCACTTTTCACCGTTCCTTTCAGAATCATTTGATTCATCAGCTAGGAATGGCGATTGCTTCACCAGACCAATCGAAGGATAGGCCAAAGTAACTCGATGTTTCCAAGTGGTGTGTGGCCCAACTATTGAAAGAACCGCTATGTGGAGAACTATTTGGTATTTTTCCGAAGCACTTTTCACCGTAATTGTCATAAGGTTGGTCTCTGCATCCTTAAGCATACCAGAGTCTTCACAGACGAAACAGGCTGAGGCCCAGTAATCTTGGCATTTCCAATAGTTGGTCCTAGAGACTACCAAGAAAGCGTTCTTTTAAGTATTATTCCGTTGTGGTTTCAGCATTATTTTCAGAACCCGAGCAGGGTTCTCGCATTAGCATAAGAATCCTGCCTGGTAGTTGAGATTTCTGGGTGGGGTGTACGTGCGGGACTTCTGTCAGCCCTGCCTTTGATTTGTTTACCTCCAGAGTTGGAAAGTGCATATTTGCGTGAGATGGGAAAAGTGTGGATCGTGCTTCAGATTTCATGCTGCCACTTTGAAATGACCAGTGTGTTGGTAATTATTTGCATTTCCATGGCGTTTGGCACAGAAATAGTCATGAGGTCGGTCTCTGCATCCTGAAGCCTATGATGCCTTTTGCAGAGAAACCTCTGCTGAGGCCCAGGTAACTTGCTATTTCCCATAGCTGGCACAGGAGCCTTGGAAGATAGGATTGTTTTCAGTATTATTTCACCATCCTTTCACCACTGTTTCAAGGACGGGAGCCCTTTTCAACCGTTACTGCAAGAATCCTTCTTTGGAGATGAGATATTTTTCTGGGCTGGCAAGTGCAGGGCCTCTGTCAGTCCTGGGTTTGTTGGACTAGCGCCAGACATGAGAAGTGCGCCTTTGTGGGACAGGTGAATAGTGCGGATCCTGTTTCAGTCTAAAGACTGAAACAGGATCCGCACTTTTCACCGTTCCTTTCAGAATCATTTGATTCATCAGCTAGGAATGGCGATTGCTTCACCAGACCAATCGAAGGCTAGGCCAAAGTAACTCGATGTTTCCAAGTGATGTGTGGCCCAACTATTGAAAGAACCGCTAAGTGGAGAACTATTTGGTATTTTTCCGAAGCACTTTTCACCGTGATTGTCATAAGGTTGGTCTCTGCACCCTTAAGCATACCAGAGTCTTCACAGACGAAACGGGCTGAGGCCCAGTAATCTTGGCATTTCCAATAGTTGGTCCTAGAGACTACCAAGAAAGTGTTCTTTTAAGTGTTATTCTGCTGTGGTTTCAGCATTATTTTCAGAACCCGAGCAGGGTTCTCGCATTAGCATAAGAATCCTTCCTGGTAGTTGAGATTTCTGGGTGGGGTGTACGTGGAGGACTTCTGTCAGCCTTGCCTTTGATTTGTTTACCTCCAGAGTTGGAAAGTGCATATTTGCGTGAGATGGGAAAAGTGTGGATCGTGCTTCAGATTTCATCCTGACACTTTGAAATGACCAGTGTGTTGGTAATTATTTGCCATTTCCATGGCGTTTGGCACCGTAATAGTCATGAGGTCGGTCTCTGCATCCTGAAGCCTATGATGCTTTTTGCAGAGAAACCTCTGCTGAGGCCCAGGTAACTTCCTATTTCCCATAGCTGGCACAGGAGCCTTGGAAGATAGGATTGTTTTCAGTATTATTTCACCATCCTTTCACCGCTGTTTCAAGAACGGGAGCACTTTTCAACCGTTAGTGGAAGAATCCTTCTTTGGAGATGAGATATTTTTCTGGGGTGGCAAGTGCAGGGCCTCTGTCAGTCCTGGGTTTGTTGGACTAGCGCCAGACATGAGAAGTGCGCCTTTGTGGGACAGGTGAATAATGCGGATCCTGTTTCAGTCTAAAGACTGAAACAGGATCCGCACTTTTCACCGTTCCTTTCAGAATCATTTGATTCATCAGCTAGGAATAGCGATTGCTTCACCAGACCAATCGAAGGCTAGGCCAAAGTAACTCGATGTTTCCAAGTGGTGTGTGGCCCAACTATTGAAAGAACCGCTAAGTGGAGAACTATTTGGTATTTTTCCGAAGCACTTTTCACCGTGATTGTCATAAGCTTGGTCTCTGCACCCTTAAGCATACCAGAGTCTTCACAGACGAAACGGGCTGAGGCCCAGTAATCTTGGCATTTCCAATAGTTGGTCCTAGAGACTACCAAGAAAGTGTTCTTTTAAGTGTTATTCTGTTGTGGTTTCAGCATTATTTTCAGAACCCGAGCAGGGTTCTCGCATTAGCATAAGAATCCTGCCTGGTAGTTGAGATTTCTGGGTGGGGTGTACGTGGAGGACTTCTGTCAGCCCTGCCTTTGATTTGTTTACCTCCAGAGTTGGAAAGTGCATATTTGCGTGAGATGGGAAAAGTGTGGATCGTGCTTCAGATTTCATCCTGACACTTTGAAATGACCAGTGTGTTGGTAATTATTTGCATTTCCATGGCGTTTGGCACAGAAATAGTCATGAGGTCGGTCTCTCCATCCTGAAGACTATGATGCCTGTTGCAGAGAAACCTCTGCTGAGGCCCAGGTAACTTGCTATTTCCCATAGCTGGCACAGGAGCCTTGGAAGATAGGATTGTTTTCAGTATTATTACACCATCCTTTCACCACTGTTTCAAGAACGGGAGCCCTTTTCAACCGTTAGTGGAAGAATCCTTCTTTGGAGATCAGATATTTTTCTGGGGTGTCAAGTGCAGGGACTCTGTCAGTCCTGGGTTTGTTGGACTAGCGCCAGACATGAGAAGTGCGCCTTTGTGGGACAGGTGAATAGTGCGGATCCTGTTTCAGTCTAAAGACTGAAACAGGATCCGCACTTTTCACCGTTCCTTTCAGAATCATTTGATTCATCAGTTAGGAATGGTGATTGCTTCACCAGACCAATCGAAGGCTAGGCCAAAGTAACTCGATGTTTCCAAGTGGTGTGTGGCCCAACTATTGAAAGAACGGGTAAGTGGAGAACTATTTGGTATTTTTCCGAAGCACTTTTCACCGTAATTGTCAAAAGGTTGGTCTCTGCATCCTTAAGCATACCAGAGTCTTCACAGACGAAACAGGCTGAGGCCCAGTAATCTTAGCATTTCCAATAGTTGGTCCTAGAGACTACCAAGAAAGTGTTCTTTTAAGTATTATTCCGCTGTGGTTTCAGCATTACTTTCAGAACCCGAGCAGGGTTCTCGCATTAGCATAAGAATCCTGCCTGGTAGTTGAGATTTCTGGGTGGGGTGTACGTGCAGGACTTCTGTCAGCCCTGCCTTTGATTTGTTTCCCTCCAGAGTTGGAAAGTGCATATTTGCGTGAGATGGGAAAAGTGTGGATTGTGCTTCAGATTTCATGCTGACACTTTGAAATGACCAGTGTGTTGGTAATTATTTGCATTTCCGTGGCTTTTGGCACAGAAATAGTCATGAGGTCGGTCTCTGCATCCTGAAGCCTATGATGCCTTTTGCAGAGAAACCTCTGCTGAGGCCCAGGTAACTTGCTATTTCCCATAGCTGGCACAGGAGCCTTGGAAGATAGGATTGTTTTCAGTATTATTTCACCATCCTTTCATCACTGTTTCAAGGACGGGAGCCCTTTTCAACCGTTACTGCAAGAATCCTTCTTTGGAGATGAGATATTTTTCTGGGGTGGCAAGTGCAGGGCCTCTGTCAGTCCTGGGTTTGTTGGACTAGCGCCAGACATGAGAAGTGCACCTTTGTGGGACAGGTGAATAGTGCGGATCCTGTTTCAGTCTAAAGACTGAAACAGGATCCGCACTTTTCACCGTTCCTTTCAGAATCATTTGATTCATCAGCTAGGAATGGCGATTGCTTCACCAGACCAATCGAAGGCTAGGCCAAAGTAACTCGATGTTTCCAAGTGGTGTGTGGCCCAACTATTGAAAGAACCGCTAAGTGGAGAACTATTTGGTATTTTTCCGAAGCACTTTTCACCGTGATTGTCATAAGGTTGGTCTCTGCACCCTTAAGCATACCAGAGTCTTCACAGACGAAACGGGCTGAGGCCCAGTAATCTTGGCATTTCCAATAGTTGGTCCTAGAGACTACCAAGAAAGTGTTCTTTTAAGTGTTATGCTGCTGTGGTTTCAGCATTATTTTCAGAACCCGAGCAGGGTTCTCGCATTAGCATAAGAATCCTTCCTGGTAGTTGAGATTTCTGGGTGGGGTGTACGTGGAGGACTTCTGTCAGCCCTGCCTTTGATTTGTTTACCTCCAGAGTTGGAAAGTGCATATTTGCGTGAGATGGGAAAAGTGTGGATCGTGCTTCAGATTTCATCCTGACACTTTGAAATGACCAGTGTGTTGGTAATTATTTGCATTTCCATGGCGTTTGGCACAGAAATAGTCATGAGGTCGGTCTCTCCATCCTGAAGACTATGATGCCTGTTGCAGAGAAACCTCTGCTGAGGCCCAGGTAACTTGCTATTTCCCATAGCTGGCACAGGAGCCTTGGAAGATAGGATTGTTTTCAGTATTATTACACCATCCTTTCACCACTGTTTCAAGAACGGGAGCCCTTTTCAACCGTTAGTGGAAGAATCCTTCTTTGGAGATCAGATATTTTTCTGGGGTGTCAAGTGCAGGGACTCTGTCAGTCCTGGGTTTGTTGGACTAGCGCCAGACATGAGAAGTGCGCCTTTGTGGGACAGGTGAATAGTGCGGATCCTGTTTCAGTCTAAAGACTGAAACAGGATCCGCACTTTTCACCGTTCCTTTCAGAATCATTTGATTCATCAGTTAGGAATGGTGATTGCTTCACCAGACCAATCGAAGGCTAGGCCAAAGTAACTCGATGTTTCCAAGTGGTGTGTGGCCCAACTATTGAAAGAACGGGTAAGTGGAGAACTATTTGGTATTTTTCCGAAGCACTTTTCACCGTGATTGTCATAAGGTTGGTCTCTGCACCCTTAAGCATACCAGAGTCTTCACAGACGAAACGGGCTGAGGCCCAGTAATCTTGGCATTTCCAATAGTTGGTCCTAGAGACTACCAAGAAAGTGTTCTTTTAAGTGTTATTCTGTTGTGGTTTCAGCATTATTTTCAGAACCGGAGCAGGGTTCTCGCATTAGCATAAGAATCCTGCCTGGTAGTTGAGATTTCTGGGTGGGGTGTATGTGGAGGACTTCTGTCAGCCCTGCCTTTGATTTGTTTACCTCCAGAGTTGGAAAGTGCATATTTGCGTGAGATGGGAAAAGTGTGGATCGTGCTTCAGATTTCATCCTGACACTTTGAAATGACCAGTGTGTTGGTAATTATTTGCATTTCCATGGCGTTTGGCACAGAAATAGTCATGAGGTCGGTCTCTCCATCCTGAAGACTATGATGCCTGTTGCAGAGAAACCTCTGCTGAGGCCCAGGTAACTTGCTATTTCCCATAGCTGGCACAGGAGCCTTGGAAGATAGGATTGTTTTCAGTATTATTACACCATCCTTTCACCACTGTTTCAAGAACGGGAGCCCTTTTCAACCGTTAGTGGAAGAATCCTTCTTTGGAGATCAGATATTTTTCTGGGGTGTCAAGTGCAGGGACTCTGTCAGTCCTGGGTTTGTTGGACTAGCGCCAGACATGAGAAGTGCGCCTTTGTGGGACAGGTGAATAGTGCGGATCCTGTTTCAGTCTAAAGACTGAAACAGGATCCGCACTTTTCACCGTTCCTTTCAGAATCATTTGATTCATCAGTTAGGAATGGTGATTGCTTCACCAGACCAATCGAAGGCTAGGCCAAAGTAACTCGATGTTTCCAAGTGGTGTGTGGCCCAACTATTGAAAGAACGGGTAAGTGGAGAACTATTTGGTATTTTTCCGAAGCACTTTTCACCGTAATTGTCAAAAGGTTGGTCTCTGCATCCTTAAGCATACCAGAGTCTTCACAGACGAAACAGGCTGAGGCCCAGTAATCTTAGCATTTCCAATAGTTGGTCCTAGAGACTACCAAGAAAGTGTTCTTTTAAGTATTATTCCGCTGTGGTTTCAGCATTACTTTCAGAACCCGAGCAGGGTTCTCGCATTAGCATAAGAATCCTGCCTGGTAGTTGAGATTTCATGGTGGGGTGTAAGTGAGGGGCTTCTGTCAGCCCTGCCTTTGATTTGTTTCCCTCCAGAGTTGGAAAGTGCATATTTGCGTGAGATGGGAAAAGTGTGGATTGTGCTTCAGATTTCATGCTGACACTTTGAAATGACCAGTGTGTTGGTAATTATTTGCATTTCCATGGCTTTTGGCACAGAAATAGTCATGAGGTCGGTCTCTGCATCCTGAAGCCTATGATGCCTTTTGCAGAGAAACCTCTGCTGAGGCCCAGGTAACTTGCTATTTCCCATAGCTGGCACAGGAGCCTTGGAAGATAGGATTGTTTTCAGTATTATTTCACCATCCTTTCATCACTGTTTCAAGGACGGGAGCCCTTTTCAACCGTTACTGCAAGAATCCTTCTTTGGAGATGAGATATTTTTCTGGGGTGGCAAGTGCAGGGCCTCTGTCAGTCCTGGGTTTGTTGGACTAGCGCCAGACATGAGAAGTGCACCTTTGTGGGACAGGTGAATAGTGCGGATCCTGTTTCAGTCTAAAGACTGAAACAGGATCCGCACTTTTCACCGTTCCTTTCAGAATCATTTGATTCATCAGCTAGGAATGGCGATTGCTTCACCAGACCAATCGAAGGCTAGGCCAAAGTAACTCGATGTTTCCAAGTGGTGTGTGGCCCAACTATTGAAAGAACCGCTAAGTGGAGAACTATTTGGTATTTTTCCGAAGCACTTTTCACCGTGATTGTCATAAGGTTGGTCTCTGCACCCTTAAGCATACCAGAGTCTTCACAGACGAAACGGGCTGAGGCCCAGTAATCTTGGCATTTCCAATAGTTGGTCCTAGAGACTACCAAGAAAGTGTTCTTTTAAGTGTTATGCTGCTGTGGTTTCAGCATTATTTTCAGAACCCGAGCAGGGTTCTCGCATTAGCATAAGAATCCTTCCTGGTAGTTGAGATTTCTGGGTGGGGTGTACGTGGAGGACTTCTGTCAGCCCTGCCTTTGATTTGTTTACCTCCAGAGTTGGAAAGTGCATATTTGCGTGAGATGGGAAAAGTGTGGATCGTGCTTCAGATTTCATCCTGACACTTTGTAATGACCAGTGTGTTGGTAATTATTTGCCATTTCCATGGCGTTTGGCACCGTAATAGTCATGAGGTCGGTCTCTGCATCCTGAAGCCTATGATGCTTTTTGCAGAGAAACCTCTGCTGAGGCCCAGGTAACTTGCTATTTCCCATAGCTGGCACAGGAGCCTTGGAAGATAGGATTGTTTTCAGTATTATTTCACCATCCTTTCACCGCTGTTTCAAGAACGGGAGCACTTTTCAACCGTTAGTGGAAGAATCCTTCTTTGGAGATGAGATATTTTTCTGGGGTGGCAAGTGCAGGGCCTCTGTCAGTCCTGGGTTTGTTGGACTAGCGCCAGACATGAGAAGTGCGCCTTTGTGGGACAGGTGAATAGTGCGGATCCTGTTTCAGTCTAAAGACTGAAACAGGATCCGCACTTTTCACCATTCCTTTCAGAATCATTTGATTCATCAGCTAGGAATAGCGATTGCTTCACCAGACCAATCGAAGGCTAGGCAAAGTAACTCGATGTTTCCAAGTGGTGTGTGGCCCAACTATTGAAAGAACCGCTAAGTGGAGAACTATTTGGTATTTTTCCGAAGCACTTTTCACCGTGATTGTCATAAGGTTGGTCTCTGCACCCTTAAGCATACCAGAGTCTTCACAGACGAAACGGGCTGAGGCCCAGTAATCTTGGCATTTCCAATAGTTGGTCCTAGAGACTACCAAGAAAGTGTTCTTTTAAGTGTTATTCTGTTGTGGTTTCAGCATTATTTTCAGAACCGGAGCAGGGTTCTCGCATTAGCATAAGAATCCTGCCTGGTAGTTGAGATTTCTGGGTGGGGTGTATGTGGAGGACTTCTGTCAGCCCTGCCTTTGATTTGTTTACCTCCAGAGTTGGAAAGTGCATATTTGCGTGAGATGGGAAAAGTGTGGATCGTGCTTCAGATTTCATCCTGACACTTTGAAATGACCAGTGTGTTGGTAATTATTTGCATTTCCATGGCGTTTGGCACAGAAATAGTCATGAGGTCGGTCTCTCCATCCTGAAGACTATGATGCCTGTTGCAGAGAAACCTCTGCTGAGGCCCAGGTAACTTGCTATTTCCCATAGCTGGCACAGGAGCCTTGGAAGATAGGATTGTTTTCAGTATTATTACACCATCCTTTCACCACTGTTTCAAGAACGGGAGCCCTTTTCAACCGTTAGTGGAAGAATCCTTCTTTGGAGATGAGATATTTTTCTGGGGTGTCAAGTGCAGGGACTCTGTCAGTCCTGGGTTTGTTGGACTAGCGCCAGACATGAGAAGTGCGCCTTTGTGGGACAGGTGAATAGTGCGGATCCTGTTTCAGTCTAAAGACTGAAACAGGATCCGCACTTTTCACCGTTCCTTTCAGAATCATTTGATTCATCAGCTAGGAATGGCGATTGCTTCACCAGACCAATCGAAGGCTAAGCCAAAGTAACTCGATGTTTCCAAGTGGTGTGTGGCCCAACTATTGAAAGAACCGCTAAGTGGAGAACTATTTGGTATTTTTCCGAAGCACTTTTCACCGTAATTGTCATAAGGTTGGTCTCTGCATCCTTAAGCATACCAGAGTCTTCACAGACGAAACAGGCTGAGGCCCAGTCATCTTGGCATTTCCAATAGTTGGTCCTAGAGACTACCAAGAAAGTGTTCTTTTAAGTATTATTCCGTTGTGGTTTCAGCATTATTTTCAGAACCCGAGCAGGGTTCTCGCATTAGCATAAGAATCCTGCCTGGTAGTTGAGATTTCTGGGTGGGGTGTAAGTGCGGGGCTTCTGTCAGCCCTGCCTTTGATTTGTTTACCTCCAGAGTTGGAAAGTGCATATTTGCTTGAGATGGGAAAAGTGTGGATCGTGCTTCAGATTTCATCCTGACACTTTGAAATGACCAGTGTGTTGGTAATTATTTGCATTTCCATGGCGTTTGGCACAGAAATAGTCATGAGGTCGGTCTCTGCATCCTGAAGCCTATGATGCCTTTTGCAGAGAAACCTCTGCTGAGGCCCAGGTAACTTGCTATTTCCCATAGCTGGCACAGGAGCCTTGGAAGATTGGATTGTTTTCAGTATTATTTCACCATCCTTTCACCACTGTTTCAAGAACGGGAGCCCTTTTCAACCGTTAGTGGAAGAATCCTTCTTTGGAGATGAGATATTTTTCGGGGTTGGCAAGTGCAGGGCCTCTGTCAGTCCTGGGTTTGTTGGACTAGCGCCAGACATGAGAAGTGCGCCTTTGTGGGACAGGTGAATAGTGCGGATCCTGTTTCAGTCTAAAGACTGAAACAGGATCCGCACTTTTCACCGTTCCCTTCAGAATCATTTGATTCATCAGCTAGGAATGGCGATTGCTTCACCAGACCAATCAAAGGCTAGGCCAAAGTAACTCGATGTTTCCAAGTGGTGTGTGGCCCAACTATTGAAAGAACCGCTAAGTGGAGAACTATTTGGTATTTTTCCGAAGCACTTTTCACCGTAATTGTCATAAGGTTGGTCTCTGCATCCTTAAGCATACCAGAGTCTTCACAGACGAAACAGGCTGAGGCCCAGTAATCTTGGCATTTCCAATAGTTGGTCCTAGAGACTACCAAGAAAGTGTTCTTTTAAGTGTTATTCTGTTGTGGTTTCAGCATTATTTTCAGAACCTGAGCAGGGTTCTCGCATTAGCATAAGAATCCTGCCTGGTAGTTGAGATTTCTGGGTGGGGTGTCAGTGCGGGGCTTCTGTCAGCCCTGCCTTTGATTTGTTTACCTCCAGAGTTGGAAAGTGCATATTTGCGTGAGATGGGAAAAGTGTGGATCGTGTTTCAGATTTCATCCTGACACTTTGAAATGACCAGTGTGTTGGTAATTATTTGCATTTCCATGGCGTTTGGCACCGTAATAGTCATGAGGTCGGTCTCTGCATCCTGAAGCCTATGATGCTTTTTGCAGAGAAACCTCTGCTGAGGCCCAGGTAACTTGCTATTTCCCATAGGTGGCACAGGAGCCTTGGAAGATGGGATTGTTTTCAGTATTATTTCACCATCCTTTCACCGCTGTTTCAAGAACGGGAGCCCTTTTCAACCGTTAGTGGAAGAATCCTTCTTTGGAGATGAGATATTTTTCTGGGGTGGCAAGTGCAGGGACTCTGTCAGTCCTGGGTTTGTTGGACTAGCGCCAGACATGAGAAGTGCGCCTTTGTGGGACAGGTGAATAGTGCGGATCCTGTTTCAGTCTAAACAGGATCCGCACTTTTCACCGTTCCTTTCAGAATCATTTGATTCATCAGTTAGGAATGGCGATTGCTCCACCAGACCAATCGAAGGCTAGGCCAAAGTAACTCAATGTTTCCAAGTGGTGTGTGGCCCAACTATTGAAAGAACGGGTAAGTGGAGAACTATTTGGTATTTTCCCGAAGCACTTTTCACCGTAATTGTCATAAGGTTGGTCTCTGCATCCTTAAGCATACCAGAGTCTTCACAGACGAAACAGGCTGAGGCCCAGTAATCTTAGCATTTCTAATAGTTGGTCCTAGAGACTACCAAGAAAGTGTTCTTTTAAGTGTTATTCCGTTGTGGTTTCAGCATTACTTTCAGAACCCGAGCAGGGTTCTCGCATTAGCATAAGAATACTGCCTGGTAGTTGAGATTTCTGGGTGGGGTGTGCATGCGGGACTTCTGTCAGCCCTGCCTTTGATTTGTTTACCTCCAGAGTTGGAAAGTGCATATTTGCGTGAGATGGGAAAAGTGTGGATTGTGCTTCAGATTTCATCCTGACACTTTGAAATGCCCAGTGTGTTGGTAATTATTTGCATTTCCATGGCTTTTGGCAAAGAAATAGTCATGAGGTCGGTCTCTGCATCCTGAAGCCTATGATGCCTTTTGCAGAGAAACCTCTGCTGAGGCCCAGGTAACTTGCTATTTCCCATAGCTGGCACAGGAGCCTTGGAAGATAGGATTGTTTTCAGTATTATTTCACCATCCTTTCACCACTGTTTCAAGAACGGGAGCCCTTTTCAACCGTTACTGCAAGAATCCTTCGTTGGAGATGAGATAATTTTCTGGGGTGGCAAGTGCAGGGCCTCTGTCAGTCCTGAGTTTGTTGGACTAGCGCCAGACATGAGAAGTGCGCCTTTGTGGGACAGTTGAATAGTGCGGATCCTGTTTCAGTCTAAAGACTGAAACAGGATCCGCACTTTTCACCGTTGCTTTCAGAATCATTTGATTCATCAGCTAGGAATGGCGATTGCTTCACCAGACCAATCGAAGGCTAGGCCAAAGTAACTCGATGTTTCCAAGTGGTGTGTGGCACAACTATTGAAAGAACCGCTAAGTGGAGAACTATTTGGTATTTTTCCGAAGCACTTTTCACTGTGATTGTCATAAGGTTGGTCTCTGCACCCTTAAGCATACCAGAGTCTTCACAGACGGAACGGGCTGAGGCCCAGTAATCTTGGCATTTCCAATAGTTGTTCCTAGAGACTACCAAGAAAGTGTTCTTTTATGTGTTATTCTGTTGTGGTTTCAGCATTATTTTCAGAACCCGAGCAGGGTTCTCGCATTAGCATAAGAATCCTGCCTGGTAGTTGAGATTTCTGGGTGGGGTGTAGGTGGAGGACTTCTGTCAGCCCTGCCTTTGATTTGTTTACCTCCAGAGTTGGAAAGTGCATATTTGCGTGAGATGGGAAAAGTGTGGATCGTGCTTCAGATTTCATCCTGACACTTTGAAATGACCAGTGTGTTGGTAATTATTTGCCATTTCCATGGCGTTTGGCACCGTAATAGTCATGAGGTCGGTCTCTGCATCCTGAAGCCTATGATGCTTTTTGCAGGGAAACCTCTGCTGAGGCCCAGGTAACTTGCTATTTCCCATAGCTGGCACAGGAGCCTTGGAAGATGGGATTGTTTTCAGTATTATTTCACCATCCTTTCACCACTGTTTCAAGAACGGGAGCCCTTTTCAACCGTTAGTGGAAGAATCCTTCTTTCGAGATGAGATATTTTTCTGGGGTGGCAAGTGCAGGGCCTCTGTCAGTCCTGGGTTTGTTGGACTAGCGCCAGACATGAGAAGTGCGCCTTTGTGGGACAGGTGAATAGTGCGGATCCTGTTTCAGTCTAAAGACTGAAACAGGATCCGCACTTTTCACCGTTCCTTTCAGAATCATTTGATTCATCTGCTAGGAACGGCGATTGCTTCACCAGACCAATCGAAGGGTAGGCCAAAGTAACTCGAAGTTTCCAAGAGGTGTGTGGCCCAACTTTTGAAAGAACCGCTAAGTGGAGAACTATTTGGTATTTTTCCGAAGCACTTTTCACCGTAATTGTCATAAGGTTGGTCTCTGCATCCTTAAGCATACCACAGTCTTCACAGACGAAACATGCTGAGGCCCAGTAATCTTGGCATTTCCAATAGTTGGTCCTAGAGACTCCCAAGAAAGTGTTCTTTTAAGTATTATTCCGTTGTGGTTTCAGCATTATTTTCAGAACCCGAGCAGGGTTCTCGCTTTAGCATAAGAATCCTGCCTGGTAGTTGAGATTTCTCGGTGGGGTGTAAGTGCGGGACTTCTGTCAGCCCTGCCTTTGCTTTGTTTACCTCCAGAGTTGGAAAGTGCATATTTGCGTGAGATGGGAAAAGTGTGGATCGTGCTTCAGATTTCATCCTGACACTTTGAAATGACCAGTGTGTTGGTAATTATTTGCATTTCCATGGCGTTTGGCACAGAAATAGTCATGAGGTCGGTCTCTGCATCCTGAAGCCTATGATGCTTTTTGCACAGAAACCTCTGCTGAGGCCCAGGTAACTTGCTATTTCCCATAGCTGGCACAGGAGCCTTGATAGATAGGATTGTTTTCAGTATTATTTCACCATCCTTTCACCACTGTTTCAAGAACGGGAGCCCTTTTCAACCGTTAGTGGACGAATCCTTCTTTCGAGATGAGATATTTTTCTGGGGTGGCAAGTGCAGGGCCTCTGTCAGTCCTGGGTTTGTTGGACTAGCGCCAGACATGAGAAGTGCGCCTTTGTGGGACAGGTGAATAGTGCGTATCCTGTTTCAGTGTAAAGACTGAAACAGGATCCGCACTTTTCACCGTTCCTTTCAGAATCATTTGATTCATCAGCTAGGAATAGCGATTGCTTCACCAGACCAATCGAAGGCTAGGCCAAAGTAACTCGATGTTTCCAAGTGGTGAGTGGCCCAACTATTGAAAGAACCGCTAAGGGGAGAACTATTTGGTATTTTCCCGAAGCACTTTTCACCGTAATTGTCATAAGGTTGGTCTCTGCTTCCTTAAGCATACCAGAGTCTTCACAGACGAAACAGGCTGAGGCCCAGTAATCTTGGCATTTCCAATAGTTGGTCCTAGAGACTACCAAGAAAGTGTTCTTTTAAGTATTATTCCGTTGTGGTTTCAGCATTATTTTCAGAACCCGAGCAGGGTTCTCGCATTAGCATAAGAATCCTGCCTGGTAGTTGAGATTTCATGGTGGGGTGTAAGTGCGGGGCTTCTGTCAGCCCTGCCTTTGATTTGTTTACCTCCAGAGTTGGAAAGTGTATATTTGCGTGAGATGGGAAAAGTGTGGATCGTGCTTCAGGTTTCATCCTGACACTTTCAAATGACCAGTGTGTTAGTAATTGTTTGCATTTCCATGGCGTTTGGCACCGTAATAGTCATGAGGTCGGTCTCTGCATCCTGAAGCCTATGATGATTTTTGCAGAGAAACCTCTGCTGAGGCCCAGGTAACTTGCTATTTCCCATAGCTGGCACAGGAGCCTTGGAAGATAGGATTGTTTTCAGTATTATTTCACCATCCTTTCACCACTGTCTCAAGAACGGGAGCCCTTTTCAACCGTTAGTAGAAGAATCCTTCTTTGGAGATGAGATATTTTTCTGGGGTGGAAGTGCAGGGCCTCTGTCAGTCCTGGGTTTGTTGGACTAGCGCCAGACATGAGAAGTGCGCCTTTGTGGGACAGGTGAATAGTGCGGATCCTGTTTCAGTCTAAAGACTGAAACAGGATCCGCACTTTTCACCGTTCCTTTCAGAATCATTTGATTCATCAGCTAGGAATGGCGATTGCTTCTGCAGACCAATCCAAGGCTAGGCCAAAGTAACTCGATGTCTCCAAGAGGTGTGTGGCCCAACTTTTGAAAGAACCGCTACGTGGAGAACTATTTGGAATTTTTCCGAAGCACTTTTCACCGTAATTGTCATAAGATTGGTCTCTGCATCCTTAAGCGTACCAGAGTCTTCACAGACGAAACAAGCTGAGGCCCAGTAATCTTGGCATTTCCAATAGTTGGTCCTAGAGACTACCAAGAAAGTGTTCTTTTAAGTATTATTCCGTTGTGGTTTCAGCATTATTTTCAGAACCCGAGCAGGGTTCTCGCATTAGCATAAGAATCCTGCCTGGTAGTTGAGATTTCTGGGTCGGGTGTAAGTGCGGGGCTTCTGTCAGCCCGGCCTTTGATTTGTTTACCTCCAGAGTTGGAAAGTGCATATTTGCGTGAGATGGGAAAAGTGTGGATCGTGCTTCAGATTTCATCCTGACACTTTGAAATGACCAGTGTGTTGGTAATTATTTGCATTTCCATGGCGTTTGGCACAGAAATAGTCATGAGGTCGGTCTCTGCATCCTGAAGCCTATGATGCTTTTTGCAGAGAAACCTCTGCTGAGGCCCAGGTAACTTGCTATTTCCCATAGCTGGCACAGGAGCCTTGGAAGATAGGATTGTTTTCAGTATTATTTCACCATCCTTTCACCACTGTTTCAAGAACGGGAGCCCTTTTCAACCGTTAGCAGAAGAATCCTTCTTTGGAGATGAGATACTTTTCTGGGGTGGCAAGTGCAGGGCCTCTGTCAGTCCTGGGTTTGTTGGACTAGCGCCAGACATGAGAAGTGCGCCTTTGTGGGACAGGTGAATAGTGCGGATCCTGTTTCAGTCTAAAGACTGAAACAGGATCCGCACTTTTCACCGTTCCTTTCAGAATCATTTGATTCATCAGCTAGGAATGGCGATTGCTATACCAGACCAATCGAAGGCTAGGCCAAAGTAACTCGATGTTTCCAAGAGGTGTGTGGCCCAACTTTTGAAAGAACCGCTAAGTGGAGAACTATTTGTTATTTTTCCGAAGCACTTTTCACCGTAATTGTCATAAGGTTGGTCTCTGCATCCTTAAGCATACCAGAGTCTTCACAGACGAAACAGGCTGAGGCCCAGTAATCTTGGCATTTCCAATAGTTGGTCCTAGAGACTACCAAGAAAGTGTTCTTTTAAGTATTATTCCGTTGTGGTTTCAGCATTATTTTCAGAACCCGAGCAGGGTTCTCGCATTAGCATAAGAATCCTGCCTGGTAGTTGAGATTTCTGGGTGGGGTGTAAGCGCGGGGCTTCTGTCGGCCCTGCCTTTGATTTGTTTACCTCCAGAGTTGGAAAGTGCATATTTGCGTGAGATGAGAAAAGTGTGGATCGTGCTTCAGATTTCATCCTGACACTTTGAAATGACCAGTGTGTTGGTAATTATTTGCCATTTCCATGGCGTTTGGCACCGTAATAGTCATGAGGTCGGTCTCTGCATCCTGAAGCCTATGATGCTTTTTGCGGAGAAACCTCTGCTGAGGCCCAGGTAACTTCCTATTTCCCATAGCTGGCACAGGAGCCTTGGAAGATAGGATTGTTTTCAGTATTATTTCACCATCCTTTCACCACTGTTTCAAGAACGGGAGCCCTTTTCAACCGTTAGCGGAAGAATCCTTCTTTGGAGATGAGATATTTTTCTGGGGTGGCAAGTGCAGGGCCTCTGTCAGTCCTGGGTTTGTTGGATTACCGCCAGACATGAGAAGTGCGCCTTTGTGGAACAGGTGAATAGTACGGATCCTGTTTCAGTCTAAAGACTGAAACAGGATCCGCACTTTTCACCGTTGCTTTCAGAATCATTTGATTCATCAGCTAGGAATGGCGATTGCTTCTCCAGACCAATCGAAGGCTAGGCCAAAGTAACTCGATGTTTCCAAGACGTGTGTGGCCCAACTTTTGAAAGAACCGCTACGTGGAGAACTATTTGGTATTTTTCCGAAGCACTTTTCACCGTAATTGTCATAAGGTTGGTCTCTGCATCCTTAAGCATACCAGAGTCTTCACAGACGAAACAGGCTGAGGCCCAGTAATCTTGGCATTTCCAATAGTTGGTCCTAGAGACTACCAAGAAAGTGTTCTTTTAAGTATTATTCCGTTGTGGTTTCAGCATTATTTTCAGAACCCGAGCAGGGTTCTCGCATTAGCATAAGAATCCTGCCTGGTAGTTGAGATTTCTGGGTCCGGTGTAAGTGCGGGGCTTCTGTCAGCCCTGCCTTTGATTTGTTTACCTAAAGAGTTGGAAAGTGCATATTTGCGTGAGATGGGAAAAGTGTGGATCGTGCTTCAGATTTCATCCTGACACTTTGAAATGACCAGTGTGTTGGTAATTATTTGCCATTTCCATGGTGTTTGGAACCGTAATAGTCATGAGGTCTGTCTCTGCATCCTGAAGCCTATGATACTTTTTGCAGAGAAACCTCTGCTGAGGCCCAGGTAACTTGCTATTTCCCATAGCTGGCACAGGAGCCTTGGAAGATAGGATTGTTTTCAGTATTATTTCACCATCCTTTCGCCACTGTTTCAAGAACGGGAGCCCTTTTCAACCGTTAGGGGAAGAATCCTTCTTTGGAGATGAGATATTTTTCTGGGGTGGCAAGTGCAGGGCCTCTGTCAGTCCTGGGTTTGTTGGACTAGCGCCAGACATCAGAAGTGCGCCTTTGTGGGACAGGTGAATAGTGCGGATCCTGTTTCAGTCTAAAGACTGAAACAGGATCCGCACTTTTCACCGTTCCTTTCAGAATCACTTGATTCATCAGCTAGGAATGGCGATTGCTTCACCAGACCAATCGAAGTCTAGGCCAAAGTAACTCGATGTTTCCAAGAGGTGTGTGGCCCAACTTTTGAAAGAACCGCTAAGTGGAGAACTATTTGGTATTTTTCCGAAGCACTTTTCACCGTAATTGTCATAAGGTTGGTCTCTGCATCCTTAAGCATACCAGAGTCTTCACAGACGAAACAGGCTGAGGCCCAGTAATCTTGGCATTTCCAATAGTTGGTCCTAGAGACTACCAAGAAAGTGTTCTTTTAAGTATTATTCCGTTGTGGTTTCAGCATTATTTTCAGAACCCGAGCAGGGTTCTCGCATTAGCATAAGAATCCTGCCTGGTAGTTGAGATTTCTGGGTGGGGTGTAAGGTGGGCGCTTCTGACAGCCCTGCCTTTGATTTGTTTACCTCCAGAGTTGGAAAGTACATATTTGCGTGAGATGAGAAAAGTGTGGATCGTGCTTCAGAGTTGATCCTGACACTTTGAAATGACCAGTGTGTCGGTAATTATTTGCCATTTCCATGGCGTTTGGCACCGTAATAGTCATGAGGTCGGTCTCTGCATCCTGAAGCCTATGATGCTTTTTGCAGAGAAACCTCTGCTGAGGCCCAGGTAACTTGCTATTTCCCATAGCTGGCACAGGAGCCTTGGAAGATAGGATTTTTTTCCGTATTATTTCACCATCCTTTCGCCACTGTTTCAAGAACGGGAGCCCTTTTCAACCGTTAGTGGAAGAATCCTTCTTTGGAGATGAGATATTTTTCTGGGGTGGCAAGTGCAGGGCTTCTGTCAGTCCTGGGTTTGTTGGACTAGCGCCAGACATGAGAAGTGCGCCTTTGTGGGACAGGTGAATAGTGCGGATCCTGTTTCAGTCTAAAGACTGAAACAGGATCCGCACTTTTCACCGTTCCTTTCAGAATCATTTGATTCATCAGCTAGGAATGGCGATTGCTTCACCAGAGCAATCGAAGGCTAGGCAAAAGTAACTCGATGTTTCCAAGAGGTGTGTGGCCCAACTTTTGAAAGAACCGCTAAGTGGAGAACTATTTGGTATTTTTCCGAAGCACTTTTCACCCTAATTGTCCTAAGGTTGGTCTCTGCATCCTTAAGCATAGCAGAGTCTTCACAGATGAAACAGGCTGAGGCCCAGTATTCTTGGCATTTCCAATAGTTGGTCCTAGAGACTACCAAGAAAGTGTTCTTTTAAGTATTATTCCGTTGTGGTTTCAGCATTATTTTCAGAACCCGAGCAGGGTCCTCGCATTAGCATAAGAATCCTGCCTGGTAGTTGAGATTTCTGGGTGGGGTGTAAGTGCGGGGCTTCTGTCAGCCCTGCCTTTGATTTGTTTACCTCCAGAGTTGGAAAGTGCATATTTGCGTGAGATGGGAAAAGTGTGGATCGTGCTTCAGATTTCATCCTGACACTTTGAAATGACCAGTGTGTTGGTAATTATTTGCATTTCCATGGCGTTTGGCACAGAAATAGTCATGAGGTCGGTCTCTGCATCCTGAAGCCTATGATGCTTTTTGCAGAGAAACCTCTGCTGAGGCCCAGGTAACTTGCTATTTCCCATAGCTGGCACAGGAGCCTTGGAAGATAGGATTGTTTTCAGTATTATTTCACCATCCTTTCACCACTGTTTCAAGAACTGCAGCCCTTTTCAACCGTTAGTGGAAGAATCCTTCTTTGGAGATGAGATAATTTTCTGGGGTGGCAAGTGCAGGGCCTCTGTCAGTCCTGGGTTTGTTGGACTAGCGCCAGACATGAGAAGTGCGCCTTTGTTGGACAGGTGAATAGTGCGGATCCTGTTTCAGTCTAAAGACTGAAACAGGATCCGCACTTTTCACCGTTCCTTTCAGAATCATTTGATTCATCAGCTAGGAATGGCGATTGCTTCACCAGACCAATCGAAGGCTAGGCCAAAGTAACTCGATGTTTCCAAGAGGTGTGTGGCCCGAATTTGAAAGAACCGCTAAGTGGAGAACTATTTGGTATTTTTCCGAAGGGCTTTTCACCCTAATTGTCATCAGGTTGGACTCTGCATCCTTAAGCATACCAGAGTCTTCACAGACGAAACAGGCTGAGGCCCAGTAATCTTGGCATTTCCAAGAGTTGGTCCTAGAGACTACCAAGAAAGTGTTCTTTTAAGCATTATTCCGTTGTGGTTTCAGCATTATTTTCAGAACCCGAGCAGGGTTCTCACATTAGCATAAGAATCCTGCCTGGTAGTTGAGATTTCTGAATGGGGTGTAAGTGAGGGGCTTCTGTCAGCCCTGCCTTTGATTTGTTTACCTCCAGAGTTGGAAAGTGCATATTTGCGTGAGATGGGAAAAGTGTGGATCGTGCTTCAGATTTCATCCTGACACTTTGAAATGACCAGTGTGTTGGTAATTATTTGCATTTCCATGGCGTTTGGCACAGAAATAGTCATGAGGTTCGTCTCTGCATCCTGAAGCCTATGATACTTTTTGCAGAGAAACCTCTGCTGAGGCCCAGGTAACTTGCTATTTCCCATAGCCGGCACAGGAGCCTTGGAAGATAGGATTGTTTTCAGTATTATTTCACCATCCTTTCACCACTGTTTCAAGAACGGGAGCCCTTTTAAACCGTTAGTGGAAGAATCCTTCTTTGGAGATGAGATATTTTTCTGGGGTGGCAAGTGCAGGGCCTCTGTCAGTCCTGGGTTTGTTGGACTAGCGCCAGACATGAGAAGTGCGCCTTTGTGGGCAGGTGAATAGTGCGGATCCTGTTTCAGTCTAAAGACTGAAACAGGATCCGCACTTTTCACCGTTCCTTTCAGAATCATTTGATTCATCAGCTAGGAATGGCGATTGCTTCACCAGACCAATCGAAGGCTACGCCAAAGTAACTCGATGTTTCTAAGAGGTGTGTGGCCCAACTTTTGAAAGAACCGCTAAGTGGAGAACTATTTGGTATTTTTCCGAAGCACTTTTCACTGTAATTGTCATAAGGTTGGTCTCTGCATCCTTAAGCATACCAGAGACTTCACAGACGAAACAGGCTGAGGCCCAGTAATCTTGGCATTTCCAATAGTTGGTCCTAGAGACTACCAAGAAAGTGTTCTTTTAAGTATTATTCCGTTGTGGTTTCAGCACTATTTTCAGAACCCGAGCAGGGTTCTCGCATTAGCATAAGAATCCTGCCTGGCAGTTGAGATTTCTGGGTGGGGTGTACTTGGAGGACTTCTGTCAGCCCTGCCTTTGATTTGTTTACCTCCAGAGTTGGAAAGTGCATATTTGCGTGAGATGGGAAAAGTGTGGATCGTGCTTCAGATTTCATCCTGACACTTTGAAATGACCAGTGTGTTGGTAATTATTTGCATTTCCATGGTGTTTGGCACAGAAGTAGTCATGAGGTCGGTCTCTGCATCCTGAAGCCTATGATACTTTTGCAGAGAAACCTCTGCTGAGGCCCAGGTAACTTCCTATTTCCCATAGCTGGCACAAGAGCCTTGGAAGATAGGATTGTTTTCAGTATTATTTCACGATCCTTTCACCACTGTTTCAAGAACGGGAGCCCTTTTCAACCGTTAGTGGAAGAATCCTTCTTTGGAGATGAGATATTTTTCTCGGGTGGCAAGTGCAGGGCCTCTGTTAGTCCTGGGTTTGTTGGACTATCGCCAGACATGAGAAGTGCGCCTTTGTGGGACAGGTGAATAGTGCGGATCCTGTTTCAGTCTAAAGACTGAAACAGGATCCGCACTTTTCACCGTTCCTTTCAGAATCATTTGATTCATCAGCTAGGAATAGCGATTGCTTCACCAGACCAATCGAAGGCTAGGCCAAAGTAACTCGATCTTTCCAAGAGGTGTGTGGCCCAACTATTCAAAGAACTGCTAAGTGGAGAACTATTTGGTATTTTTCCGAAGCACTTTTCACCGTAATTGTCCTAAGGTTGGTCTCTGCATCCTTGAGCATACTAGAGTCTTCACAGACGAAACAGGCTGAGGCCCAGTAATCTTGGCATTTCCAATAGTTGGTCCTAGAGACTACCAAGAAAGTGTTCTTTTAAGTATTATTCCGTTGTGGTTTCAGCATTATTTTCAGAACCCGAGCAGGGTTCTCGCATTAGCATAAGAATCCTGCCTGGTAGTTGAGATTTCTGGGTGGGGTGTAAGTGCGGGGCTTCTGTCAGCCCTGCCTTTGATTTGTTTACCTCCGGAGTTGGAAAGTGCATATTTGCGTGAGATGGGAAAAGTGTGGATCGTGCTTCAGATTTCATCCTGACACTTTGAAATGACCAGTGTGTTGGTAATTATTTGCATTTCCATGGCGTTTGGCACAGAAATAGTCATGAGGTCGGTCTCTGCATCCTCAAGACTATGATGCCTGTTGCAGAGAAACCTCTGCTGAGGCCCAGGTAACCTGCTATTTCCCATAGCTGGCACAGGAGCCTTGGAAGATAGGATTGTTTTCAGTATTATTTCACGATCCTTTCACCACTGTTTCAAGAACGGGAGACCTTTTCAACCGTTTGCGGAAGAATCCTTCTTTGGAGATGAGATATTTTTCTGGGGTGGCAAGTGCAGGGCCTCTGTCAGTCCTGGGTTTGTTGGACTAGCGCCAGACATGAGAAGTGCGCCTTTGTGGGACAGGTGAATAGTGCGGATCCTGTTTCAGTCTAAAGACGGAAACAGGATCCGCACTTTTCACCGTTCCTTTCAGAATCCTTTGATTCATCAGCTAGGAATAGCGATTGCTTCACCAGACCAATCGAAGGCTAGGCCAAAGTAACTCGATGTTTCCAAGTGGTGTGTGGCCCCACTATTGAAGGAACCGCTAAGTGGAGAACTATTTGGTATTTTTCCGAAGCACTTTTCACCGTAATTGTCATAAGGTTGGTCTCTGCATCCTTGAGCATACCAGAGTCTTCACAGACGAAACAGGCTGAGGCCCAGTAATCTTGGCATTTCCAATAGTTGGTCCTAGAGACTACCAAGAAAGTGTTCTTTTAAGTATTATTCCGTTGTGGTTTCAGCATTATTTTCAGAACCCGAGCAGGGTTCTCACATTAGCATAAGAATCCTGCCTGGTAGTTGAGATTTCTGGGTGGGGTGTAAGTGCGGGGCTTCTGTCAGCCCTGCCTTTGATTTGTTTACCTCCAGAGTTGGAAAGTGCATATTTGCGTGAGATGGGAAAAGTGTGGATCGTGCTTCAGATTTCATCCTGACACTTTGAAATGACCAGTGTGTTGGTAATTATTTGCATTTCCATGGCGTTTGGCACAGAAATAGTCATGAGGTTGGTCTCTGCATCCTGAAGCCTATGATACTTTTTGCAGAGAAACCTCTGCTGAGTCCCAGGTAACTTGCTATTTCCCATAGCTGGCACAGGAGCGTTGGAAGATAGGATTGTTTTCAGTATTATTTCACCATCCTTTCACCACTGTTTCAAGAACGGGAGCCCTTTTCAACCGTTAGTGGAAGAATCCTTCTTTGGAGATGAGATATTTTTCTGGGGTGGCAAGTGCAGGGCCGCTGTCAGTCCTGGGTTTGTTGGACTAAGGCCAGACATGAGAAGTGCGCCTTTGTGGGACAGGTGAATAGTGCGGATCCTGTTTCAGTCTAAAGACTGAAACAGGATCCGCACTTCTCACCGTTCCTTTCAGAATCATTTGATTCATCAGCTAGGAATAGCGATTGCTTCACCAGACCAAACGAAGGCTAGGCCAAAGTAACTCGATGTTTCCAAGTGGTGTGTGGCCCAACTATTGAAAGAACCGCTAAGTGGAGAACTATTTGATATTTTTCCGAAGCACTTTTCACCGTAATTGTCATAAGGTTGGTCTCTGCATCCTTGTGCATACCAGAGTCTTCACAGACGAAACACGCTGAGGCCCAGTAATCTTGGCATTTCCAATAGTTGGTCCTAGAGACTACCAAGAAAGTGTTCTTTTAAGTATTATTCCGTTGTGGTTTCAGCACTATTTTCAGAACCGGAGCAGGGTTCTCGCATTAGCATAAGAATCCTGCCAGGCAGTTGAGATTTCTGGGTGGGGTGGACGTGGAGGACTTCTGTCAGCCCTGCCTTTGATTTGTTTACCTCCAGAGTTGGAAAGTGCATATTTGCGTGAGATTGGAAAAGTGTGGATCGTGATTCAGATTTCATCCTGACACTTTGAAATGACCAGTGTGTTGGTAATTATTTGCCATTTCCATGGGGTTTGGCACAGAAATAGTCATGAGGTCGGTCTCTGCATCCTGAAGCCTATGATGCTTTTTTCAGAGAAACCTCTGCTGAGGCCCAGGTAACTTGCTATTTCCCATAGCTGGCACAGGAGCCTTGGAAGATACGATAGTTTTCAGTATTATTTCACCATCCTTTCACCACTGTTTCAAGAACGGGAGCCCTTTTCAACCGTTAGTGGAAGAATCTTTCTTTGGAGATGAGATATTTTTCTGGGGTGGCAAGTGCAGGGCCTCTGTCAGTCCTGGGTTTGTTGGACTAGCACCAGACATGAGAAGTGCGCCTTTGTGGGACAGGTGAATAGTGCGGATCCTGTTTCAGTCTAAAGACTGAAACAGGATCCGCACTTTTCACCGTTCCTTTCAGAATCATTTGATTCATCAGCTAGGAATGGCGATTGCTTCACCAGACCAATCGAAGGCTAGGCCAAAGTAACTCGATGTTTCTAAGAGGTGTGTGGCCCAACTTTTGAAAGAACCGCTAAGTGGAGGACTATTTGGTATTTTTCCGAAGCACTTTTCACCGTAATTGTCATAAGGTTGGTCTCTGCATCCTTAAGCATACCAGAGACTTCACAGACGAAACAGGCTGAGGCCCAGTAATCTTGGCATTTCCAATAGTTGGTCCTAGAGACTACCAAGAAAGTGTTCTTTTAAGTATTATTCCGTTGTGGTTTCAGCACTATTTTCAGAACCCGAGCAGGGTTCTCGCATTAGCATAAGAATCCTGCCTGGCAGTTGAGATTTCTGGGTGTGGTGGACGTGGAGGACTTCTGTCAGCCCTGCCTTTCATTTGCTTACCTCCAGAGTTGGAAAGTGCATATTTGCGTGAGATGGGAAAAGTGTGGATCGTGATTCAGATTTCATCCTGACACTTTGAAATGACCAGTGTGTTGGTAATTATTTGCCATTTCCATGGCGTTTGGCTCAGAAATATTCATGAGGTCGGTCTCTGCATCCTGAAGCCTATGATGCTTTTTTCAGAGAAACCTCTGCTGAGGCCCAGGTAACCTGCTATTTCCCATAGCTGGCACAGGAGCCTTGGAAGATAGGATTGTTTGCAGTATTATTTCACCATTTTTTCACCACTGTTTCAAGAACGGGAACCCTTTTCAACCATTAGCGGAGGAATCCTTCTTTGGAGATGAGATATTTTTCTGGGGTGGCAAGTGCAGGGCCTCTGTCAGTCCTGGCTTTGTTGGACTAGCGCCAGACATGAGAAGTGCGCCTTTGTGGGACAGGTGAATAGTGCGGATCCTGTTTCAGTCTAAAGACTGAAACAGGATCCGCACTTTTCACCGTTCCTTTCAGAATCATTTGATTCATAAGCTAGGAATGCCGATTGCTTCTCCAGACCAATCGAAGGCTAGGCCAAAGTAACTCGATCTTTCCAAGAGGTGTGTGGCCCAACTTTTGAAAGAACCGCTAAGTGGAGAAGTATTTGGTATTTTTCCTAAGCACTTTTCACCGTAATTGTCCTAAGGTTGGTCTCTGCATCCTTAAGCATACCAGAGTTTTCACAGACGAAACAGGCTGAGGCCCATTAATCTTGGCATTTCCAATAGTTGGTCCTAGAGACTACCAAGAAAGTGTTCTTTTAAGTATTATTCCGTTGTGGTTTCAGCATTATTTTCAGTACCCAAGCAGGGTTCTCGCATTAGCATAAGAATCCTGCCTGGTAGTTGAGATTTCATGGTGGGGTGTAAGTGCGGGGCTTCTGTCAGCCCTGCCTTTGATTTGTTTACCTCCAGAGTTGGAAAGTGCATATTTGCGTGAGATGGGAAAAGTGTGGATCGTGCTTCAGATTTCATCCTGACACTTTGAAATGACCAGTGTGTTGGTAATTATTTGCCATTTCCATGGCGTTTGGCACCGTAATAGTCATGAGGTCGGTCTCTGCATCCTGAAGCCTATGATGCTTTTTGCAGAGAAACCTCTGCTGAGGCCCAGGTAACTTGCTATTTCCCATAGCTGGCACAGGAGCCTTGGAAGATAGGATTGTTTTCAGTATTATTTCACAATTTTTTCACCACTGTTTCAAGAAAGGGAGCCCTTTTCAACCGTTAGCGGAAGAATCCTTCTTTGGAGATGAGATATTTTTCTGGGGTGGCAAGAGCAGGGCCTCTGTCAGTCCTGGGTTTGTTGGACTAGCGCCAGACATGAGAAGTGCGCCTTTGTGGGACAGGTGAATAGTGCGGATCCTGTTTCAGTCTAAAGACTGAAACAGGATCCGCACTTTTCACCGTTCCTTTCAGAATCATTTGATTCATCAGCTAGGAATGGCGATTGCTTCTCCAGAAC
This sequence comes from Lemur catta, assembly GCF_020740605.2. Classification (NCBI taxonomy): domain Eukaryota; kingdom Metazoa; phylum Chordata; class Mammalia; order Primates; family Lemuridae; genus Lemur; species Lemur catta. Next base: position 1,457,624 of record NW_025423734.1, on the reverse strand, counting down.
AATCGAAGGCTAGGCCAAAGTACCTCGATCTTTCCAAGAGGTATGTGGCCCAAGTTTTGAAAGAACCGCTAAGTGGAGAACTATTTGGTATTTTTCCGAAGCACTTTTCACCGTAATTGTCCTAAGGTTGGTCTCTGCATCCTTAAGCATACCAGACTTTTCACAGACGAAACAGGCTGAGGCCCAGTAATCTTGGCATTTCCAATAGTTGGTCCTAGAGACTACCAAGAAAGTGTTCTTTTAAGTATTATTCTGTTGTGGTTTCAGCATTATTTTCAGAACCCGAGCAATGTTCTCGCAGTAGCATAAGAATCCTGCCTGGTGTTTGAGATTTCATGGTGGGGTGTAAGTGCGGAGCTTCTGTCAGCCCTGCCTTTGATTTGTTTACCTCCAGAGTTGGAAAGTGCATATTTGCGTGAGATGGGAAAAGTGTGGATCGTGCTTCAGATTTCATCCTGACACTTTGAAATGACCAGTGTGTTGGTAATTATTTGCCATTTCCATGGCGTTTGGCACCGTAATAGTCATGAGGTCGGTCTCTGCATCCTGAAGCCTATGATGCTTTTTGCAGAGAAACCTCTGCTGAGGCCCAGGTAACTTGCTACTTCCCATAGCTGGCACAGGAGCCTTGGAAGATAGGATTGTTTTCAGTATTATTTCACCATTTTTTCACCACTGTTTTAAGAACGGGAGCACTTTTCAACCGTTAGCGGAAGAATCCTTCTTTGGAGATGAGATATTTTTCTGGGGTGGCAAGTGCAGGGCCTCTGTCAGTCCTGGGTTTGTTGGACTAGCGCCAGACATGAGAAGTGCGCCTTTGTGGGACAGGTGAATTGTGCGGATCCTGTTTCAGTCTAAAGACTGAAACAGGATCCGCACTTTTCACCGTTCCTTTCAGAATCATTTGATTCATCAGCTAGGAATGGCGATTGGTTCTCCAGACCAATCGAAGGCTAGGCCAAAGTAACTCGATCTTTCCAAGAGGTGTGTGGCCCAACTTTTGAAAGAACCGCTAAGTGGAGAACTATTTGGTATTTTTCCTAAGCACTTTTCACCGTAATTGTCCTAAGGTTGGTCTCTGCATCCTTAAGCATACCAGAGTTTTCACAGACGAAACAGGCTGAGACCCATTAATCTTGGCATTTCCAATAGTTGGTCCTAGAGACTACCAAGAAAGTGTTCTTTTAAGTATTATTGTGTTGTGGTTTCAGCATTATTTTCAGAACACGAGCAGGGTTCTCGCATTAGCATAAGAATCCTGCCTGGTAGTTGAGATTTCATGGTGGGGTGTAAGTGCGGGGCTTCTGTCAGCCCTGCCTTTGATTTGTTTACCTCCAGAGTTGGAAAGTGCATATTTGGGTGAGATGGGAAAAGTGTGGATCGTGCTTCAGATTTCATCCTGACACTTTGAAATGACCAGTGTGTTCGTAATTATTTGCCATTTCCATGGCGTTTGGCACCGTAATAGTCATGAGGTCGGTCTCTGCATCCTGAAGCCTATGATGCTTTTTGCAGAGAAACCTCTGCTGAGGCCCAGGTAACCTGCTATTTCCCATAGCTGGCACAGGAGCCTTGGAAGATAGGATTGTTTGCAGTATTATTTCACCATTTTTTCACCACTGTTTCAAGAACGGGAGCCCTTTTCAACCATTAGCGGAAGAATCCTTCTTTGGAGATGAGATATTTTTCTGGGGTGGCAAGTGCAGGGCCTCTGTCAGTCCTGGGTTTGTTGGACTAGCGCCAGACATGAGAAGTGCGCCTTTGTGGGACAGGTGAATAGTGCGGATCCTGTTTCAGTCTAAAGACTGAAACAGGATCCGCACTTTTCACCGTTCCTTTCAGAATCATTTGATTCATCAGCTAGGAATGCCGATTGCTTCTCCAGACCAATCGAAGGCTAGGCCAAAGTAACTCGATCTTTCCAAGAGGTGTGTGGCCCAACTTTTGAAAGAACCGCTAAGTGGAGAACTATTTGGTATTTTTCCTAAGCACTTTTCACCGTAATTGTCCTAAGGTTGGTCTCTGCATCCTTAAGCATACCAGAGTTTTCACAGACGAAACAGGCTGAGGCCCATTAATCTTGGCATTTCCAATAGTTGGTCCTAGAGACTACCAAGAAAGTGTTCTTTTAAGTATTATTCCGTTGTGGTTTCAGCATTATTTTCAGTACCCAAGCAGGGTTATCGCATTAGCATAAGAATCCTGCCTGGTAGTTGAGATTTCATGGTGGGGTGTAAGTGCGGGGCTTCTGTCAGCCCTGCCTTTGATTTGTTTACCTCCAGAGTTGGAAAGTGCATATTTGCGTGAGATGGGAAAAGTGTGGATCGTGCTTCAGATTTCAACCTGACACTTTGAAATGACCAGTGTGTTGGTAATTATTTGCCATTTCCATGGCGTTTGGCACCGTAATAGTCATGAGGTCGGTCTCTGCATCCTGAAGCCTATGATGCTTTTTGCAGAGAAACCTCTGCTGAGGCCCAGGTAACTTGCTATTTCCCATAGCTGGCACAGGAGCCTTGGAAGATAGGACTGTTTTCAGTATTATTTCACCATTTTTTCACCACTGTTTCAAGAACGGGAGCCCTTTTCAACCGTTAGCGGAAGAATCCTTCTTTGGAGATGAGATATTTTTCTGGGGTGGCAAGAGCAGGGCCTCTGTCAGTCCTGGGTTTGTTGGACTAGCGCCAGACATAAGAAGTGCGCCTTTGTGGGACAGGTGAATAGTGCGGATCCTGTTTCAGTCTAAAGACTGAAACAGGATCCGCACTTTTCACCGTTCCTTTCAGAATCATTTGATTCTTCAGCTAGGAATGGCGATTGCTTCTCCAGAACAATCGAAGGCTAGGCCAAAGTAACTCGATCTTTCCAAGAGGTGTGTGGCCCAACTTTTGAAAGAACCGCTAAGTGGAGAACTATTTGGTATTTTTCCTAAGCACTTTTCACCGTAATTGTCCTAAGGTTGGTCTCTGCATCCTTAAGCATACCAGAGTTTTCACAGACGAAACAGGCTGAGGCCCATTAATCTTGGCATTTCCAATAGTTGGTCCTAGAGACTACCAAGAAAGTGTTCTTTTAAGTATTATTCCGTTGTGGTTTCAGCATTATTTTCAGTACCCAAGCAGGGTTCTCGCATTAGCATAAGAATCCTGCCTGGTAGTTGAGATTTCATGGTGGGGTGTAAGTGCGGGGCTTCTGTCAGCCCTGCCTTTGATTTGTTTACCTCCAGAGTTGGAAAGTGCATATTTGCGTGAGATGGGAAAAGTGTGGATCGTGCTTCAGATTTCAACCTGACACTTTGAAATGACCAGTGTGTTGGTAATTATTTGCCATTTCCATGGCGTTTGGCACCGTAATAGTCATGAGGTCGGTCTCTGCATCCTGAAGCCTATGATGCTTTTTGCAGAGAAACCTCTGCTGAGGCCCAGGTAACTTGCTATTTCCCATAGCTGGCACAGGAGCCTTGGAAGATAGGACTGTTTTCAGTATTATTTCACCATTTTTTCACCACTGTTTCAAGAACGGGAGCCCTTTTCAACCGTTAGCGGAAGAATCCTTCTTTGGAGATGAGATATTTTTCTGGGGTGGCAAGAGCAGGGCCTCTGTCAGTCCTGGGTTTGTTGGACTAGCGCCAGACATGAGAAGTGCGCCTTTGTGGGACAGGTGAATAGTGCGGATCCTGTTTCAGTCTAAAGACTGAAACAGGATCCGCACTTTTCACCGTTCATTTCAGAATCATTTGATTCATCAGCTAGGAATGGCGATTGCTTCTCCAGAACAATCGAAGGCTAGGCCACAGTACCTCGATCTTTCCAAGAGGTGTGTGGCCCAACTTTTGAAAGAACCGCTAAGTGGAGAACTATTTGGTATTTTTCCGAAGCACTTTTCACCGTAATTGTCCTAAGGTTGGTCTCTGCATCCTTAAGCATACCAGACTTTTCACAGACGAAACAGGCTGAGGCCCAGTAATCTTGGCATTTCCAATAGTTTGTCCTAGAGACTACCAAGAAAGTGTTCTTTTAAGTATTATTCTGTTGTGGTTTCAGCATTATTTTCAGAACCCGAGCAGGGTTCTCGCATTAGCATAAGAATCCTGCCTGGTAGTTGAGATTTCATGGTGGGGTGTAAGTGCGGGGCTTCTGTCAGCCCTGCCTTTGATTTGTTTACCTCCAGAGTTGGAAAGTGCATAGTTGCGTGAGATGGGAAAAGTGTGGATCGTGCTTCAGATTTCATCCTGACACTTTGAAATTACCAGTGTGTTGGTAATTATTTGCCATTTCCATGGCGTTTGGCACCGTAATAGTCATGAGGTCGGTCTCTGCATCCTGAAGCCTATGATGCTTTTTGCAGAGAAACCTCTGCTGAGGCCCAGGTAACTTGCTACTTCCCATAGCTGGCACAGGAGCCTTGGAAGATAGGATTGTTTTCAGTATTATTTCACCATTTTTTCACCACTGTTTCAAGAACGGGAGCACTTTTCAACCGTTAGCGGAAGAATCCTTCTTTGGAGATGAGATATTTTTCTGGGGTGGCAAGTGCAGGGCCTCTGCCAGTCCTGGGTTTGTTGGACTAGCGCCAGACATGAGAAGTGCGCCTTTGTGGGACAGGTGAATTGTGCGGATCCTGTTTCAGTCTAAAGACTGAAACAGGATCCGCACTTTTCACCGTTCCTTTCAGAATCATTTGATTCATCAGCTAGGAATGGCGATTGCTTCTCCAGACCAATCGAAGGCTAGGCCAAAGTAACTCGATCTTTCCAAGAGGTGTGTGGCCCAACTTTTGAAAGAACCGCTAAGTGGAGAACTATTTGGTATTTTTCCTAAGCACTTTTCACCGTAATTGTCCTAAGGTTGGTCTCTGCATCCTTAAGCATACCAGAGTTTTCACAGACGAAACAGGCTGAGGCCCATTAATCTTGGCATTTCCAATAGTTGGTCCTAGAGACTACCAAGAAAGTGTTCTTTTAAGTATTATTGTGTTGTGGTTTCAGCATTATTTTCAGAACCGGAGCAGGGTTCTCGCATTAGCATAAGAATCCTGCCTGGTAGTTGAGATTTCAGGGTGGGGTGTAAGTGCAGGGCTTCTGTCAGCCCTGCCTTTGATTTGTTTACCTCCAGAGTTGGAAAGTGCATATTTGCGTGAGATGGGAAAAGTGTGGATCGTGCTTCAGATTTCATCCTGACACTTTGAAATGACCAGTGTGTTGGTAATTATTTGCCATTTCCATGGCGTTTGGCACCGTAATAGTCATGAGGTCGGTCTCTGCATCCTGAAGCCTATGATGCTTTTTGCAGAGAAACCTCTGCTGAGGCCCAGGTAACCTGCTATTTCCCATAGCTGGCACAGGAGCCTTGGAAGATAGGATTGTTTGCAGTATTATTTTACCATTTTTTCCCCACTGTTTCAAGAACGGGAGCCTTTTTCAACCATTAGCGGAAGAATCCTTCTTTGGAGATGAGATATTTTTCTGGGGTGGCAAGTGCAGGGCCTCTGTCAGTCCTGGGTTTGTTGGACTAGCGCCAGACATGAGAAGTGCGCCTTTGTGGGACAGGTGAATAGTGCGGATCCTGTTTCTGTCTAAAGAATGAAACAGGATCCGCACTTTTCACCGTTCCTTTCAGAATCATTTGATTCATCAGCTAGGAATGCCGATTGCTTCTCCAGACCAATCGAAGGCTAGGCCAAAGTAACTCGATCTTTCCAAGAGGTGTGTGGCCCAACTTTTGAAAGAACCGCTAAGTGGAGAACTATTTGGTATTTTTCCTAAGCACTTTTCACCGTAACTGTCCTAAGGTTGGTCTCTGCATCCTTAAGCATACCAGAGTTTTCACAGACGAAACAGGCTGAGGCCCATTAATCTTGGCATTTCCAATAGTTGCTCCTAGAGACTACCAAGAAAGTGTTCTTTTAAGTATTATTCCGTTGTGGTTTCAGCATTATTTTCAGTACCCAAGCAGGGTTCTCGCATTAGCATAAGAATCCTGCCTGGTAGTTGAGGTTTCATGGTGGGGTGTAAGTGCGGGGCTTCTGTCAGCCCTGCCTTTGATTTGTTTACCTCCAGAGTTGGAAAGTGCATATTTGCGTGAGATGGGAAAAGTGTGGATCGTGATTCAGATTTCATCCTGACACTTTGAAATGACCAGTGTGTTGGTAATTATTTGCCATTTCCATGGCGTTTGGCACCGTAATAGTCATGAGGTCGGTCTCTGCATCCTGAAGCCTATGATGCTTTTTGCAGAGAAACCTCTGCTGAGGCCCAGGTAACTTGCTATTTCCCATAGCTGGCACAGGAGCCTTGGAAGATAGGATTGTTTTCAGTATTATTTCACCATTTTTTCACCACTGTCTCAAGAAAGGGAGCCCTTTTCAACCGTTAGCGGAAGAATCCTTCTTTGGAGATGAGATATTTTTCTGGGGTGGCAAGAGCAGGGCCTCTGTCAGTCCTGGGTTTGTTGGACTAGCGCCAGACATGAGAAGTGCGCCTTTGTGGGACAGGTGAATAGTGCGGATCCTGTTTCAGTCTAAAGACTGAAACAGGATCCGCACTTTTCACCGTTCCTTTCAGAATCATTTGATTCATCAGCTAGGAATGGCGATTGCTTCTCCAGAACAATCGAAGGCTAGGCCAAAGTACCTCGATCTTTCCAAGAGGTGTGTGGCCCAACTTTTGAAAGAACCGCTAAGTGGAGAACTATTTGGTATTTTTCCGAAGCACTTTTCACCGTAATTGTCCTAAGGTTGGTCTCTGCATCCTTAAGCATACCAGACTTTTCACAGACGAAACAGGCTGAGGCCCAGTAATCTTGGCATTTCCAATAGTTGGTCCTAGAGACTACCAAGAAAGTGTTCTTTTAAGTATTATTCTGTTGTGGTTTCAGCATTATTTTCAGAACCCGAGCAGGGTTCTCGCATTAGCATAAGAATCCTGCCTGGTAGTTGAGATTTCATGGTGGGGTGTAAGTGCGGGGCTTCTGTCAGCCCTGCCTTTGATTTGTTTACCTCCAGAGTTGGAAAGTGCATATTTGCGTGAGATGGGAAAAGTGTGGATCGTGCTTCAGATTTCATCCTGACACTTTGAAATGACCAGTGTGTTGGTAATTATTTGCCATTTCCATGGCGTTTGGCACCGTAATAGTCATGAGGTCGGTCTCTGCATCCTGAAGCCTATGATGCTTTTTGCAGAGAAACCTCTGCTGAGGCCCAGGTAACTTGCTACTTCCCATAGCTGGCACAGGAGCCTTGGAAGATAGGATTGTTTTCAGTATTATTTCACCATTTTTTCACCACTGTTTCAAGAACGGGAGCACTTTTCAACCGTTAGCGGAAGAATCCTTCCTTGGAGATGAGATATTTTTCTGGGGTGGCAAGTGCAGGGCCTCTGTCAGTCCTGGGTTTGTTGGACTAGCGCCAGACATGAGAAGTGCGCCTTTGTGGGACAGGTGAATTGTGCGGATCCTGTTTCAGTCTAAAGACTGAAACAGGATCCGCACTTTTCACCGTTCCTTTAAGAATCATTTGATTCATCAGCTAGGAATGGCGATTGGTTCTCCAGACCAATCGAAGGCTAGGCCAAAGTAACTCGATCTTTCCAAGAGGTGTGTGGCCCAACTTTTGAAAGAACCGCTAAGTGGAGAACTATTTGGTATTTTTCCTAAGCACTTTTCACCGTAATTGTCCTAAGGTTGGTCTCTGCATCCTTAAGCATACCAGAGTTTTCACAGACGAAACAGGCTGAGGCCCATTAATCTTGGCATTTCCAATAGTTGGTCCTAGAGACTACCAAGAAAGTGTTCTTTTAAGTATTATTGTGTTGTGGTTTCAGCATTATTTTCAGAACACGAGCAGGGTTCTCGCATTAGCATAAGAATCCTGCCTGGTAGTTGAGATTTCAGGGTGGGGTGTAAGTGCGGGGCTTCTGTCAGCCCTGCCTTTGATTTGTTTACCTCCAGAGTTGGAAAGTGCATATTCGGGTGAGATGGGAAAAGTGTGGATCGTGCTTCAGATTTCATCCTGACACTTTGAAATGACCAGTGTGTTGGTAATTATTTGCCATTTCCATGGCGTTTGGCACCGTAATAGTCATGAGGTCGGTCTCTGCATCCTGAAGCCTATGATGCTTTTTGCAGAGAAAAATCTGCTGAGGCCCAGGTAACCTGCTATTTCCCATAGCTGGCACAGGAGCCTTGGAAGATAGGATTGTTTGCAGTATTATTTCACCATTTTTTCACCACTGTTTCAAGAACGGGAGCCCTTTTGAACCATTAGCGGAAGAATCCTTCTTTGGAGATGAGATATTTTTCTGGGGTGGCAAGTGCAGGGCCTCTGTCAGTCCTGGGTTTGTTGGACTAGCGCCAGACATGAGAAGTGCGCCTTTGTGGGACAGGTGAATAGTGCGGATCCTGTTTCAGTCTAAAGACTGAAACAGGATCCGCACTTTTCACCGTTCCTTTCAGAATCATTTGATTCATCAGCTAGGAATGCCGATTGCTTCTCCAGACCAATCGAAGGCTAGGCCAAAGTAACTCGATCTTTCCAAGAGGTGTGTGGCCCAACTTTTGAAAGAACCGCTAAGTGGAGAACTATTTGGTATTTTTCCTAAGCACTTTTCACCGTAATTGTCCTAAGGTTGCTCTCTGCATCCTTAAGCATACCAGAGTTTTCACAGACGAAACAGGCTGAGGCCCATTAATCTTGGCATTTCCAATAGTTGGTCCTAGAGACTACCAAGAAAGTGTTCTTTTAAGTATTATTCCGTTGTGGTTTCAGCATTATTTTCAGTACCCAAGCAGGGTTCTCGCATTAGCATAAGAATCCTGCCTGGTAGTTGAGATTTCATGGTGGGGTGTAAGTGCGGGGCTTCTGTCAGCCCTGCCTTTGATTTGTTTACCTCCAGAGTTGGAAAGTGCATATTTGCGTGAGATGGGAAAAGTGTGGATCGTGCTTCAGATTTCATCCTGACACTTTGAAATGACCAGTGTGTTGGTAATTATTTGCCATTTCCATGGCGTTTGGCACCGTAATAGTCATGAGGTCGGTCTCTGCATCCTGAAGCCTATGATGCTTTTTGCAGAGAAACCTCTGCTGAAGCCCAGGTAACTTGCTATTTCCCATAGCTGGCACAGGAGCCTTGGAAGATAGGACTGTTTTCAGTATTATTTCACCATTTTTTCACCACTGTTTCAAGAACGGGAGCCCTTTTCAACCGTTAGCGGAAGAATCCTTCTTTGGAGATGAGATATTTTTCTGGGGTGGCAAGAGCAGGGCCTCTGTCAGTCCTGGGTTTGTTGGACTAGCGCCAGACATGAGAAGTGCGCCTTTGTGGGACAGGTGAATAGTGCGGATCCTGTTTCAGTCTAAAGACTGAAACAGGATCCGCACTTTTCACCGTTCCTTTCAGAATCATTTGATTCATCAGCTAGGAATGGCGATTGGTTCTCCAGACCAATCGAAGGCTAGGCCAAAGTAACTCGATCTTTCCAAGAGGTGTGTGGCCCAACTTTTGAAAGAACCGCTAAGTGGAGAACTATTTGGTATTTTTCCTAAGCACTTTTCACCGTAATTGTCCTAAGGTTGGTCTCTGCATCCTTAAGCATACCAGAGTTTTCACAGACGAAACAGGCTGAGGCCCATTAATCTTGGCATTTCCAATAGTTGGTCCTAGAGACTACCAAGAAAGTGTTCTTTTAAGTATTATTGTGTTGTGGTTTCAGCATTATTTTCAGAACACGAGCAGGGTTCTCGCATTAGCATAAGAATCCTGCCTGGTAGTTGAGATTTCATGGTGGGGTGTAAGTGCGGGGCTTCTGTCAGCCCTGCCTTTGATTTGTTTACCTCCAGAGTTGGAAAGTGCATATTTGGATGAGATGGGAAAAGTGTCGATCGTGCTTCAGATTTCATCCTGACACTTTGAAATGACCAGTGTGTTGGTAATTATTTGCCATTTCCATGGCGTTTGGCACCGTAATAGTCATGAGGTCGGTCTCTGCATCCTGAAGCCTATGATGCTTTTTGCAGAGAAACCTCTGCTGAGGCCCAGGTAACCTGCTATTTCCCATAGCTGGCACAGGAGCCTTGGAAGATAGGATTGTTTGCAGTATTATTTCACCATTTTTTCACCACTGTTTCAAGAACGGGAGCCCTTTTCAACCATTAGCAGAAGAATCCTTCTTTGGAGATGAGATATTTTTCTGGGGTGGCAAATGCAGGGCCTCTGTCTGTCCTGGGTTTGTTGGACTAGCGCCAGACATGAGAAGTGCGCCTTTGTGGGACAGGTGAATAGTGCGGATCCTGTTTCAGTCTAAAGACTGAAACAGGATCCGCACTTTTCACCGTTCCTTTCAGAATCATTTGATTCATCAGCTAGGAATGGCGATTGCTTCTCCAGACCAATCGAAGGCTAGGCCAAAGTAACTCGATCTTTCCAAGAGGTGTGTGGCCCAACTTTTGAAAGAACCGCTAAGTGGAGAACTATTTGGTATTTTTCCTAAGCACTTTTCACCGTAATTGTCCTAAGGTTGGTCTCTGCATCCTTAAGCATACCAGAGTTTTCACAGACGAAACAGGCTGAGACCCATTAATCTTGGCATTTCCAATAGTTGGTCCTAGAGACTACCAAGAAAGTGTTCTTTTAAGTATTATTCCGTTGTGGTTTCAGCATTATTTTCAGTACCCAAGCAGGGTTCTCGCATTAGCATAAGAATCCTGCCTGGTAGTTGAGATTTCATGGTGGGGTGTAAGTGCGGGGCTTCTGTCAGCCCTGCCTTTGATTTGTTTACCTCCAGAGTTGGAAAGTGCATATTTGCGTGAGATGGGAAAAGTGTGGATCGTGCTTCAGATTTCATCCTGACACTTTGAAATGACCAGTGTGTTGGTAATTATTTGCCATTTCCATGGCGTTTGGCACCGTAATAGTCATGAGGTCGGTCTCTGCATCCTGAAGCCTATGATGCTTTTTGCAGAGAAACCTCTGCTGAGGCCCAGGTAACCTGCTATTTCCCATAGCTGGCACAGGAGCCTTGGAAGATAGGATTGTTTGCAGTATTATTTCACCATTTTTTCACCACTGTTTCAAGAAAGGGAGCCCTTTTCAACCATTAGCGGAAGAATCCTTCTTTGGAGATGAGATATTTTTCTGGGGTGGCAAGTGCAGGGCCTCTGTCAGTCCTGGGTTTGTTGGACTAGCGCCAGACATGAGAAGTGCGCCTTTGTGGGACAGGTGAATAGTGCGGATCCTGTTTCAGTCTAAAGACTGAAACAGGATCCGCACTTTTCACCGTTCCTTTCAGAATCATTTGATTCATCAGCTAGGAATGCCGATTGCTTCTCCAGACCAATCGAAGGCTAGGCCAAAGTAACTCGATCTTTCCAAGAGGTGTGTGGCCCAACTTTTGAAAGAACCGCTAAGTGGAGAAGTATTTGGTATTTTTCCTAAGCACTTTTCACCGTAATTGTCCTAAGGTTGGTCTCTGCATCCTTAAGCATACCAGAGTTTTCAAAGACGAAACAGGCTGAGGCCCATTAATCTTGGCATTTCCAATAGTTGGTCCTAGAGACTACCAAGAAAGTGTTCTTTTAAGTATTATTCCGTTGTGGTTTCAGCATTATTTTCAGTACCCAAGCAGGGTTCTCGCATTAGCATAAGAATCCTGCCTGGTAGTTGAGATTTCATGGTGGGGTGTAAGTGCGGGGCTTCTGTCAGCCCTGCCTTTGATTTGTTTACCTCCAGAGTTGGAAAGTGCATATTTGCGTGAGATGGGAAAAGTGTGGATCGTGCCTCAGATTTCATCCTGACACTTTGAAATGACCAGTGTGTTGGTAATTATTTGCCATTTCCATGGCGTTTGGCACCGTAATAGTCATGAGGTCGGTCTCTGCATCCTGAAGCCTATGATGCTTTTTGCAGAGAAACCTCTGCTGAGGCCCAGGTAACTTGCTATTTCCCATAGCTGGCACAGGATCCTTGGAAGATAGGACTGTTTTCAGTATTATTTCACCATTTTTTCACCACTGTTTCAAGAAAGGGAGCCGTTTTCAACCGTTAGCGGAAGAATCCTTCTTTGGAGATGAGATATTTTTCTGGGGTGGCAAGAGCAGGGCCTCTGTCAGTCCTGGGTTTGTTGGACTAGCGCCAGACATGAGAAGTGCGCCTTTGTGGGACAGGTGAATAGTGCGGATCCTGTTTCAGTCTAAAGACTGAAACAGGATCCGCACTTTTCACCGTTCCTTTCAGAATCATTTGATTCATCAGCTAGGAATGGCGATTGCTTCTCCAGAACAATCGAAGGCTAGGCCAAAGTACCTCGATCTTTCCAAGAGGTGTGTGGCCCAAGTTTTGAAAGAACCGCTAAGTGGAGAACTATTTGGTATTTTTCCGAAGCACTTTTCACCGTAATTGTCCTAAGGTTGGTCTCTGCATCCTTAAGCATACCAGACTTTTCACAGACGAAACAGGCTGAGGCCCAGTAATCTTGGCATTTCCAATAGTTGGTCCTAGAGACTACCAAGAAAGTGTTCTTTTAAGTATTATTCTGTTGTGGTTTCAGCATTATTTTCAGAACCCGAGCAATGTTCTCGCATTAGCATAAGAATCCTGCCTGGTAGTTGAGATTTCATGGTGGGGTGTAAGTGCGGAGCTTCTGTCAGCCCTGCCTTTGATTTGTTTACCTCCAGAGTTGGAAAGTGCATATTTGCGTGAGATGGGAAAAGTGTGGATCGTGCTTCAGATTTCATCCTGACACTTTGAAATGACCAGTGTGTTGGTAATTATTTGCCATTTCCATGGCGTTTGGCACCGTAATAGTCATGAGGTCGGTCTCTGCATCCTGAAGCCTATGATGCTTTTTGCAGAGAAACCTCTGCTGAGGCCCAGGTAACTTGCTACTTCCCATAGCTGGCACAGGAGCCTTGGAAGATAGGATTGTTTTCAGTATTATTTCACCATTTTTTCACCACTGTTTTAAGAACGGGAGCACTTTTCAACCGTTAGCGGAAGAATCCTTCTTTGGAGATGAGATATTTTTCTGGGGTGGCAAGTGCAGGGCCTCTGTCAGTCCTGGGTTTGTTGGACTAGCGCCAGACATGAGAAGTGCGCCTTTGTGGGACAGGTGAATTGTGCGGATCCTGTTTCAGTCTAAAGACTGAAACAGGATCCGCACTTTTCACCGTTCCTTTCAGAATCATTTGATTCATCAGCTAGGAATGGCGATTGGTTCTCCAGACCAATCGAAGGCTAGGCCAAAGTAACTCGATCTTTCCAAGAGGTGTGTGGCCCAACTTTTGAAAGAACCGCTAAGTGGAGAACTATTTGGTATTTTTCCTAAGCACTTTTCACCGTAATTGTCCTAAGGTTGGTCTCTGCATCCTTAAGCATACCAGAGTTTTCACAGACGAAACAGGCTGAGACCCATTAATCTTGGCATTTCCAATAGTTGGTCCTAGAGACTACCAAGAAAGTGTTCTTTTAAGTATTATTGTGTTGTGGTTTCAGCATTATTTTCAGAACACGAGCAGGGTTCTCGCATTAGCATAAGAATCCTGCCTGGTAGTTGAGATTTCATGGTGGGGTGTAAGTGCGGGGCTTCTGTCAGCCCTGCCTTTGATTTGTTTACCTCCAGAGTTGGAAAGTGCATATTTGGGTGAGATGGGAAAAGTGTGGATCGTGCTTCAGATTTCATCCTGACACTTTGAAATGACCAGTGTGTTGGTAATTATTTGCCATTTCCATGGCGTTTGGCACCGTAATAGTCATGAGGTCGGTCTCTGCATCCTGAAGCCTATGATGCTTTTTGCAGAGAAACCTCTGCTGAGGCCCAGGTAACCTGCTATTTCCCATAGCTGGCACAGGAGCCTTGGAAGATAGGATTGTTTGCAGTATTATTTCACCATTTTTTCACCACTGTTTCAAGAACGGGAGCCCTTTTCAACCATTAGCGGAAGAATCCTTCTTTGGAGATGAGATATTTTTCTGGGGTGGCAAGTGCAGGGCCTCTGTCAGTCCTGGGTTTGTTGGACTAGCGCCAGACATGAGAAGTGCGCCTTTGTGGGACAGGTGAATAGTGCGGATCCTGTTTCAGTCTAAAGACTGAAACAGGATCCGCACTTTTCACCGTTCCTTTCAGAATCATTTGATTCATCAGCTAGGAATGCCGATTGCTTCTCCAGACCAATCGAAGGCTAGGCCAAAGTAACTCGATCTTTCCAAGAGGTGTGTGGCCCAACTTTTGAAAGAACCGCTAAGTGGAGAACTATTTGGTATTTTTCCTAAGCACTTTTCACCGTAATTGTCCTAAGGTTGGTCTCTGCATCCTTAAGCATACCAGAGTTTTCACAGACGAAACAGGCTGAGGCCCATTAATCTTGGCATTTCCAATAGTTGGTCCTAGAGACTACCAAGAAAGTGTTCTTTTAAGTATTATTCCGTTGTGGTTTCAGCATTATTTTCAGTACCCAAGCAGGGTTATCGCATTAGCATAAGAATCCTGCCTGGTAGTTGAGATTTCATGGTGGGGTGTAAGTGCGGGGCTTCTGTCAGCCCTGCCTTTGATTTGTTTACCTCCAGAGTTGGAAAGTGCATATTTGCGTGAGATGGGAAAAGTGTGGATCGTGCTTCAGATTTCAACCTGACACTTTGAAATGACCAGTGTGTTGGTAATTATTTGCCATTTCCATGGCGTTTGGCACCGTAATAGTCATGAGGTCGGTCTCTGCATCCTGAAGCCTATGATGCTTTTTGCAGAGAAACCTCTGCTGAGGCCCAGGTAACTTGCTATTTCCCATAGCTGGCACAGGAGCCTTGGAAGATAGGACTGTTTTCAGTATTATTTCACCATTTTTTCACCACTGTTTCAAGAACGGGAGCCCTTTTCAACCGTTAGCGGAAGAATCCTTCTTTGGAGATGAGATATTTTTCTGGGGTGGCAAGAGCAGGGCCTCTGTCAGTCCTGGGTTTGTTGGACTAGCGCCAGACATAAGAAGTGCGCCTTTGTGGGACAGGTGAATAGTGCGGATCCTGTTTCAGTCTAAAGACTGAAACAGGATCCGCACTTTTCACCGTTCCTTTCAGAATCATTTGATTCTTCAGCTAGGAATGGCGATTGCTTCTCCAGAACAATCGAAGGCTAGGCCAAAGTAACTCGATCTTTCCAAGAGGTGTGTGGCCCAACTTTTGAAAGAACCGCTAAGTGGAGAACTATTTGGTATTTTTCCTAAGCACTTTTCACCGTAATTGTCCTAAGGTTGGTCTCTGCATCCTTAAGCATACCAGAGTTTTCACAGACGAAACAGGCTGAGGCCCATTAATCTTGGCATTTCCAATAGTTGGTCCTAGAGACTACCAAGAAAGTGTTCTTTTAAGTATTATTCCGTTGTGGTTTCAGCATTATTTTCAGTACCCAAGCAGGGTTCTCGCATTAGCATAAGAATCCTGCCTGGTAGTTGAGATTTCATGGTGGGGTGTAAGTGCGGGGCTTCTGTCAGCCCTGCCTTTGATTTGTTTACCTCCAGAGTTGGAAAGTGCATATTTGCGTGAGATGGGAAAAGTGTGGATCGTGCTTCAGATTTCAACCTGACACTTTGAAATGACCAGTGTGTTGGTAATTATTTGCCATTTCCATGGCGTTTGGCACCGTAATAGTCATGAGGTCGGTCTCTGCATCCTGAAGCCTATGATGCTTTTTGCAGAGAAACCTCTGCTGAGGCCCAGGTAACTTGCTATTTCCCATAGCTGGCACAGGAGCCTTGGAAGATAGGACTGTTTTCAGTATTATTTCACCATTTTTTCACCACTGTTTCAAGAACGGGAGCCCTTTTCAACCGTTAGCGGAAGAATCCTTCTTTGGAGATGAGATATTTTTCTGGGGTGGCAAGAGCAGGGCCTCTGTCAGTCCTGGGTTTGTTGGACTAGCGCCAGACATGAGAAGTGCGCCTTTGTGGGACAGGTGAATAGTGCGGATCCTGTTTCAGTCTAAAGACTGAAACAGGATCCGCACTTTTCACCGTTCATTTCAGAATCATTTGATTCATCAGCTAGGAATGGCGATTGCTTCTCCAGAACAATCGAAGGCTAGGCCACAGTACCTCGATCTTTCCAAGAGGTGTGTGGCCCAACTTTTGAAAGAACCGCTAAGTGGAGAACTATTTGGTATTTTTCCGAAGCACTTTTCACCGTAATTGTCCTAAGGTTGGTCTCTGCATCCTTAAGCATACCAGACTTTTCACAGACGAAACAGGCTGAGGCCCAGTAATCTTGGCATTTCCAATAGTTTGTCCTAGAGACTACCAAGAAAGTGTTCTTTTAAGTATTATTCTGTTGTGGTTTCAGCATTATTTTCAGAACCCGAGCAGGGTTCTCGCATTAGCATAAGAATCCTGCCTGGTAGTTGAGATTTCATGGTGGGGTGTAAGTGCGGGGCTTCTGTCAGCCCTGCCTTTGATTTGTTTACCTCCAGAGTTGGAAAGTGCATAGTTGCGTGAGATGGGAAAAGTGTGGATCGTGCTTCAGATTTCATCCTGACACTTTGAAATGACCAGTGTGTTGGTAATTATTTGCCATTTCCATGGCGTTTGGCACCGTAATAGTCATGAGGTCGGTCTCTGCATCCTGAAGCCTATGATGCTTTTTGCAGAGAAACCTCTGCTGAGGCCCAGGTAACTTGCTACTTCCCATAGCTGGCACAGGAGCCTTGGAAGATAGGATTGTTTTCAGTATTATTTCACCATTTTTTCACCACTGTTTCAAGAACGGGAGCACTTTTCAACCGTTAGCGGAAGAATCCTTCTTTGGAGATGAGATATTTTTCTGGGGTGGCAAGTGCAGGGCCTCTGCCAGTCCTGGGTTTGTTGGACTAGCGCCAGACATGAGAAGTGCGCCTTTGTGGGACAGGTGAATTGTGCGGATCCTGTTTCAGTCTAAAGACTGAAACAGGATCCGCACTTTTCACCGTTCCTTTCAGAATCATTTGATTCATCAGCTAGGAATGGCGATTGCTTCTCCAGACCAATCGAAGGCTAGGCCAAAGTAACTCGATCTTTCCAAGAGGTGTGTGGCCCAACTTTTGAAAGAACCGCTAAGTGGAGAACTATTTGGTATTTTTCCTAAGCACTTTTCACCGTAATTGTCCTAAGGTTGGTCTCTGCATCCTTAAGCATACCAGAGTTTTCACAGACGAAACAGGCTGAGGCCCATTAATCTTGGCATTTCCAATAGTTGGTCCTAGAGACTACCAAGAAAGTGTTCTTTTAAGTATTATTGTGTTGTGGTTTCAGCATTATTTTCAGAACCGGAGCAGGGTTCTCGCATTAGCATAAGAATCCTGCCTGGTAGTTGAGATTTCAGGGTGGGGTGTAAGTGCAGGGCTTCTGTCAGCCCTGCCTTTGATTTGTTTACCTCCAGAGTTGGAAAGTGCATATTTGCGTGAGATGGGAAAAGTGTGGATCGTGCTTCAGATTTCATCCTGACACTTTGAAATGACCAGTGTGTTGGTAATTATTTGCCATTTCCATGGCGTTTGGCACCGTAATAGTCATGAGGTCGGTCTCTGCATCCTGAAGCCTATGATGCTTTTTGCAGAGAAACCTCTGCTGAGGCCCAGGTAACCTGCTATTTCCCATAGCTGGCACAGGAGCCTTGGAAGATAGGATTGTTTGCAGTATTATTTTACCATTTTTTCCCCACTGTTTCAAGAACGGGAGCCTTTTTCAACCATTAGCGGAAGAATCCTTCTTTGGAGATGAGATATTTTTCTGGGGTGGCAAGTGCAGGGCCTCTGTCAGTCCTGGGTTTGTTGGACTAGCGCCAGACATGAGAAGTGCGCCTTTGTGGGACAGGTGAATAGTGCGGATCCTGTTTCTGTCTAAAGAATGAAACAGGATCCGCACTTTTCACCGTTCCTTTCAGAATCATTTGATTCATCAGCTAGGAATGCCGATTGCTTCTCCAGACCAATCGAAGGCTAGGCCAAAGTAACTCGATCTTTCCAAGAGGTGTGTGGCCCAACTTTTGAAAGAACCGCTAAGTGGAGAACTATTTGGTATTTTTCCTAAGCACTTTTCACCGTAACTGTCCTAAGGTTGGTCTCTGCATCCTTAAGCATACCAGAGTTTTCACAGACGAAACAGGCTGAGGCCCATTAATCTTGGCATTTCCAATAGTTGCTCCTAGAGACTACCAAGAAAGTGTTCTTTTAAGTATTATTCCGTTGTGGTTTCAGCATTATTTTCAGTACCCAAGCAGGGTTCTCGCATTAGCATAAGAATCCTGCCTGGTAGTTGAGGTTTCATGGTGGGGTGTAAGTGCGGGGCTTCTGTCAGCCCTGCCTTTGATTTGTTTACCTCCAGAGTTGGAAAGTGCATATTTGCGTGAGATGGGAAAAGTGTGGATCGTGATTCAGATTTCATCCTGACACTTTGAAATGACCAGTGTGTTGGTAATTATTTGCCATTTCCATGGCGTTTGGCACCGTAATAGTCATGAGGTCGGTCTCTGCATCCTGAAGCCTATGATGCTTTTTGCAGAGAAACCTCTGCTGAGGCCCAGGTAACTTGCTATTTCCCATAGCTGGCACAGGAGCCTTGGAAGATAGGATTGTTTTCAGTATTATTTCACCATTTTTTCACCACTGTCTCAAGAAAGGGAGCCCTTTTCAACCGTTAGCGGAAGAATCCTTCTTTGGAGATGAGATATTTTTCTGGGGTGGCAAGAGCAGGGCCTCTGTCAGTCCTGGGTTTGTTGGACTAGCGCCAGACATGAGAAGTGCGCCTTTGTGGGACAGGTGAATAGTGCGGATCCTGTTTCAGTCTAAAGACTGAAACAGGATCCGCACTTTTCACCGTTCCTTTCAGAATCATTTGATTCATCAGCTAGGAATGGCGATTGCTTCTCCAGAACAATCGAAGGCTAGGCCAAAGTACCTCGATCTTTCCAAGAGGTGTGTGGCCCAACTTTTGAAAGAACCGCTAAGTGGAGAACTATTTGGTATTTTTCCGAAGCACTTTTCACCGTAATTGTCCTAAGGTTGGTCTCTGCATCCTTAAGCATACCAGACTTTTCACAGACGAAACAGGCTGAGGCCCAGTAATCTTGGCATTTCCAATAGTTGGTCCTAGAGACTACCAAGAAAGTGTTCTTTTAAGTATTATTCTGTTGTGGTTTCAGCATTATTTTCAGAACCCGAGCAGGGTTCTCGCATTAGCATAAGAATCCTGCCTGGTAGTTGAGATTTCATGGTGGGGTGTAAGTGCGGGGCTTCTGTCAGCCCTGCCTTTGATTTGTTTACCTCCAGAGTTGGAAAGTGCATATTTGCGTGAGATGGGAAAAGTGTGGATCGTGCTTCAGATTTCATCCTGACACTTTGAAATGACCAGTGTGTTGGTAATTATTTGCCATTTCCATGGCGTTTGGCACCGTAATAGTCATGAGGTCGGTCTCTGCATCCTGAAGCCTATGATGCTTTTTGCAGAGAAACCTCTGCTGAGGCCCAGGTAACTTGCTACTTCCCATAGCTGGCACAGGAGCCTTGGAAGATAGGATTGTTTTCAGTATTATTTCACCATTTTTTCACCACTGTTTCAAGAACGGGAGCACTTTTCAACCGTTAGCGGAAGAATCCTTCTTTGGAGATGAGATATTTTTCTGGGGTGGCAAGTGCAGGGCCTCTGTCAGTCCTGGGTTTGTTGGACTAGCGCCAGACATGAGAAGTGCGCCTTTGTGGGACAGGTGAATTGTGCGGATCCTGTTTCAGTCTAAAGACTGAAACAGGATCCGCACTTTTCACCGTTCCTTTAAGAATCATTTGATTCATCAGCTAGGAATGGCGATTGGTTCTCCAGACCAATCGAAGGCTAGGCCAAAGTAACTCGATCTTTCCAAGAGGTGTGTGGCCCAACTTTTGAAAGAACCGCTAAGTGGAGAACTATTTGGTATTTTTCCTAAGCACTTTTCACCGTAATTGTCCTAAGGTTGGTCTCTGCATCCTTAAGCATACCAGAGTTTTCACAGACGAAACAGGCTGAGGCCCATTAATCTTGGCATTTCCAATAGTTGGTCCTAGAGACTACCAAGAAAGTGTTCTTTTAAGTATTATTGTGTTGTGGTTTCAGCATTATTTTCAGAACACGAGCAGGGTTCTCGCATTAGCATAAGAATCCTGCCTGGTAGTTGAGATTTCAGGGTGGGGTGTAAGTGCGGGGCTTCTGTCAGCCCTGCCTTTGATTTGTTTACCTCCAGAGTTGGAAAGTGCATATTCGGGTGAGATGGGAAAAGTGTGGATCGTGCTTCAGATTTCATCCTGACACTTTGAAATGACCAGTGTGTTGGTAATTATTTGCCATTTCCATGGCGTTTGGCACCGTAATAGTCATGAGGTCGGTCTCTGCATCCTGAAGCCTATGATGCTTTTTGCAGAGAAAAATCTGCTGAGGCCCAGGTAACCTGCTATTTCCCATAGCTGGCACAGGAGCCTTGGAAGATAGGATTGTTTGCAGTATTATTTCACCATTTTTTCACCACTGTTTCAAGAACGGGAGCCCTTTTGAACCATTAGCGGAAGAATCCTTCTTTGGAGATGAGATATTTTTCTGGGGTGGCAAGTGCAGGGCCTCTGTCAGTCCTGGGTTTGTTGGACTAGCGCCAGACATGAGAAGTGCGCCTTTGTGGGACAGGTGAATAGTGCGGATCCTGTTTCAGTCTAAAGACTGAAACAGGATCCGCACTTTTCACCGTTCCTTTCAGAATCATTTGATTCATCAGCTAGGAATGCCGATTGCTTCTCCAGACCAATCGAAGGCTAGGCCAAAGTAACTCGATCTTTCCAAGAGGTGTGTGGCCCAACTTTTGAAAGAACCGCTAAGTGGAGAACTATTTGGTATTTTTCCTAAGCACTTTTCACCGTAATTGTCCTAAGGTTGCTCTCTGCATCCTTAAGCATACCAGAGTTTTCACAGACGAAACAGGCTGAGGCCCATTAATCTTGGCATTTCCAATAGTTGGTCCTAGAGACTACCAAGAAAGTGTTCTTTTAAGTATTATTCCGTTGTGGTTTCAGCATTATTTTCAGTACCCAAGCAGGGTTCTCGCATTAGCATAAGAATCCTGCCTGGTAGTTGAGATTTCATGGTGGGGTGTAAGTGCGGGGCTTCTGTCAGCCCTGCCTTTGATTTGTTTACCTCCAGAGTTGGAAAGTGCATATTTGCGTGAGATGGGAAAAGTGTGGATCGTGCTTCAGATTTCATCCTGACACTTTGAAATGACCAGTGTGTTGGTAATTATTTGCCATTTCCATGGCGTTTGGCACCGTAATAGTCATGAGGTCGGTCTCTGCATCCTGAAGCCTATGATGCTTTTTGCAGAGAAACCTCTGCTGAAGCCCAGGTAACTTGCTATTTCCCATAGCTGGCACAGGAGCCTTGGAAGATAGGACTGTTTTCAGTATTATTTCACCATTTTTTCACCACTGTTTCAAGAACGGGAGCCCTTTTCAACCGTTAGCGGAAGAATCCTTCTTTGGAGATGAGATATTTTTCTGGGGTGGCAAGAGCAGGGCCTCTGTCAGTCCTGGGTTTGTTGGACTAGCGCCAGACATGAGAAGTGCGCCTTTGTGGGACAGGTGAATAGTGCGGATCCTGTTTCAGTCTAAAGACTGAAACAGGATCCGCACTTTTCACCGTTCCTTTCAGAATCATTTGATTCATCAGCTAGGAATGGCGATTGGTTCTCCAGACCAATCGAAGGCTAGGCCAAAGTAACTCGATCTTTCCAAGAGGTGTGTGGCCCAACTTTTGAAAGAACCGCTAAGTGGAGAACTATTTGGTATTTTTCCTAAGCACTTTTCACCGTAATTGTCCTAAGGTTGGTCTCTGCATCCTTAAGCATACCAGAGTTTTCACAGACGAAACAGGCTGAGGCCCATTAATCTTGGCATTTCCAATAGTTGGTCCTAGAGACTACCAAGAAAGTGTTCTTTTAAGTATTATTGTGTTGTGGTTTCAGCATTATTTTCAGAACACGAGCAGGGTTCTCGCATTAGCATAAGAATCCTGCCTGGTAGTTGAGATTTCATGGTGGGGTGTAAGTGCGGGGCTTCTGTCAGCCCTGCCTTTGATTTGTTTACCTCCAGAGTTGGAAAGTGCATATTTGGATGAGATGGGAAAAGTGTCGATCGTGCTTCAGATTTCATCCTGACACTTTGAAATGACCAGTGTGTTGGTAATTATTTGCCATTTCCATGGCGTTTGGCACCGTAATAGTCATGAGGTCGGTCTCTGCATCCTGAAGCCTATGATGCTTTTTGCAGAGAAACCTCTGCTGAGGCCCAGGTAACCTGCTATTTCCCATAGCTGGCACAGGAGCCTTGGAAGATAGGATTGTTTGCAGTATTATTTCACCATTTTTTCACCACTGTTTCAAGAACGGGAGCCCTTTTCAACCATTAGCAGAAGAATCCTTCTTTGGAGATGAGATATTTTTCTGGGGTGGCAAATGCAGGGCCTCTGTCTGTCCTGGGTTTGTTGGACTAGCGCCAGACATGAGAAGTGCGCCTTTGTGGGACAGGTGAATAGTGCGGATCCTGTTTCAGTCTAAAGACTGAAACAGGATCCGCACTTTTCACCGTTCCTTTCAGAATCATTTGATTCATCAGCTAGGAATGGCGATTGCTTCTCCAGACCAATCGAAGGCTAGGCCAAAGTAACTCGATCTTTCCAAGAGGTGTGTGGCCCAACTTTTGAAAGAACCGCTAAGTGGAGAACTATTTGGTATTTTTCCTAAGCACTTTTCACCGTAATTGTCCTAAGGTTGGTCTCTGCATCCTTAAGCATACCAGAGTTTTCACAGACGAAACAGGCTGAGACCCATTAATCTTGGCATTTCCAATAGTTGGTCCTAGAGACTACCAAGAAAGTGTTCTTTTAAGTATTATTCCGTTGTGGTTTCAGCATTATTTTCAGTACCCAAGCAGGGTTCTCGCATTAGCATAAGAATCCTGCCTGGTAGTTGAGATTTCATGGTGGGGTGTAAGTGCGGGGCTTCTGTCAGCCCTGCCTTTGATTTGTTTACCTCCAGAGTTGGAAAGTGCATATTTGCGTGAGATGGGAAAAGTGTGCATCGTGCTTCAGATTTCATCCTGACACTTTGAAATGACCAGTGTGTTGGTAATTATTTGCCATTTCCATGGCGTTTGGCACCGTAATAGTCATGAGGTCGGTCTCTGCATCCTGAAGCCTATGATGCTTTTTGCAGAGAAACCTCTGCTGAGGCCCAGGTAACCTGCTATTTCCCATAGCTGGCACAGGAGCCTTGGAAGATAGGATTGTTTGCAGTATTATTTCACCATTTTTTCACCACTGTTTCAAGAAAGGGAGCCCTTTTCAACCATTAGCGGAAGAATCCTTCTTTGGAGATGAGATATTTTTCTGGGGTGGCAAGTGCAGGGCCTCTGTCAGTCCTGGGTTTGTTGGACTAGCGCCAGACATGAGAAGTGCGCCTTTGTGGGACAGGTGAATAGTGCGGATCCTGTTTCAGTCTAAAGACTGAAACAGGATCCGCACTTTTCACCGTTCCTTTCAGAATCATTTGATTCATCAGCTAGGAATGCCGATTGCTTCTCCAGACCAATCGAAGGCTAGGCCAAAGTAACTCGATCTTTCCAAGAGGTGTGTGGCCCAACTTTTGAAAGAACCGCTAAGTGGAGAAGTATTTGGTATTTTTCCTAAGCACTTTTCACCGTAATTGTCCTAAGGTTGGTCTCTGCATCCTTAAGCATACCAGAGTTTTCAAAGACGAAACAGGCTGAGGCCCATTAATCTTGGCATTTCCAATAGTTGGTCCTAGAGACTACCAAGAAAGTGTTCTTTTAAGTATTATTCCGTTGTGGTTTCAGCATTATTTTCAGTACCCAAGCAGGGTTCTCGCATTAGCATAAGAATCCTGCCTGGTAGTTGAGATTTCATGGTGGGGTGTAAGTGCGGGGCTTCTGTCAGCCCTGCCTTTGATTTGTTTACCTCCAGAGTTGGAAAGTGCATATTTGCGTGAGATGGGAAAAGTGTGGATCGTGCCTCAGATTTCATCCTGACACTTTGAAATGACCAGTGTGTTGGTAATTATTTGCCATTTCCATGGCGTTTGGCACCGTAATAGTCATGAGGTCGGTCTCTGCATCCTGAAGCCTATGATGCTTTTTGCAGAGAAACCTCTGCTGAGGCCCAGGTAACTTGCTATTTCCCATAGCTGGCACAGGATCCTTGGAAGATAGGACTGTTTTCAGTATTATTTCACCATTTTTTCACCACTGTTTCAAGAAAGGGAGCCGTTTTCAACCGTTAGCGGAAGAATCCTTCTTTGGAGATGAGATATTTTTCTGGGGTGGCAAGAGCAGGGCCTCTGTCAGTCCTGGGTTTGTTGGACTAGCGCCAGACATGAGAAGTGCGCCTTTGTGGGACAGGTGAATAGTGCGGATCCTGTTTCAGTCTAAAGACTGAAACAGGATCCGCACTTTTCACCGTTCCTTTCAGAATCATTTGATTCATCAGCTAGGAATGGCGATTGCTTCTCCAGAACAATCGAAGGCTAGGCCAAAGTACCTCGATCTTTCCAAGAGGTGTGTGGCCCAAGTTTTGAAAGAACCGCTAAGTGGAGAACTATTTGGTATTTTTCCGAAGCACTTTTCACCGTAATTGTCCTAAGGTTGGTCTCTGCATCCTTAAGCATACCAGACTTTTCACAGACGAAACAGGCTGAGGCCCAGTAATCTTGGCATTTCCAATAGTTGGTCCTAGAGACTACCAAGAAAGTGTTCTTTTAAGTATTATTCTGTTGTGGTTTCAGCATTATTTTCAGAACCCGAGCAATGTTCTCGCATTAGCATAAGAATCCTGCCTGGTAGTTGAGATTTCATGGTGGGGTGTAAGTGCGGAGCTTCTGTCAGCCCTGCCTTTGATTTGTTTACCTCCAGAGTTGGAAAGTGCATATTTGCGTGAGATGGGAAAAGTGTGGATCGTGCTTCAGATTTCATCCTGACACTTTGAAATGACCAGTGTGTTGGTAATTATTTGCCATTTCCATGGCGTTTGGCACCGTAATAGTCATGAGGTCGGTCTCTGCATCCTGAAGCCTATGATGCTTTTTGCAGAGAAACCTCTGCTGAGGCCCAGGTAACTTGCTACTTCCCATAGCTGGCACAGGAGCCTTGGAAGATAGGATTGTTTTCAGTATTATTTCACCATTTTTTCACCACTGTTTTAAGAACGGGAGCACTTTTCAACCGTTAGCGGAAGAATCCTTCTTTGGAGATGAGATATTTTTCTGGGGTGGCAAGTGCAGGGCCTCTGTCAGTCCTGGGTTTGTTGGACTAGCGCCAGACATGAGAAGTGCGCCTTTGTGGGACAGGTGAATAGTGCGGATCCTGTTTCAGTCTAAAGACTGAAACAGGATCCGCACTTTTCACTGTTCCTTTCAGAATCATTTGATTCATCAGCTAGGAATGCCGATTGCTTCTCCAGACCAATCGAAGGCTAGGCCAAAGTAACTCGATCTTTCCAAGAGGTGTGTGGCCCAACTTTTGAAAGAACCGCTAAGTGGAGAAGTATTTGGTATTTTTCCTAAGCACTTTTCACCGTAATTGTCCTAAGGTTGGTCTCTGCATCCTTAAGCATACCAGAGTTTTCACAGACGAAACAGGCTGAGACCCATTAATCTTGGCATTTCCAATAGTTGGTCCTAGAGACTACCAAGAAAGTGTTCTTTTAAGTATTATTGTGTTGTGGTTTCAGCATTATTTTCAGAACACGAGCAGGGTTCTCGCATTAGCATAAGAATCCTGCCTGGTAGTTGAGATTTCATGGTGGGGTGTAAGTGCGGGGCTTCTGTCAGCCCTGCCTTTGATTTGTTTACCTCCAGAGTTGGAAAGTGCATATTTGGGTGAGATGGGAAAAGTGTGGATCGTGCTTCAGATTTCATCCTGACACTTTGAAATGACCAGTGTGTTCGTAATTATTTGCCATTTCCATGGCGTTTGGCACCGTAATAGTCATGAGGTCGGTCTCTGCATCCTGAAGCCTATGATGCTTTTTGCAGAGAAACCTCTGCTGAGGCCCAGGTAACCTGCTATTTCCCATAGCTGGCACAGGAGCCTTGGAAGATAGGATTGTTTGCAGTATTATTTCACCATTTTTTCACCACTGTTTCAAGAACGGGAGCCCTTTTCAACCATTAGCGGAAGAATCCTTCTTTGGAGATGAGATATTTTTCTGGGGTGGCAAGTGCAGGGCCTCTGTCAGTCCTGGGTTTGTTGGACTAGCGCCAGACATGAGAAGTGCGCCTTTGTGGGACAGGTGAATAGTGCGGATCCTGTTTCAGTCTAAAGACTGAAACAGGATCCGCACTTTTCACCGTTCCTTTCAGAATCATTTGATTCATCAGCTAGGAATGCCGATTGCTTCTCCAGACCAATCGAAGGCTAGGCCAAAGTAACTCGATCTTTCCAAGAGGTGTGTGGCCCAACTTTTGAAAGAACCGCTAAGTGGAGAACTATTTGGTATTTTTCCTAAGCACTTTTCACCGTAATTGTCCTAAGGTTGGTCTCTGCATCCTTAAGCATACCAGAGTTTTCACAGACGAAACAGGCTGAGGCCCATTAATCTTGGCATTTCCAATAGTTGGTCCTAGAGACTACCAAGAAAGTGTTCCTTTAAGTATTATTCCGTTGTGGTTTCAGCATTATTTTCAGTACCCAAGCAGGGTTCTCGCATTAGCATAAGAATCCTGCCTGGTAGTTGAGATTTCATGGTGGGGTGTAAGTGCGGGGCTTCTGTCAGCCCTGCCTTTGATTTGTTTACCTCCAGAGTTGGAAAGTGCATATTTGCGTGAGATGGGAAAAGTGTGGATCGTGCTTCAGATTTCAACCTGACACTTTGAAATGACCAGTGTGTTGGTAATTATTTGCCATTTCCATGGCGTTTGGCACCGTAATAGTCATGAGGTCGGTCTCTGCATCCTGAAGCCTATGATGCTTTTTGCAGAGAAACCTCTGCTGAGGCCCAGGTAACTTGCTATTTCCCATAGCTGGCACAGGAGCCTTGGAAGATAGGACTGTTTTCAGTATTATTTCACCATTTTTTCACCACTGTTTCAAGAACGGGAGCCCTTTTCAACCGTTAGCGGAAGAATCCTTCTTTGGAGATGAGATATTTTTCTGGGGTGGCAAGAGCAGGGCCTCTGTCAGTCCTGGGTTTGTTGGACTAGCGCCAGACATGAGAAGTGCGCCTTTGTGGGACAGGTGAATAGTGCGGATCCTGTTTCAGTCTAAAGACTGAAACAGGATCCGCACTTTTCACCGTTCCTTTCAGAATCATTTGATTCTTCAGCTAGGAATGCCGATTGCTTCTCCAGACCAATCGAAGGCTAGGCCAAAGTAACTCGATCTTTCCAAGAGGTGTGTGGCCCAACTTTTGAAAGAACCGCTAAGTGGAGAACTATTTGGTATTTTTCCTAAGCACTTTTCACCGTAATTGTCCTAAGGTTGGTCTCTGCATCCTTAAGCATACCAGAGTTTTCACAGACGAAACAGGCTGAGGCCCATTAATCTTGGCATTTCCAATAGTTGGTCCTAGAGACTACCAAGAAAGTGTTCTTTTAAGTATTATTCCGTTGTGGTTTCAGCATTATTTTCAGTACCCAAGCAGGGTTCTCGCATTAGCATAAGAATCCTGCCTGGTAGTTGAGATTTCATGGTGGGGTGTAAGTGCGGGGCTTCTGTCAGCCCTGCCTTTGATTTGTTTACCTCCAGAGTTGGAAAGTGCATATTTGCGTGAGATGGGAAAAGTGTGGATCGTGCCTCAGATTTCATCCTGACACTTTGAAATGACCAGTGTGTTGGTAATTATTTGCCATTTCCATGGCGTTTGGCACCGTAATAGTCATGAGGTCGGTCTCTGCATCCTGAAGCCTATGATGCTTTTTGCAGAGAAACCTCTGCTGAGGCCCAGGTAACTTGCTATTTCCCATAGCTGGCACAGGAGCCTTGGAAGATAGGACTGTTTTCAGTATTATTTCACCATTTTTTCACCACTGTTTCAAGAAAGGGAGCCCTTTTCAACCGTTAGCGGAAGAATCCTTCTTTGGAGATGAGATATTCTTCTGGGGTGGCAAGAGCAGGGCCTCTGTCAGTCCTGGGTTTGTTGGACTAGCGTCAGACATGAGAAGTGCGCCTTTGTGGGACAGGTGAATAGTGCGGATCCTGTTTCAGTCTAAAGACTGAAACAGGATCCGCACTTTTCACCGTTCCTTTCAGAATCATTTGATTCATCAGCTAGGAATGGCGATTGCTTCTCCAGAACAATCGAAGGCTAGGCCAAAGTACCTCGATCTTTCCAAGAGGTGTGTGGCCCAAGTTTTGAAAGAACCGCTAAGTGGAGAACTATTTGGTATTTTTCCGAAGCACTTTTCACCGTAATTGTCCTAAGGTTGGTCTCTGCATCCTTAAGCATACCAGACTTTTCACAGACGAAACAGGCTGAGGCCCAGTAATCTTGGCATTTCCAATAGTTGGTCCTAGAGACTACCAAGAAAGTGTTCTTTTAAGTATTATTCTGTTGTGGTTTCAGCATTATTTTCAGAACCCGAGCAATGTTCTCGCATTAGCATAAGAATCCTGCCTGGTAGTTGAGATTTCATGGTGGGGTGTAAGTGCGGAGCTTCTGTCAGCCCTGCCTTTGATTTGTTTACCTCCAGAGTTGGAAAGTGCATATTTGCGTGAGATGGGAAAAGTGTGGATCGTGCTTCAGATTTCATCCTGACACTTTGAAATGACCAGTGTGTTGGTAATTATTTGCCATTTCCATGGCGTTTGGCACCGTAATAGTCATGAGGTCGGTCTCTGCATCCTGAAGCCTATGATGCTTTTTGCAGAGAAACCTCTGCTGAGGCCCAGGTAACTTGCTACTTCCCATAGCTGGCACAGGAGCCTTGGAAGATAGGATTGTTTTCAGTATTATTTCACCATTTTTTCACCACTGTTTTAAGAACGGGAGCACTTTTCAACCGTTAGCGGAAGAATCCTTCTTTGGAGATGAGATATTTTTCTGGGGTGGCAAGTGCAGGGCCTCTGTCAGTCCTGGGTTTGTTGGACTAGCGCCAGACATGAGAAGTGCGCCTTTGTGGGACAGGTGAATTGTGCGGATCCTGTTTCAGTCTAAAGACTGAAACAGGATCCGCACTTTTCACCGTTCCTTTCAGAATCATTTGATTCATCAGCTAGGAATGGCGATTGGTTCTCCAGACCAATCGAAGGCTAGGCCAAAGTAACTCGATCTTTCCAAGAGGTGTGTGGCCCAACTTTTGAAAGAACCGCTAAGTGGAGAACTATTTGGTATTTTTCCTAAGCACTTTTCACCGTAATTGTCCTAAGGTTGGTCTCTGCATCCTTAAGCATACCAGAGTTTTCACAGACGAAACAGGCTGAGACCCATTAATCTTGGCATTTCCAATAGTTGGTCCTAGAGACTACCAAGAAAGTGTTTTTTAAGTATTATTGTGTTGTGGTTTCATCATTATTTTCAGAACACGAGCAGGGTTCTCGCATTAGCATAAGAATCCTGCCTGGTAGTTGAGATTTCATGGTGGGGTGTAAGTGCGGGGCTTCTGTCTGCCCTGCCTTTGATTTGTTTACCTCCAGAGTTGGAAAGTGCATATTTGGGTGAGATGGGAAAAGTGTGGATCGTGCTTCAGATTTCATCCTGACACTTTGAAATGACCAGTGTGTTCGTAATTATTTGCCATTTCCATGGCGTTTGGCACCGTAATAGTCATGAGGTCGGTCTCTGCATCCTGAAGCCTATGATGCTTTTTGCAGAGAAACCTCTGCTGAGGCCCAGGTAACCTGCTATTTCCCATAGCTGGCACAGGAGCCTTGGAAGATAGGATTGTTTGCAGTATTATTTCACCATTTTTTCACCACTGTTTCAAGAACGGGAGCCCTTTTCAACCATTAGCGGAAGAATCCTTCTTTGGAGATGAGATATTTTTCTGGGGTGGCAAGTGCAGGGCCTCTGTCAGTCCTGGGTTTGTTGGACTAGCGCCAGACATGAGAAGTGCGCCTTTGTGGGACAGGTGAATAGTGCGGATCCTGTTTCAGTCTAAAGACTGAAACAGGATCCGCACTTTTCACCGTTCCTTTCAGAATCATTTGATTCATCAGCTAGGAATGCCGATTGCTTCTCCAGACCAATCGAAGGCTAGGCCAAAGTAACTCGATCTTTCCAAGAGGTGTGTGGCCCAACTTTTGAAAGAACCGCTAAGTGGAGAACTATTTGGTATTTTTCCTAAGCACTTTTCACCGTAATTGTCCTAAGGTTGGTCTCTGCATCCTTAAGCATACCAGAGTTTTCACAGACGAAACAGGCTGAGGCCCATTAATCTTGGCATTTCCAATAGTTGGTCCTAGAGACTACCAAGAAAGTGTTCCTTTAAGTATTATTCCGTTGTGGTTTCAGCATTATTTTCAGTACCCAAGCAGGGTTCTCGCATTAGCATAAGAATCCTGCCTGGTAGTTGAGATTTCATGGTGGGGTGTAAGTGCGGGGCTTCTGTCAGCCCTGCCTTTGATTTGTTTACCTCCAGAGTTGGAAAGTGCATATTTGCGTGAGATGGGAAAAGTGTGGATCGTGCTTCAGATTTCAACCTGACACTTTGAAATGACCAGTGTGTTGGTAATTATTTGCCATTTCCATGGCGTTTGGCACCGTAATAGTCATGAGGTCGGTCTCTGCATCCTGAAGCCTATGATGCTTTTTGCAGAGAAACCTCTGCTGAGGCCCAGGTAACTTGCTATTTCCCATAGCTGGCACAGGAGCCTTGGAAGATAGGACTGTTTTCAGTATTATTTCACCATTTTTTCACCACTGTTTCAAGAACGGGAGCCCT
This sequence comes from Lemur catta, assembly GCF_020740605.2. Classification (NCBI taxonomy): domain Eukaryota; kingdom Metazoa; phylum Chordata; class Mammalia; order Primates; family Lemuridae; genus Lemur; species Lemur catta. The sequence goes on along the minus strand of NW_025423734.1, from coordinate 1,426,720 downwards.
TTTCAACCGTTAGCGGAAGAATCCTTCTTTGGAGATGAGATATTTTTCTGGGGTGGCAAGAGCAGGGCCTCTGTCAGTCCTGGGTTTGTTGGACTAGCGCCAGACATGAGAAGTGCGCCTTTGTGGGACAGGTGAATAGTGCGGATCCTGTTTCAGTCTAAAGACTGAAACAGGATCCGCACTTTTCACCGTTCCTTTCAGAATCATTTGATTCTTCAGCTAGGAATGCCGATTGCTTCTCCAGACCAATCGAAGGCTAGGTCAAAGTAACTCGATCTTTCCAAGAGGTGTGTGGCCCAACTTTTGAAAGAACCGCTAAGTGGAGAACTATTTGGTATTTTTCCTAAGCACTTTTCACCGTAATTGTCCTAAGGTTGGTCTCTGCATCCTTAAGCATACCAGAGTTTTCACAGACGAAACAGGCTGAGGCCCATTAATCTTGGCATTTCCAATAGTTGGTCCTAGAGACTACCAAGAAAGTGTTCTTTTAAGTATTATTCCGTTGTGGTTTCAGCATTATTTTCAGTACCCAAGCAGGGTTCTCGCATTAGCATAAGAATCCTGCCTGGTAGTTGAGATTTCATGGTGGGGTGTAAGTGCGGGGCTTCTGTCAGCCCTGCCTTTGATTTGTTTACCTCCAGAGTTGGAAAGTGCATATTTGCGTGAGATGGGAAAAGTGTGGATCGTGCTTCAGATTTCAACCTGACACTTTGAAATGACCAGTGTGTTGGTAATTATTTGCCATTTCCATGGCGTTTGGCACCGTAATAGTCATGAGGTCGGTCTCTGCATCCTGAAGCCTATGATGCTTTTTGCAGAGAAACCTCTGCTGAGGCCCAGGTAACTTGCTATTTCCCATAGCTGGCACAGGAGCCTTGGAAGATAGGACTGTTTTCAGTATTATTTCACCATTTTTTCACCACTGTTTCAAGAACGGGAGCCCTTTTCAACCGTTAGCGGAAGAATCCTTCTTTGGAGATGAGATATTTTTCTGGGGTGGCAAGAGCAGGGCCTCTGTCAGTCCTGGGTTTGTTGGACTAGCGCCAGACATGAGAAGTGCGCCTTTGTGGGACAGGTGAATAGTGCGGATCCTGTTTCAGTCTAAAGACTGAAACAGGATCCGCACTTTTCACCGTTCATTTCAGAATCATTTGATTCATCAGCTAGGAATGGCGATTGCTTCTCCAGAACAATCGAAGGCTAGGCCACAGTACCTCGATCTTTCCAAGAGGTGTGTGGCCCAACTTTTGAAAGAACCGCTAAGTGGAGAACTATTTGGTATTTTTCCGAAGCACTTTTCACCGTAATTGTCCTAAGGTTGGTCTCTGCATCCTTAAGCATACCAGACTTTTCACAGACGAAACAGGCTGAGGCCCAGTAATCTTGGCATTTCCAATAGTTTGTCCTAGAGACTACCAAGAAAGTGTTCTTTTAAGTATTATTCTGTTGTGGTTTCAGCATTATTTTCAGAACCCGAGCAGGGTTCTCGCATTAGCATAAGAATCCTGCCTGGTAGTTGAGATTTCATGGTGGGGTGTAAGTGCGGGGCTTCTGTCAGCCCTGCCTTTGATTTGTTTACCTCCAGAGTTGGAAAGTGCATAGTTGCGTGAGATGGGAAAAGTGTGGATCATGCTTCAGATTTCATCCTGACACTTTGAAATTACCAGTGTGTTGGTAATTATTTGCCATTTCCATGGCGTTTGGCACCGTAATAGTCATGAGGTCGGTCTCTGCATCCTGAAGCCTATGATGCTTTTTGCAGAGAAACCTCTGCTGAGGCCCAGGTAACTTGCTACTTCCCATAGCTGGCACAGGAGCCTTGGAAGATAGGATTGTTTTCAGTATTATTTCACCATTTTTTCACCACTGTTTCAAGAACGGGAGCACTTTTCAACCGTTAGCGGAAGAATCCTTCTTTGGAGATGAGATATTTTTCTGGGGTGGCAAGTGCAGGGCCTCTGCCAGTCCTGGGTTTGTTGGACTAGCGCCAGACATGAGAAGTGCGCCTTTGTGGGACAGGTGAATTGTGCGGATCCTGTTTCAGTCTAAAGACTGAAACAGGATCCGCACTTTTCACCGTTCCTTTCAGAATCATTTGATTCATCAGCTAGGAATGGCGATTGCTTCTCCAGACCAATCGAAGGCTAGGCCAAAGTAACTCGATCTTTCCAAGAGGTGTGTGGCCCAACTTTTGAAAGAACCGCTAAGTGGAGAACTATTTGGTATTTTTCCTAAGCACTTTTCACCGTAATTGTCCTAAGGTTGGTCTCTGCATCCTTAAGCATACCAGAGTTTTCACAGACGAAACAGGCTGAGGCCCATTAATCTTGGCATTTCCAATAGTTGGTCCTAGAGACTACCAAGAAAGTGTTCTTTTAAGTATTATTGTGTTGTGGTTTCAGCATTATTTTCAGAACCGGAGCAGGGTTCTCGCATTAGCATAAGAATCCTGCCTGGTAGTTGAGATTTCAGGGTGGGGTGTAAGTGCAGGGCTTCTGTCAGCCCTGCCTTTGATTTGTTTACCTCCAGAGTTGGAAAGTGCATATTTGCGTGAGATGGGAAAAGTGTGGATCGTGCTTCAGATTTCATCCTGACACTTTGAAATGACCAGTGTGTTGGTAATTATATGCCATTTCCATGGCGTTTGGCACCGTAATAGTCATGAGGTCGGTCTCTGCATCCTGAAGCCTATGATGCTTTTTGCAGAGAAACCTCTGCTGAGGCCCAGGTAACCTGCTATTTCCCATAGCTGGCACAGGAGCCTTGGAAGATAGGATTGTTTGCAGTATTATTTCACCATTTTTTCACCACTGTTTCAAGAACGGGAGCCCTTTTCAACCATTAGCGGAAGAATCCTTCTTTGGAGATGAGATATTTTTCTGGGGTGGCAAGTGCAGGGCCTCTGTCAGTCCTGGGTTTGTTGGACTAGCGCCAGACATGAGAAGTGCGCCTTTGTGGGACAGGTGAATAGTGCGGATCCTGTTTCTGTCTAAAGAATGAAACAGGATCCGCACTTTTCACCGTTCCTTTCAGAATCATTTGATTCATCAGCTAGGAATGCCGATTGCTTCTCCAGACCAATCGAAGGCTAGGCCAAAGTAACTCGATCTTTCCAAGAGGTGTGTGGCCCAACTTTTGAAAGAACCGGTAAGTGGAGAACTATTTGGTATTTTTCCTAAGCACTTTTCACCGTAACTGTCCTAAGGTTGGTCTCTGCATCCTTAAGCATACCAGAGTTTTCACAGACGAAACAGGCTGAGGCCCATTAATCTTGGCATTTCCAATAGTTGCTCCTAGAGACTACCAAGAAAGTGTTCTTTTAAGTATTATTCCGTTGTGGTTTCAGCATTATTTTCAGTACCCAAGCAGGGTTCTCGCATTAGCATAAGAATCCTGCCTGGTAGTTGAGGTTTCATGGTGGGGTGTAAGTGCGGGGCTTCTGTCAGCCCTGCCTTTGATTTGTTTACCTCCAGAGTTGGAAAGTGCATATTTGCGTGAGATGGGAAAAGTGTGGATCGTGATTCAGATTTCATCCTGACACTTTGAAATGACCAGTGTGTTGGTAATTATTTGCCATTTCCATGGCGTTTGGCACCGTAATAGTCATGAGGTCGGTCTCTGCATCCTGAAGCCTATGATGCTTTTTGCAGAGAAACCTCTGCTGAGGCCCAGGTAACTTGCTATTTCCCATAGCTGGCACAGGAGCCTTGGAAGATAGGATTGTTTTCAGTATTATTTCACCATTTTTTCACCACTGTTTCAAGAAAGGGAGCCCTTTTCAACCGTTAGCGGAAGAATCCTTCTTTGGAGATGAGATATTTTTCTGGGGTGGCAAGAGCAGGGCCTCTGTCAGTCCTGGGTTTGTTGGACTAGCGCCAGACATGAGAAGTGCGCCTTTGTGGGACAGGTGAATAGTGCGGATCCTGTTTCAGTCTAAAGACTGAAACAGGATCCGCACTTTTCACCGTTCCTTTCAGAATCATTTGATTCATCAGCTAGGAATGGCGATTGCTTCTCCAGAACAATCGAAGGCTAGGCCAAAGTACCTCGATCTTTCCAAGAGGTGTGTGGCCCAACTTTTGAAAGAACCGCTAAGTGGAGAACTATTTGGTATTTTTCCGAAGCACTTTTCACCGTAATTGTCCTAAGGTTGGTCTCTGCATCCTTAAGCATACCAGACTTTTCACAGACGAAACAGGCTGAGGCCCAGTAATCTTGGCATTTCCAATAGTTGGTCCTAGAGACTACCAAGAAAGTGTTCTTTTAAGTATTATTCTGTTGTGGTTTCAGCATTATTTTCAGAACACGAGCAGGGTTCTCGCATTAGCATAAGAATCCTGCCTGGTAGTTGAGATTTCAGGGTGGGGTGTAAGTGCGGGGCTTCTGTCAGCCCTGCCTTTGATTTGTTTACCTCCAGAGTTGGAAAGTGCATATTCGGGTGAGATGGGAAAAGTGTGGATCGTGCTTCAGATTTCATCCTGACACTTTGAAATGACCAGTGTGTTGGTAATTATTTGCCATTTCCATGGCGTTTGGCACCGTAATAGTCATGAGGTCGGTCTCTGCATCCTGAAGCCTATGATGCTTTTTGCAGAGAAACCTCTGCTGAGGCCCAGGTAACCTGCTATTTCCCATAGCTGGCACAGGAGCCTTGGAAGATAGGATTGTTTGCAGTATTATTTCACCATTTTTTCACCACTGTTTCAAGAACGGGAGCCCTTTTGAACCATTAGCGGAAGAATCCTTCTTTGGAGATGAGATATTTTTCTGGGGTGGCAAGTGCAGGGCCTCTGTCAGTCCTGGGTTTGTTGGACTAGCGCCAGACATGAGAAGTGCGCCTTTGTGGGACAGGTGAATAGTGCGGATCCTGTTTCAGTCTAAAGACTGAAACAGGATCCGCACTTTTCACCGTTCCTTTCAGAATCATTTGATTCATCAGCTAGGAATGCCGATTGCTTCTCCAGACCAATCGAAGGCTAGGCCAAAGTAACTCGATCTTTCCAAGAGGTGTGTGGCCCAACTTTTGAAAGAACCGGTAAGTGGAGAACTATTTGGTATTTTTCCTAAGCACTTTTCACCGTAATTGTCCTAAGGTTGCTCTCTGCATCCTTAAGCATACCAGAGTTTTCACAGACGAAACAGGCTGAGGCCCATTAATCTTGGCATTTCCAATAGTTGGTCCTAGAGACTACCAAGAAAGTGTTCTTTTAAGTATTATTCCGTTGTGGTTTCAGCATTATTTTCAGTACCCAAGCAGGGTTCTCGCATTAGCATAAGAATCCTGCCTGGTAGTTGAGATTTCATGGTGGGGTGTAAGTGCGGGGCTTCTGTCAGCCCTGGCTTTGATTTGTTTACCTCCAGAGTTGGAAAGTGCATATTTGCGTGAGATGGGAAAAGTGTGGATCGTGCTTCAGATTTCATCCTGACACTTTGAAATGACCAGTGTGTTGGTAATTATTTGCCATTTCCATGGCGTTTGGCACCGTAATAGTCATGAGGTCGGTCTCTGCATCCTGAAGCCTATGATGCTTTTTGCAGAGAAACCTCTGCTGAAGCCCAGGTAACTTGCTATTTCCCATAGCTGGCACAGGAGCCTTGGAAGATAGGATTGTTTTCAGTATTATTTCACCATTTTTTCACCACTGTTTCAAGAACGGGAGCCCTTTTCAACCGTTAGCGGAAGAATCCTTCTTTGGAGATGAGATATTTTTCTGGGGTGGCAAGAGCAGGGCCTCTGTCAGTCCTGGGTTTGTTGGACTAGCGCCAGACATGAGAAGTGCGCCTTTGTGGGACAGGTGAATAGTGCGGATCCTGTTTCAGTCTAAAGACTGAAACAGGATCCGCACTTTTCACCGTTCCTTTCAGAATCATTTGATTCATCAGCTAGGAATGGCGATTGGTTCTCCAGACCAATCGAAGGCTAGGCCAAAGTAACTCGATCTTTCCAAGAGGTGTGTGGCCCAACTTTTGAAAGAACCGCTAAGTGGAGAACTATTTGGTATTTTTCCTAAGCACTTTTCACCGTAATTGTCCTAAGGTTGGTCTCTGCATCCTTAAGCATACCAGAGTTTTCACAGACGAAACAGGCTGCGGCCCATTAATCTTGGCATTTCCAATAGTTGGTCCTAGAGACTACCAAGAAAGTGTTCTTTTAAGTATTATTCTGTTGTGGTTTCAGCATTATTTTCAGAACCCGAGCAGGGTTCTCGCATTAGCATAAGAATCCTGCCTGGTAGTTGAGATTTCATGGTGGGGTGTAAGTGCGGGGCTTCTGTCAGCCCTGCCTTTGATTTGTTTACCTCCAGAGTTGGAAAGTGCATATTTGCGTGAGATGGGAAAAGTGTGGATCGTGCTTCAGATTTCATCCTGACACTTTGAAATGACCAGTGTGTTGGTAATTATTTGCCATTTCCATGGAGTTTGGCACCGTAATAGTCATGAGGTCGGTCTCTGCATCCTGAAGCCTATGATGCTTTTTGCAGAGAAACCTCTGCTGAGGCCCAGGTAACTTGCTACTTCCCATAGCTGGCACAGGAGCCTTGGAAGATAGGATTGTTTTCAGTATTATTTCACCATTTTTTCACCACTGTTTCAAGAACGGGAGCACTTTTCAACCGTTAGCGGAAGAATCCTTCTTTGGAGATGAGATATTTTTCTGGGGTGGCAAGTGCAGGGCCTCTGTCAGTCCTGGGTTTGTTGGACTAGCGCCAGACATGAGAAGTGCGCCTTTGTGGGACAGGTGAATTGTGCGGATCCTGTTTCAGTCTAAAGACTGAAACAGGATCCGCACTTTTCACCGTTCCTTTAAGAATCATTTGATTCATCAGCTAGGAATGGCGATTGGTTCTCCAGACCAATCGAAGGCTAGGCCAAAGTAACTCGATCTTTCCAAGAGGTGTGTGGCCCAACTTTTGAAAGAACCGCTAAGTGGAGAACTATTTGGTATTTTTCCTAAGCACTTTTCACCGTAATTGTCCTAAGGTTGGTCTCTGCATCCTTAAGCATACCAGAGTTTTCACAGACGAAACAGGCTGAGGCCCATTAATCTTGGCATTTCCAATAGTTGGTCCTAGAGACTACCAAGAAAGTGTTCTTTTAAGTATTATTGTGTTGTGGTTTCAGCATTATTTTCAGAACACGAGCAGGGTTCTCGCATTAGCATAAGAATCCTGCCTGGTAGTTGAGATTTCAGGGTGGGGTGTAAGTGCGGGGCTTCTGTCAGCCCTGCCTTTGATTTGTTTACCTCCAGAGTTGGAAAGTGCATATTCGGGTGAGATGGGAAAAGTGTGGATCGTGCTTCAGATTTCATCCTGACACTTTGAAATGACCAGTGTGTTGGTAATTATTTGCCATTTCCATGGCGTTTGGCACCGTAATAGTCATGAGGTCGGTCTCTGCATCCTGAAGCCTATGATGCTTTTTGCAGAGAAACCTCTGCTGAGGCCCAGGTAACCTGCTATTTCCCATAGCTGGCACAGGAGCCTTGGAAGATAGGATTGTTTGCAGTATTATTTCACCATTTTTTCACCACTGTTTCAAGAACGGGAGCCCTTTTGAACCATTAGCGGAAGAATCCTTCTTTGGAGATGAGATATTTTTCTCGGGTGGCAAGTGCAGGGCCTCTGTCAGTCCTGGGTTTGTTGGACTAGCGCCAGACATGAGAAGTGCGCCTTTGTGGGACAGGTGAATAGTGCGGATCCTGTTTCAGTCTAAAGACTGAAACAGGATCCGCACTTTTCACCGTTCCTTTCAGAATCATTTGATTCATCAGCTAGGAATGCCGATTGCTTCTCCAGACCAATCGAAGGCTAGGCCAAAGTAACTCGATCTTTCCAAGAGGTGTGTGGCCCAACTTTTGAAAGAACCGCTAAGTGGAGAACTATTTGGTATTTTTCCTAAGCACTTTTCACCGTAATTGTCCTAAGGTTGGTCTCTGCATCCTTAAGCATACCAGAGTTTTCACAGACGAAACAGGCTGAGGCCCATTAATCTTGGCATTTCCAATAGTTGGTCCTAGAGACTACCAAGAAAGTGTTCTTTTAAGTATTATTCCGTTGTGGTTTCAGCATTATTTTCAGTACCCAAGCAGGGTTCTCGCATTAGCATAAGAATCCTGCCTGGTAGTTGAGATTTCATGGTGGGGTGTAAGTGCGGGGCTTCTGTCAGCCCTGCCTTTGATTTGTTTACCTCCAGAGTTGGAAAGTGCATATTTGCGTGAGATGGGAAAAGTGTGGATCGTGCTTCAGATTTCATCCTGACACTTTGAAATGACCAGTGTGTTGGTAATTATTTGCCATTTCCATGGCGTTTGGCACCGTAATAGTCATGAGGTCGGTCTCTGCATCCTGAAGCCTATGATGCTTTTTGCAGAGATACCTCTGCTGAAGCCCAGGTAACTTGCTATTTCCCATAGCTGGCACAGGAGCCTTGGAAGATAGGATTGTTTTCAGTATTATTTCACCATTTTTTCACCACTGTTTCAAGAACGGGAGCCCTTTTCAACCGTTAGCGGAAGAATCCTTCTTTGGAGATGAGATATTTTTCTGGGGTGGCAAGAGCAGGGCCTCTGTCAGTCCTGGGTTTGTTGGACTAGCGCCAGACATGAGAAGTGCGCCTTTGTGGGACAGGTGAATAGTGCGGATCCTGTTTCAGTCTAAAGACTGAAACAGGATCCGCACTTTTCACCGTTCCTTTCAGAATCATTTGATTCATCAGCTAGGAATGGCGATTGGTTCTCCAGACCAATCGAAGGCTAGGCCAAAGTAACTCGATCTTTCCAAGAGGTGTGTGGCCCAACTTTTGAAAGAACCGCTAAGTGGAGAACTATTTGGTATTTTTCCTAAGCACTTTTCACCGTAATTGTCCTAAGGTTGGTCTCTGCATCCTTAAGCATACCAGAGTTTTCACAGACGAAACAGGCTGCGGCCCATTAATCTTGGCATTTCCAATAGTTGGTCCTAGAGACTACCAAGAAAGTGTTCTTTTAAGTATTATTGTGTTGTGGTTTCAGCATTATTTTCAGAACACGAGCAGGGTTCTCGCATTAGCATAAGAATCCTGCCTGGTAGTTGAGATTTCATGGTGGGGTGTAAGTGCGGGGCTTCTGTCAGCCCTGCCTTTGATTTGTTTACCTCCAGAGTTGGAAAGTGCATATTTGGATGAGATGGGAAAAGTGTCGATCGTGCTTCAGATTTCATCCTGACACTTTGAAATGACCAGTGTGTTGGTAATTATTTGCCATTTCCATGGCGTTTGGCACCGTAATAGTCATGAGGTCGGTCTCTGCATCCTGAAGCCTATGATGCTTTTTGCAGAGAAACCTCTGCTGAGGCCCAGGTAACCTGCTATTTCCCATAGCTGGCACAGGAGCCTTGGAAGATAGGATTGTTTGCAGTATTATTTCACCATTTTTTCACCACTGTTTCAAGAACGGGAGCCCTTTTCAACCATTAGCGGAAGAATCCTTCTTTGGAGATGAGATATTTTTCTGGGGTGGCAAGTGCAGGGCCTCTGTCTGTCCTGGGTTTGTTGGACTAGCGCCAGACATGAGAAGTGCGCCTTTGTGGGACAGGTGAATAGTGCGGATCCTGTTTCAGTCTAAAGACTGAAACAGGATCCACACTTTTCACCGTTCCTTTCAGAATCATTTGATTCATCAGCTAGGAATACCGATTGCTTCTCCAGACCAATCGAAGGCTAGGCCAAAGTAACTTGATCTTTCCAAGAGGTGTGTGGCCCAACTTTTGAAAGAACCGCTAAGTGGAGAACTATTTGGTATTTTTCCTAAGCACTTTTCACCGTAATTGTCCTAAGGTTGGTCTCTGCATCCTTAAGCATACCAGAGTTTTCACAGACGAAACAGGCTGAGGCCCATTAATCTTGGCATTTCCAATAGTTGGTCCTAGAGACTACCAAGAAAGTGTTCTTTTAAGTATTATTTCGTTGTGGTTTCAGCATTATTTTCAGTACCCAAGCAGGTTTCTCGCATTAGCATAAGAATCCTGCCTGGTAGTTGAGATTTCATGGTGGGGTGTAAGTGCGGGGCTTCTGTCAGCCCTGCCTTTGATTTGTTTACCTCCAGAGTTGGAAAGTGCATATTTGCGTGAGATGGGAAAAGTGTGGATCGTGCTTCAGATTTCATCCTGACACTTTGAAATGACCAGTGTGTTGGTAATTATTTGCCATTTCCATGGGGTTTGGCCCCGTAATAGTCATGAGGTCGGTCTCTGCATCCTGAAGCCTATGATGCTTTTTGCAGAGAAACCTCTGCTGAGGCCCAGGTAACCTGCTATTTCCCATAGCTGGCACAGGAGCCTTGGAAGATAGGATTGTTTGCAGTATTATTTCACCATTTTTTCACCACTGTTTCAAGAACGGGAACCCTTTTCAACCATTAGCGGAAGAATCCTTCTTTGGAGATGAGATATTTTTCTGGGGTGGCAAGAGCAGGGCCTCTGTCAGTCCTGGGTTTGTTGGACTAGCGCCAGACATGAGAAGTGCGCCTTTGTGGGACAGGTGAATAGTGCGGATCCTGTTTCAGTCTAAAGACTGAAACAGGATCCGCACTTTTCACCGTTCCTTTCAGAATCATTTGATTCATCAGCTAGGAATGGCGATTGCTTCTCCAGACCAATCGAAGGCTAGGCCAAAGTAACTCGATCTTTCCAAGAGGTGTGTGGCCCAACTTTTGAAAGAACCGCTAAGTGGAGAACTATTTGGTATTTTTCCTAAGCACTTTTCACCGTAATTGTCCTAAGGTTGGTCTCTGCATCCTTAAGCATACCAGAGTTTTCACAGACGAAACAGGCTGAGACCCATTAATCTTGGCATTTCCAATAGTTGGTCCTAGAGACTACCAAGAAAGTGTTCTTTTAAGTATTATTCCGTTGTGGTTTCAGCATTATTTTCAGTACCCAAGCAGGGTTCTCGCATTAGCATAAGAATCCTGCCTGGTAGTTGAGATTTCATGGTGGGGTGTAAGTGCGGGGCTTCTGTCAGCCCTGCCTTTGATTTGTTTACCTCCAGAGTTGGAAAGTGCATATTTGCGTGAGATGGGAAAAGTGTGGATCGTGCTTCAGATTTCAACCTGACACTTTGAAATGACCAGTGTGTTGGTAATTATTTGCCATTTCCATGGCGTTTGGCACCGTAATAGTCATGAGGTCGGTCTCTGCATCCTGAAGCCTATGATGCTTTTTGCAGAGAAACCTCTGCTGAGGCCCAGGTAACTTGCTATTTCCCATAGCTGGCACAGGAGTCTTGGAAGATAGGACTGTTTTCAGTATTATTTCACCATTTTTTCACCACTGTTTCAAGAACGGGAGCCCTTTTCAACCGTTAGCGGAAGAATCCTTCTTTGGAGATGAGATATTTTTCTGGGGTGGCAAGAGCAGAGCCTCTGTCAGTCCTGGGTTTGTTGGACTAGCGCCAGACATGAGAAGTGCGCCTTTGTGGGACAGGTGAATAGTGCGGATCCTGTTTCAGTCTAAAGACTGAAACAGGATCCGCTCTTTTCACCGTTCCTTTCAGAATCATTTGATTCATCAGCTAGGAATGGCGATTGCTTCTCCAGACCAATCGAAGGCTAGGCCAAAGTAACTCGATCTTTCCAAGAGGTGTGTGGCCCAACTTTTGAAAGAACCGCTAAGTGGAGAACTATTTGGTATTTTTCCTAAGCAATTTTCACCGTAATTGTCCTAAGGTTGGTCTCTGCATCCTTAAGCATACCAGAGTTTTCACAGACGAAACAGGCTGAGGCCCAGTAATCTTGGCATTTCCAATAGTTGGTCCTAGAGACTACCAAGAAAGTGTTCTTTTAAGTATTATTGTGTTGTGGTTTCAGCATTATTTTCAGAACACGAGCAGGGTTCTCGCATTAGCATAAGAATCCTGCCTGGTAGTTGAGATTTCATGGTGGGGTGTAAATGCGGGGCTTCTGTCTGCCCTGCCTTTGATTTGTTTACCTCCAGAGTTGGAAAGTGCATAGTTGCGTGAGATGGGAAAAGTGTGGATCCTGCTTCTGATTTCATCCTGACACTTTGAAATGACCAGTGTGTTGGTAATTATTTGCCATTTCCATGGCGTTTGGCACCCTAATAGTCATGAGGTCGGTCTCTGCATCCTGAAGCCTATGATGCTTTTTGCAGAGAAACCTCTGCTGAGGCCCAGGTAACTTGCTATTTCCCATAGCTGGCACAGTAGCCGTGGAAGATAGGATGGTTTTCAGTATTATTTCACCATTTTTTCACCACTGTTTCAAGAACGGGAGCCCTTTTCAACCGTTAGCGGAAGAATCCTTCTTTGGAGATGAGATATTTTTCTGGGGTGGCAAGTGCAGGGCCTCTGTCAGTCCTGGGTTTGTTGCACTAGCGCCAGACATGAGAAGTGCGCCTTTGTGGGACAGGTGAATAGTGCGGATCCTGTTTCAGTCTAAAGACTGAAACAGGATCCGCACTTTTCACAGTTCCTTTCAGAATGACTTGATTCATGAGATTATATTGGCGATTGCTTCTCCAGACCAATCGAAGGCTAGGCCAAAGTAACTCGATCTTTCCAAGAGGTGTGTGGCCCAACTTTTGAAAGAACCGCTAAGTGGAGAACTATTTGGTATTTTTCCTAAGCACATTTCACCGTAGTTGTCCTAAGGTTGGTCTCTGCATCCTTAAGCATACCAGAGTTTTCACAGACGAAACAGGCTGAGGCCCATTAATCTTGGCATTTCCAATAGTTGGTCCTAGAGACTACCAAGAAAGTGTTCTTTTAAGTATTATTCCGTTGTGGTTTCAGCATTATTTTCAGTACCCAAGCAGGGTTCTCGCATTAGCATAAGAATCCTGCCTGGTAGTTGAGATTTCATGGTGGGGTGTAAGTGCGGGGCTTCTGTCAGCCCTGCCTTTGATTTGTTTACCTCCAGAGTTGGAAAGTGCATATTTGCGTGAGATGGGAAAAGTGTGGATCGTGCTTCAGATTTCATCCTGACACTTTGAAATGACCAGTGTGTTGGTAATTATTTGCCATTTCCATGGCGTTTGGCACCGTAATAGTCATGAGGTCGGTCTCTGCATCCTGAAGCCTATGATGCTTTTTGCAGAGAAACCTCTGCTGAGGCCCAGGTAACTTGCTACTTCCCATAGCTGGCACAGGAGCCTTGGAAGATAGGATTGTTTTCAGTATTATTTCACCATTTTTTCACCACTGTTTCAAGAACGGGAGCACTTTTCAACCGTTAGCGGAAGAATCCTTCTTTGGAGATGAGATATTTTTCTGGGGTGGCAAGTGCAGGGCCTCTGTCAGTCCTGGGTTTGTTGGACTAGCGCCAGACATGAGAAGTGCGCCTTTGTGGGACAGGTGAATTGTGCGGATCCTGTTTCAGTCTAAAGACTGAAACAGGATCCGCACTTTTCACCGTTCCTTTCAGAATCATTTGATTCATCAGCTAGGAATGGCGATTGCTTCTCCAGACCAATCGAAGGCTAGGCCAAAGTAACTCGATCTTTCCAAGAGGTGTGTGGCCCAACTTTTGAAAGAACCGCTAAGTGGAGAACTATTTGGTATTTTTCCTAAGCACTTTTCACCGTAATTGTCCTAAGGTTGGTCTCTGCATCCTTAAGCATACCAGAGTTTTCACAGACGAAACAGGCTGAGGCCCAGTAATCTTGGCATTTCCAATAGTTGGTCCTAGAGACTACCAAGAAAGTGTTCTTTTAAGTATTATTCCGTTGTGGTTTCAGCATTATTTTCAGTACCCAAGCAGGGTTCTCGCATTAGCATAAGAATCCTGCCTGGTAGTTGAGATTTCATGGTGGGGTGTAAGTGCGGGGATTCTGTCAGCCCTGCCTTTGATTTGTTTACCTCCAGAGTTGGAAAGTGCATATTTGCGTGAGATGGGAAAAGTGTGGATCGTGCTTCAGATTTCAACCTGACACTTTGAAATGACCAGTGTGTTGGTAATTATTTGCCATTTCCATGGCGTTTGGCACCGTAATAGTCATGAGGTCGGTCTCTGCATCCTGAAGCCTATGATGCTTTTTGCAGAGAAACCTCTGCTGAGGCCCAGGTAACTTGCTATTTCCCATAGCTGGCACAGGAGCCTTGGAAGATAGGACTGTTTTCAGTATTATTTCACCATTTTTTCACCACTGTTTCAAGAACGGGAGCCCTTTTCAACCGTTAGCGGAAGAATCCTTCTTTGGAGATGAGATATTTTTCTGGGGTGGCAAGAGCAGGGCCTCTGTCAGTCCTGGGTTTGTTGGACTAGCGCCAGACATGAGAAGTGCGCCTTTGTGGGACAGGTGAATAGTGCGGATCCTGTTTCAGTCTAAAGACTGAAACAGGATCCGCACTTTTCACCGTTCATTTCAGAATCATTTGATTCATCAGCTAGGAATGGCGATTGCTTCTCCAGACCAATCGAAGGCTAGGCCAAAGTACCTCGATCTTTCCAAGAGGTGTGTGGCCCAACTTTTGAAAGAACCGCTAAGTGGAGAACTATTTGGTATTTTTCCGAAGCACTTTTCACCGTAATTGTCCTAAGGTTGGTCTCTGCATCCTTAAGCATACCAGACTTTTCACAGACGAAACAGGCTGAGGCCCAGTAATCTTGGCATTTCCAATAGTTTGTCCTAGAGACTACCAAGAAAGTGTTCTTTTAAGTATTATTGTGTTGTGGTTTCAGCATTATTTTCAGAACCCGAGCAGGGTTCTCGCATTAGCATAAGAATCCTGCCTGGTAGTTGAGATTTCATGGTGGGGTGTAAGTGCGGGGCTTCTGTCAGCCCTGCCTTTGATTTGTTTACCTCCAGAGTTGGAAAGTGCATATTTGCGTGAGATGGGAAAAGTGTGGATCGTGCTTCAGATTTCATCCTGACACTTTGAAATGACTAGTGTGTTGGTAATTATTTGCCATTTCCATGGCGTTTGGCACCGTAATAGTCATGAGGTCAGTCTCTGCATCCTGAAGCCTATGATGCTTTTTGCAGAGAAACCTCTGCTGAGGCCCAGGTAACTTGCTATTTCCCATAGCTGGCACAGGAGCCTTGGAAGATAGGATTGTTTTCAGTATTATTTCACCATTTTTTCACCACTGTTTCAAGAAAGGGAGCCCTTTTCAACCGTTAGCGGAAGAATCCTTCTTTGGAGATGAGATATTTTTCTGGGGTGGCAAGAGCAGGGCCTCTGTCAGTCCTGGGTTTGTTGGACTAGCGCCAGACATGAGAAGTGCGCCTTTGTGGGACAGGTGAATAGTGCGGATCCTGTTTCAGTCTAAAGACTGAAACAGGATCCGCACTTTTCACCGTTCCTTTCAGAATCATTTGATTCATCAGCTAGGAATGGCGATTCCTTCTCCAGAACAATCGAAGGCTAGGCCAAAGTACCTCGATCTTTCCAAGAGGTGTGTGGCCCAACTTTTGAAAGAACCGCTAAGTGGAGAACTATTTGGTATTTTTCCGAAGCACTTTTCACCGTAATTGTCCTAAGGTTGGTCTCTGCATCCTTAAGCATACCAGACTTTTCACAGACGAAACAGGCTGAGGCCCAGTAATCTTGGCATTTCCAATAGTTGGTCCTAGAGACTACCAAGAAAGTGTTCTTTTAAGTATTATTCTGTTGTGGTTTCAGCATTATTTTCAGAACCCGAGCAGGGTTCTCGCATTACCATAAGAAACCTGCCTGGTAGTTGAGATTTCATGGTGGGGTGTAAGTGCGGGGCTTCTGTCAGCCCTGCCTTTGATTTGTTTACCTCCAGAGTTGGAAAGTGCATATTTGCGTGAGATGGGAAAAGTGTGGATCGTGCTTCAGATTTCATCCTGACACTTTGAAATGACCAGTGTGTTGGTAATTATTTGCCATTTCCATGGCGTTTGGCACCGTAATAGTCATGAGGTCGGTCTCTGCATCCTGAAGCCTATGATGCTTTTTGCAGAGAAACCTCTGCTGAGGCCCAGGTAACCTGCTATTTCCCATAGCTGGCACAGGAGCCTTGGAAGATAGGATTGTTTGCAGTATTATTTCACCATTTTTTCACCACTGTTTCAAGAACGGGAGCCCTTTTCAACCGTTAGCGGAAGAATCCTTCTTTGGAGATGAGATATTTTTCTGGGGTGGCAAGTGCAGGGCCTCTGTCAGTCCTGGGTTTGTTGGACTAGCGCCAGACATGAGAAGTGCGCCTTTGTGGGACAGGTGAATAGTGCGGATCCTGTTTCAGTCTAAAGACTGAAACAGGATCCGCACTTTTCACCGTTCCTTTCAGAATCATTTGATTCATCAGCTAGGAATGGCGATTGGTTCTCCAGACCAATCGAAGGCTAGGCCAAAGTAACTCGATCTTTCAAGAGGTGTGTGGCCCAACTTTTGAAAGAACCGCTAAGTGGAGAACTATTTGGTATTTTTCCTAAGCACTTTTCACCGTAATTGTCCTAAGGTTGGTCTCTGCATCCTTAAGCATACCAGAGTTTTCACAGACGAAACAGGCTGAGGCCCATTAATCTTGGCATTTCCAATAGTTGGTCCTAGAGACTACCAAGAAAGTGTTCTTTTAAGTATTATTCTGTTGTGGTTTCAGCATTATTTTCAGAACCCAAGCAGGGTTCTCGCATTAGCATAAGAATTCTGCCTGGTAGTTGAGATTTCATGGTGGGGTGTAAGTGCGGGGCCTCTGTCAGCCCTGCCTTTGATTTGTTTACCTCCAGAGTTGGAAAGTGCATATTTGGGTGAGATGGGAAAAGTGTGGATCGTGCTTCAGATTTAATCCTGACACTTTGAAATGACCAGTGTGTTGGTAATTATTTGCCATTTCCATGGCGTTTGGCACCGTAATAGTCATGAGGTCGGTCTCTGCATCCTGAAGCCTATGATGCTTTTTGCAGAGAAACCTCTGCTGAGGCCCAGGTAACCTGCTATTTCCCATAGCTGGCACAGGAGCCTTGGAAGATAGGATTGTTTGCAGTATTATTTCACCATTTTTTCACCACTGTTTCAAGAACGGGAGCCCTTTTCAACCATTAGCGGAAGAATCCTTCTTTGGAGATGAGATATTTTTCTGGGGTGGCAAGTGCAGGGCCTCTGTCAGTCCTGGGTTTGTTGGACTAGCGCCAGACATGAGAAGTGCGCCTTTGTGGGACAGGTGAATAGTGCGGATCCTGTTTCAGTCTAAAGACTGAAACAGGATCCGCACTTTTCACCGTTCCTTTCAGAATCATTTGATTCATCAGCTAGGAATGCCGATTGCTTCTCCAGAACAATCGAAGGCTAGGCCAAAGTACCTCGATCTTTCCAAGAGGTGTGTGGCCCAACTTTTGAAAGAACCGCTAAGTGGAGAACTATTTGGTATTTTTCCTAAGCACTTTTCACCGTAATTGTCCTAAGGTTGGTCTCTGCATCCTTAAGCATACCAGAGTTTTCACAGACGAAACAGGCTGAGGCCCATTAATCTTGGCATTTCCAATAGTTGGTTCTAGAGACTACCAAGAAAGTGTTCTTTTAAGTATTATTGTGTTGTGGTTTCAGCATTATTTTCAGAACCCGAGCAGGGTTCTCGCATTAGCATAAGAATCCTGCCTGGTAGTTGAGATTTCATGTTGGGGTGTAAGTGCGGGGCTTCTGTCAGCCCTGCCTTTGATTTGTTTACCTCCAGAGTTGGAAAGTGCATAGTTGCGTGAGATGGGAAAAGTGTGGATCGTGCTTCAGATTTCATCCTGACACTTTGAAATGACCAGTGTGTTGGTAATTATTTGCCATTTCCATGGCGTTTGGCACCGTAATAGTCATGAGGTCGGTCTCTGCATCCTGAAGCCTATGATGCTTTTTGCAGAGAAACCTCTGCTGAGGCCCAGGTAACTTGCTATTTCCCATAGCTGGCACAGGAGCCTTGGAAGATAGGACTGTTTTCAGTATTATTCCACCATTTTTTCACCACTGTTTCAAGAACGGGAGCCCTTTTCAACCGTTTAGCGGAAGAATCCTTCTTTGGAGATGAGATATTTTTCTGGGGTGGCAAGTGCAGGGCCTCTGTCAGTCCTGGGTTTGTTGGACTAGCGCCAGACATGAGAAGTGCGCCTCTGTGGGACAGGTGAATAGTGCGGATCCTGTTTCAGTCTAAAGACTGAAACAGGATCCGCACTTTTCACCGTTCCTTTCAGAATCATTTGATTCATCAGCTAGGAATGGCGATTGCTTCTCCAGACCAATCGAATGCTAGGCCAAAGTAACTCGATCTTTCCCAGAGGTGTGTGGCCCAACTTTTGAAAGAACCGCTAAGTGGAGAACTATTTGGTATTTTTCCTAAGCACTTTTCACCGTAATTGTCCTAATGTTGGTCTCTGCATCCTTAAGCATACCAGTGTTTTCACAGACGAAACAGGCTGAGGCCCAGTAATCTTGGCATTTCCAATAGTTGGTCTTAGAGACTACCAAGAAAGTGTTCTTTTAAGTATTATTCCTTTGTGGTTTCAGCATTATTTTCAGAACCCGAGCAGGGTTCTCGCATTAGCATAAGAATCCTGCCTGGTAGTTGAGATTTCATGGTGGGGTGTAAGTGCGGGGCTTCTGTCTGCCCTGCCTTTGATTTGTTTACCTCCAGAGTTGGAAAGTGCATAGTCGCGTGAGATGGGAAAAGTGTGGATCGTGCTTCTGATTTCATCCTGACACTTTGAAATGACCAGTGTGTTGGTAATTATTTGCCATTTCCATGGCGTTTGGCACCCTAATAGTCATGAGGTCGGTCTCTGCATCCTGAAGCCTATGATGCTTTTTGGAGAGAAACCTCTGCTGAGGCCCAGGTAACTTGCTATTTCCCATAGCTGGCACAGTAGCCTTGGAAGATAGGATTCTTTTCAGTATTATTTCACCATTTTTTCACCACTATTTCAAGAACGGCAGCCCTTTTCAACCGTTAGCGGAAGAATCCTTCTTTGGAGATGAGATATTTTTCTGGGGTGGCAAGTGCAGGGCCTCTGTCAGTCCTGGGTTTGTTGGACTAGCGCCAGACATGAGAAGTGCGCCTTTGTGGGACAGGTGAATAGTGCGGATCCTGTTTCAGTCTAAAGACTGAAACAGGATCCGCACTTTTCACCGTTCCTTTCAGAATCATTTGATTCATCAGCTAGGAATGCCGATTGCTTCTCCAGACCAATCGAAGGCTAGGCCAAAGTAACTCGATCTTTCCAAGAGGTGTGTGGCCCAACTTTTGAAAGAACCGCTAAGTGCAGAACTATTTGGTATTTTTCCTAAGCCCTTTTCACCGTAATTGTCCTAAGGTTGGTCTCTGCATCCTTAAGCATACCAGAGTTTTCACAGACGAAACAGGCTGAGGCTCATTAATCTTGGCATTTCCAATAGTTGGTCCTAGAGACTACCAAGAAAGTGTTCTTTTAAGTATTATTCTGTTGTGGTTTCAGCATTATTTTCAGAACCCGAGCACGGTTCTCGCATAGCATAAGAATCCTGCCTGGTAGTTGAGATTTCATGGTGGGGTGTAAGTGCGGGGCTTCTGTCAGCCCTGCCTTTGATTTGTTTACCTCCAGAGTTGGAAAGTGCATAGTTGCGTGAGATGGGAAAAGTGTGGATCGTGCTTCAGATTTCATCCTGACACTTTGAAATGACCAGTGTGTTGGTAATTATTTGCCATTTCCATGGCGTTTGGCACCGTAATAGTCATGAGGTCGGTCTCTGCATCCTGAAGCCTATGATGCTTTTTGCAGAGAAACCTCTGCTGAGGCCCAGGTAACTTGCTATTTCCCATAGCTGGCACAGGAGCCTTGGAAGATAGCATTGTTTGCAGTATTATTTCACCATTTTTTCACCACTGTTTCAAGAACGGGAGCCCTTTTCAACCATTAGCGGAAGAATCCTTCTTTGGAGATGAGATATTTTTCTGGGGTGGCAAGTGCAGGGCCTCTGTCAGTCCTGGGTTTGTTGGACTAGCGCCAGACATGAGAAGTGCGCCTTTGTGGGACAGGTGAATAGTGCGGATCCTGTTTCAGTCTAAAGACTGAAACAGGATCCGCACTTTTCACCGTTCCTTTCAGAATCATTTGATTCATCAGCTAGGAATGGCGATTGCTTCTCCAGACCAATCGAAGGCTAGGCCAAAGTACCTCGATCTTTCCAAGAGGTGTGTGGCCCAACTTTTGAAAGAACCGCTAAGTGGAGAACTATTTGGTATTTTTCCTAAGCACTTTTCACCGTAGTTGTCCTAAGGTTGGTCTCTGCATCCTTAAGCATACCAGAGTTTTCACAGACGAAACAGGCTGAGGCCCAGTAACCTTGGCATTTCCAATAGTTGGTCCTAGAGACTACCAAGAAAGTGTTCTTTTAAGTATTATTCTGTTGTGGTTTCAGCATTATTTTCAGAACCCGAGCATGGTTCTCGCATTAGCATAAGAATCCTGCCTGGTAGCTGAGATTTCTGGGTGGGGTGTAGGTGCGGGGCTTCTGTCTGCCCTGCCTTTGATTTGTTTACCTCCAGAGTTGGAAAGTGCATAGTTGCGTGAGATGGGAAAAGTGTGGATCGTGCTTCAGATTTCATCCTGACACTTTGAAATGACCAGTGTGTTGGTAATTATTTGCCATTTCCATGGCGTTTGGCCCCGTAATATTCATGAGGTCGGTCTCTGCATCCTGAAGCCTATGATGCTTTTTGCAGAGAAACCTCTGCTGAGGCCCAGGTAACTTGCTATTTCCCATAGCTGGCACAGGAGCCTTGGAAGATAGGATTGTTTTCAGTATTATTTCACCATTTTTTCACCACTGTTTCAAGAACGGGAGCCCTTTTCAACCGTTAGCAGAAGAATCCTTCTTTGGAAATGAGATATTTTTCTGGGGTGGCAAGTGCAGGGCCTCTGTCAGTCCTGGGTTTGTTGGACTAGCGCCAGACATGAGAAGTGCGCCTTTGTGGGACAGGTGAATAGTGCGGATCCTGTTTCAGTCTAAAGACTGAAACAGGATCCGCACTTTTCACCGTTCCTTTCAGAATCATTTGATTCATCAGCTAGGAATGGCGATTGCTTCTCCAGACCAATCGAAGGCTAGCCCAAAGTAACTCGATCTTTCCAAGAGGTGTGTGGCCCAACTTTTGAAAGAACCGCTAAGTGGAGAACTATTTGGTATTTTTCCTAAGCACTTTTCACCGTAATTGTCCTAAGGTTGGTCTCTGCATCCTTAAGCATACCAGAGTTTTCACAGACGAAACAGGCTGAGGCCCAGTAATCTTGGCATTTCCAATAGTTGGTCCTAGAGACTACCAAGAAAGTGTTCTTTTAAGTATTATTCTGTTGTGGTTTCAGCATTATTTTCAGAACCCAAGCAGGGTTCTCGCATTAGCATAAGAATTCTGCCTGGTAGTTGAGATTTCATGGTGGGGTGTAAGTGCGGGGCTTCTGTCAGCCCTGCCTTTGATTTGTTTACCTCCAGAGTTGGAAAGTGCATATTTGCGTGAGATGGGAAAAGTGTGGATCGTGCTTCAGATTTCATCCTGACACTTTGAAATGACCAGTGTGTTGGTAATTATTTGCCATTTCCATGGCGTTTGGCACCCTAATAGTCATGAGGTCGGTCTCTGCATCCTGAAGCCTATGATGCTTTTTGCAGAGAAACCTCTGCTGAGGCCCAGGTGACTTGCTATTTCCCATAGCTGGCACAGGAGCCTTGGAAGATAGGATTGTTTTCAGTATTATTTCACCATTTTTTCACCACTGTTTCAAGAACGGGAGCCCTTTTCAACCGTTAGCGGAAGAATCCTTCTTTGGAGATGAGATATTTTTCTGGGGTGGCAAGTGCAGGGCCTCTGTCAGTCCTGGGTTTGTTGGACTAGCGCCAGACATGAGAAGTGCGCCTTTGTGGGACAAGTGAATAGTGCGGATCCTGTTTCAGTCTAAAGACTGAAACAGGATCCGCACTTTTCACCATTCCTTTCAGAATCATTTGATTCATCAGCTAGGAATGGCGATTGCTTCTCCAGACCAATCGAATGCTAGGCCAAAGTAACTCGATCTTTCCCAGAGGTGTGTGGCCCAACTTTTGAAAGAACCGCTAAGTGGAGAACTATTTGGTATTTTTCCTAAGCACTTTTCACCGTAATTGTCCTAATGTTGGTCTCTGCATCCTTAAGCATACCAGTATTTTCACAGACGAAACAGGCTGAGGCCCATTAATCTTGGCATTTCCAATAGTTGGTCTTAGAGACTACCAAGAAAGTGTTCTTTTAAGTATTATTCCTTTGTGGTTTCAGCATTATTTTCAGAACCCGAGCAGGGTTCTCGCATTAGCATAAGAATCCTGCCTGGTAGTTGAGATTTCATGGTGGGGTGTAAGTGTGGGGCTTCTGTCTGCCCTGCCTTTGATTTGTTTACCTCCAGAGTTGGAAAGTGCATAGTCGCGTGAGATGGGAAAAGTGTGGATCGTGCTTCTGATTTCATCCTGACACTTTGAAATGACCAGTGTGTTGGTAATTATTTGCCATTTCCATGGCGTTTGGCACCCTAATAGTCATGAGGTCGGTCTCTTCATCCTGAAGCCTATGATGCTTTTTGGAGAGAAACCTCTGCTGAGGCCCAGGTAACTTGCTATTTCCCATAGCTGGCACAGTAGCCTTGGAAGATAGGATTCTTTTCAGTATTATTTCACCATTTTTTCACCACTATTTCAAGAACGGGAGCCCTTTTCAACCGTTAGCGGAAGAATCCTTCTTTGGAGATGAGATATTTTTCTGGGGTGGCAAGTGCAGGGCCTCTGTCAGTCCTGGGTTTGTTGGACTAGCGCCAGACATGAGAAGTGCGCCTTTGTGGGACAGGTGAATAGTGCGGATCCTGTTTCAGTCTAAAGACTGAAACAGGATCCGCACTTTTCACCGTTCCTTTCAGAATCATTTGATTCATCAGCTAGGAATGGCGATTGCTTCTCCAGACCAATCGAAGGCTAGGCCAAATTACCTCGATCTTTCCAAGAGGTGAGTGGCCCAACTTTTGAAAGAACCGCTAAGTGGAGAAGTATTTGGTATTTTTCCTAAGCACTTTTCACCGTAATTGTCCTAAGGTTGGTCTCTGCATCCTTAAGCATACCAGAGTTTTCACAGACGAAACAGGCTGAGGCCCATTAATCTTGGCATTTCCAATAGTTGGTCCTAGAGACTACCAAGAAAGTGTTCTTTTAAGTATTATTCTGTTGTGGTTTCAGCATTATTTTCAGAACCCGAGCAGGGTTCTCGCATTAGCATAAGAATCCTGCCTGGTAGTTGAGATTTCATGGTGGGGTGTAAGTGCGGGGCTTCTGTCAGCCCTGCCTTTGATTTGTTTACCTCCAGAGTTGGAAAGTGCATAGTTGCGTGAGATGGGAAAAGTGTGGATCGTGCTTCAGATTTCATCCTGACACTTTGAAATGACCAGTGTGTTGGTAATTATTTGCCATTTCCATGGCGTTTGGCCCCGTAATATTCATGAGGTCGGTCTCTGCATCCTGAAGCCTATGATGCTTTTTGCAGAGAAACCTCTGCTGAGGCCCAGGTAACTTGCTATTTCCCATAGCTGGCACAGGAGCCTTGGAAGATAGGATTGTTTTCAGTATTATTTCACCATTTTTTCACCACTGTTTCAAGAAGGGGAGCCCTTTTCAACCGTTAGCAGAAGAATCCTTCTTTGGAAATGAGATATTTTTCTGGGGTGGCAAGTGCAGGGCCTCTGTCAGTCCTGGGTTTGTTGGACTAGCGCCAGACATGAGAAGTGCGCCTTTGTGGGACAGGTGAATAGTGCGGATGATGTTTCAGTCTAAAGACTGAAACAGGATCCGCACTTTTCACCGTTCCTTTCAGAATCATTTGATTCATCAGCTAGGAATGGCGATTGCTTCTCCAGACCAATCGAAGGCTAGGCCAAAGTAACTCGATCTTTCCAAGAGGTGTGTCCCAACTTTTGAAAGAACCGCTAAGTGGAGAACTATTTGGTATTTTTCCTAAGCACTTTTCACTGTAATTGTCCTAAGGTTGGTCTCTGCATCCTTAAGCATACCAGAGTTTTCACAGACGAAACAGGCTGAGGCCCAGTAATCTTGGCATTTCCAATAGTTGGTCCTAGAGACTACTAAGAAAGTGTTCTTTTAAGTATTATTCTGTTGTGGTTTCAGCATTATTTTCAGAACCCAAGCAGGGTTCTCGCATTAGCATAAGAATTCTGCCTGGTAGTTGAGATTTCATGGTGGGGTGTAAGTTCGTGGCTTCTGTCAGCCCTGCCTTTGATTTGTTTACCTCCAGAGTTGGAAAGTGCATATTTGCGTGAGATGGGAAAAGTGTGGATCGTGCTTCAGATTTCATCCTGACACTTTGAAATGACCAGTGTGTTGGTAATTATTTGCCATTTCCATGGCGTTTGGCACCCTAATAGTCATGAGGTCGGTCTCTGCATCCTGAAGCCTATGATGCTTTTTGCAGAGAAACCTCTGCTGAGGCCCAGGTGACTTGCTATTTCCCATAGCTGGCACAGGAGCCTTGGAAGATAGGATTGTTTTCAGTATTATTTCACCATTTTTTCACCACTGTTTCAAGAACGGGAGCCCTTTTCAACCGTTAGCGGAAGAATCCTTCTTTGGAGATGAGATATTTTTCTGGGGTGGCAAGTGCAGGGCCTCTGTCAGTCCTGGGTTTGGTGGACTAGCGCCAGACAAGAGAAGTGCGCCTTTGTGGGACAGGTGAATAGTGCGGATCCTGTTTCAGTCTAAAGACTGAAACAGGATCCGCACTTTTCACCGTTCCTTTCAGAATCATTTGATTCATCAGCTAGGAATGGCGATTGGTTCTCCAGACCAATCGAAGGCTAGGCCAAAGTAACTCGATCTTTCCAAGAGGTGTGTGGCCCAACTTTTGAAAGAACCGCTAAGTGCAGAACTATTTGGTATTTTTCCTAAGCCCTTTTCACCGTAATTGTCCTAAGGTTGGTCTCTGCATCCTTAAGCATACCAGAGTTTTCACAGACGAAACAGGCTGAGGCTCATTAATCTTGGCATTTCCAATAGTTGGTCCTAGAGACTACCAAGAAAGTGTTCTTTTAAGTATTATTCTGTTGTGGTTTCAGCATTATTTTCAGAACCCGAGCACGGTTCTCGCATAGCATAAGAATCCTGCCTGGTAGCTGAGATTTCTGGGTGGGGTGTAGGTGCGGGGCTTCTGTCTGCCCTGCCTTTGATTTGTTTACCTCCATAGTTGGAAAGTGCATATTTGCGTGAGATGGGAAAAGTGTGGATCGTGCTTCAGATTTCATCCTGACACTTTGAAATGACCAGTGTGTTGGTAATTATTTGCCATTTCCATGGCGTTTGGCCCCGTAATAGTCATGAGGTCGGTCTCTGCATCCTGAAGCCTATGATGCTTTTTGCAGAGAAACCTCTGCTGAGGCCCAGGTAACTTGCTATTTCCCATAGCTGGCACAGGAGCCTTGGAAGATAGCATTGTTTGCAGTATTATTTCACCATTTTTTCACCACTGTTTCAAGAACGGGAGCCCTTTTCAACCATTAGCGGAAGAATCCTTCTTTGGAGATGAGATATTTTTCTGGGGTGGCAAGTGCAGGGCCTCTGTCAGTCCTGGGTTTGTTGGACTAGCGCCAGACATGAGAAGTGCGCCTTTGTGGGACAGGTGAATAGTGCGGATCCTGTTTCAGTCTAAAGACTGAAACAGCATCCGCACTTTTCACCGTTCCTTTCAGAATCATTTGATTCATCACCTAGGAATGGCGATTGCTTCTCCAGACCAATCGAAGGCTAGGCCAAAGTACCTCGATCTTTCCAAGAGGTGTGTGGCCCAACTTTTGAAAGAACCGCTAAGTGGAGAACTATTTGGTATTTTTCCTAAGCACTTTTTACCGTAATTGTCCTAAGGTTGGTCTCTGCATCCTTAAGCATACCAGAGTTTTCACAGACGAAATAGGCTGAGGCCCATTAATCTTGGCATTTAGAATAGTTGGTCCTAGAGACTACCAAGAAAGTGTTCTTTTAAGTATTATTCTGTTGTGGTTTCAGCATTATTTTCAGAACCCGAGCAGGGTTCTCGCATTAGCGTAAGAATCCTGCCTGGTAGTTGAGATTTCTGGGTGGGGTGTAAGTGCAGGGCTTCTGTCAGCCCTGCCTTTGATTTGTTTACCTCCAGAGTTGGAAAGTGCATATTTGCGTGAGATGGGAAAAGTGTGGATCGTGCTTCAGATTTCATCCTGACACTTTGAAATGACCAGTGTGTTGGTAATTATTTGCCATTTCCATGGCGTTTGGCACCGTAATAGTCATGAGGTCGGTCTCTGCATCCTGAAGCCTATGATGCTTTTTGCAGAGAAACCTCTGCTGAGGCCCAGGTAACTTGCTATTTCCCATAGCTGCCACAGGAGCCTTGGAAGATAGGATTGTTTTCAGTATTATTTCACCATTTTTTCACCACTGTTTCAAGAACGGGAGCCCTTTTCAACCGTTAGCGGAAGAATCCTTCTTTGGAGATGAGATATTTTTCTGCGGTGGCAAGTGCAGGGCCTCTGTCAGTCCTGGGTTTGTTGGACTAGCGCCAGACATGAGAAGTGCGCCTTTGTGGGACAGGTGAATAGTGCGGATCCTGTTTCAGTCTAAAGACTGAAACAGGATCCGCACTTTTCACCGTTCCTTTCAGAGTCATTTGATTCATCAGCTAGGAATGGCGATTGCTTCTCCAGACCAATCGAAGGCTAGGCCAAAGTACCTCGATCTTTCCCAGAGGTGTGTGGCCCAACTTTTGAAAGAACCGCTAAGTGGAGAACTATTTGGTATTTTTCCTAAGCACTTTTCACCGTAATTGTCCTAAGGTTGGTCTCTGCATCCTTAAGCATACCAGTGTTTTCACAGACGAAACAGGCTGAGGCCCAGGAATCTTGGCATTTCCAATAGTTGGTCTTAGAGACTACCAAGAAAGTGTTCTTTTAAGTATTATTGTGTTGTGGTTTCAGCATTATTTTCAGAACACGAGCAGGGTCCTCGCATTAGCATAAGAATCCTGCCTGGTAGTTGAGATTTCATGGTGGGGTGTAACTGCGGGGCTTCTGTCTGCCCTGCCTTTGATTGGTTTACCTCCAGAGTTGGAAAGTGCATATTTGCGTGAGATGGGAAAAGTGTGGATCGTGCTTCAGATTTCATCCTGACACTTTGAAATGACCAGTGTGTTGGTAATTATTTGCCATTTCCATGGCGTTTGGCACCGTAATAGTCATGAGGTCGGTCTCTGCATCCTGAAGCCTATGATGCTTTTTGCAGAGAAACCTCTGCTGAGGCCCAGGTAACTTGCTATTTCCCATAGCTGGCACAGGAGCCTTGGAAGATAGCATTGTTTGCAGTATTATTTCACCATTTTTTCACCACTGTTTCAAGAACGGGAGCCCTTTTCAACCATTAGCGGAAGAATCCTTCTTTGGAGATGAGATATTTTTCTGGGGTGGCAAGTGCAGGGCCTCTGTCAGTCCTGGGTTTGTTGGACTAGCGCTAGACATGAGAAGTGCGCCTTTGTGGGACAGGTGAATAGTGCGGATCCTGTTTCAGTCTAAAGACTGAAACAGGATCCGCACTTTTCACCGTTCCTTTCAGAATCATTTGATTCATCAGCTAGGAATGGCGATTGCTTCTCCAGACCAATCGAAGGCTAGGCCAAAGTACCTCGATCTTTCCAAGAGGTGTGTGGCCCAACTTTTGAAAGAACCGCTAAGTGGAGAACTATTTGGTATTTTTTCTAAGCACTTTTCACCGTAGTTGTCCTAAGGTTGGTCTCTGCATCCTTAAGCATACCAGAGTTTTCACAGACGAAACAGGCTGAGGCCCAGTAACCTTGGCATTTCCAATAGTTGGTCCTAGAGACTACCAAGAACGTGTTCTTTTAAGTATTATTCTGTTGTGGTTTCAGCATTATTTTCAGAACCCGAGCATGGTTCTCGCATTAGCATAAGATTCCTGCCTGGTAGCTGAGATTTCTGGGTGGGGTGTAGGTGCGGGGCTTCTGTCTGCCCTGCCTTTGATTTGTTTACCTCCAGAGTTGGAAAGTGCATAGTTGCGTGAGATGGGAAAAGTGTGGATCGTGCTTCAGATTTCATCCTGACACTTTGAAATGACCAGTGTGTTGGTAATTATTTGCCATTTCCATGGCGTTTGGCCCCGTAATATTCATGAGGTCGGTCTCTGCATCCTGAAGCCTATGATGCTTTTTGCAGAGAAACCTCTGCTGAGGCCCAGGTGACTTGCTATTTCCCATAGCTGGCACAGGAGCCTTGGAAGATAGGATTGTTTTCAGTATTATTTCACCATTTTTTCACCACTGTTTCAAGAACGGGAGCCCTTTTCAACCGTTAGCGGAAGAATCCTTCTTTGGAGATGAGATATTTTTCTGGGGTGGCAAGTGCAGGGCCTCTGTCAGTCCTGGGTTTGTTGGACTAGCGCCAGACATGAGAAGTGCGCCTTTGTGGGACAAGTGAATAGTGCGGATCCTGTTTCAGTCTAAAGACTGAAACAGGATCCGCACTTTTCACCATTCCTTTCAGAATCATTTGATTCATCAGCTAGGAATGGCGATTGCTTCTCCAGACCAATCGAATGCTAGGCCAAAGTAACTCGATCTTTCCCAGAGGTGTGTGGCCCAACTTTTGAAAGAACCGCTAAGTGGAGAACTATTTGGTATTTTTCCTAAGCACTTTTCACCGTAATTGTCCTAATGTTGGTCTCTGCATCCTTAAGCATACCAGTGTTTTCACAGACGAAACAGGCTGAGGCCCATTAATCTTGGCATTTCCAATAGTTGGTCTTAGAGACTACCAAGAAAGTGTTCTTTTAAGTATTATTCCTTTGTGGTTTCAGCATTATTTTCAGAACCCGAGCAGGGTTCTCGCATTAGCATAAGAATCCTGCCTGGTAGTTGAGATTTCATGGTGGGGTGTAAGTGCGGGGCTTCTGTCTGCCCTGCCTTTGATTTGTTTACCTCCAGAGTTGGAAAGTGCATAGTCGCGTGAGATGGGAAAAGTGTGGATCGTGCTTCTGATTTCATCCTGACACTTTGAAATGACCAGTGTGTTGGTAATTATTTGCCATTTCCATGGCGTTTGGCACCCTAATAGTCATGAGGTCGGTCTCTTCATCCTGAAGCCTATGATGCTTTTTGGAGAGAAACCTCTGCTGAGGCCAAGGTAACTTGCTATTTCCCATAGCTGGCACAGTAGCCTTGGAAGATAGGATTCTTTTCAGTATTATTTCACCATTTTTTCACCACTATTTCAAGAACGGGAGCCCTTTTCAACCGTTAGCGGAAGAATCCTTCTTTGGAGATGAGATATTTTTCTGGGGTGGCAAGTGCAGGGCCTCTGTCAGTCCTGGGTTTGTTGGACTAGCGCCAGACATGAGAAGTGCGCCTTTGTGGGACAGGTGAATAGTGCGGATCCTGTTTCAGTCTAAAGACTGAAACAGGATCCGCACTTTTCACCGTTCCTTTCAGAATCATTTGATTCATCAGCTAGGAATGGCGATTGCTTCTCCAGACCAATCGAAGGCTAGGCCAAATTACCTCGATCTTTCCAAGAGGTGAGTGGCCCAACTTTTGAAAGAACCGCTAAGTGGAGAAGTATTTGGTATTTTTCCTAAGCACTTTTCACCGTAATTGTCCTAAGGTTGGTCTCTGCATCCTTAAGCATACCAGAGTTTTCACAGACGAAACAGGCTGAGGCCCATTAATCTTGGCATTTCCAATAGTTGGTCCTAGAGACTACCAAGAAAGTGTTCTTTTAAGTATTATTCTGTTGTGGTTTCAGCATTATTTTCAGAACCCGAGCAGGGTTCTCGCATTAGCATAAGAATCCTGCCTGGTAGTTGAGATTTCATGGTGGGGTGTAAGTGCGGGGCTTCTGTCAGCCCTGCCTTTGATTTGTTTACCTCCAGAGTTGGAAAGTGCATAGTTGCGTGAGATGGGAAAAGTGTGGATCGTGCTTCAGATTTCATCCTGACACTTTGAAATGACCAGTGTGTTGGTAATTATTTGCCATTTCCATGGCGTTTGGCCCCGTAATATTCATGAGGTCGGTCTCTGCATCCTGAAGCCTATGATGCTTTTTGCAGAGAAACCTCTGCTGAGGCCCAGGTAACTTGCTATTTCCCATAGCTGGCACAGGAGCCTTGGAAGATAGGATTGTTTTCAGTATTATTTCACCATTTTTTCACCACTGTTTCAAGAACGGGAGCCCTTTTCAACCGTTAGCAGAAGAATCCTTCTTTGGAAATGAGATATTTTTCTGGGGTGGCAAGTGCAGGGCCTCTGTCAGTCCTGGGTTTGTTGGACTAGCGCCAGACATGAGAAGTGCGCCTTTGTGGGACAGGTGAATAGTGCGGATGATGTTTCAGTCTAAAGACTGAAACAGGATCCGCACTTTTCACCGTTCCTTTCAGAATCATTTGATTCATCAGCTAGGAATGGCGATTGCTTCTCCAGACCAATCGAAGGCTAGGCCAAAGTAACTCGATCTTTCCAAGAGGTGTGTCCCAACTTTTGAAAGAACCGCTAAGTGGAGAACTATTTGGTATTTTTCCTAAGCACTTTTCACTGTAATTGTCCTAAGGTTGGTCTCTGCATCCTTAAGCATACCAGAGTTTTCACAGACGAAACAGGCTGAGGCCCAGTAATCTTGGCATTTCCAATAGTTGGTCCTAGAGACTACTAAGAAAGTGTTCTTTTAAGTATTATTCTGTTGTGGTTTCAGCATTATTTTCAGAACCCAAGCAGGGTTCTCGCATTAGCATAAGAATTCTGCCTGGTAGTTGAGATTTCATGGTGGGGTGTAAGTTCGTGGCTTCTGTCAGCCCTGCCTTTGATTTGTTTACCTCCAGAGTTGGAAAGTGCATATTTGCGTGAGATGGGAAAAGTGTGGATCGTGCTTCAGATTTCATCCTGACACTTTGAAATGACCAGTGTGTTGGTAATTATTTGCCATTTCCATGGCGTTTGGCACCCTAATAGTCATGAGGTCGGTCTCTGCATCCTGAAGCCTATGATGCTTTTTGCAGAGAAACCTCTGCTGAGGCCCAGGTGACTTGCTATTTCCCATAGCTGGCACAGGAGCCTTGGAAGATAGGATTGTTTTCAGTATTATTTCACCATTTTTTCACCACTGTTTCAAGAACGGGAGCCCTTTTCAACCGTTAGCGGAAGAATCCTTCTTTGGAGATGAGATATTTTTCTGGGGTGGCAAGTGCAGGGCCTCTGTCAGTCCTGGGTTTGGTGGACTAGCGCCAGACAAGAGAAGTGCGCCTTTGTGGGACAGGTGAATAGTGCGGATCCTGTTTCAGTCTAAAGACTGAAACAGGATCTGCACTTTTCACCGTTCCTTTCAGAATCATTTGATTCATCAGCTAGGAATGGCGATTGGTTCTCCAGACCAATCGAAGGCTAGGCCAAAGTAACTCGATCTTTCCAAGAGGTGTGTGGCCCAACTTTTGAAAGAACCGCTAAGTGCAGAACTATTTGGTATTTTTCCTAAGCCCTTTTCACCGTAATTGTCCTAAGGTTGGTCTCTGCATCCTTAAGCATACCAGAGTTTTCACAGACGAAACAGGCTGAGGCTCATTAATCTTGGCATTTCCAATAGTTGGTCCTAGAGACTACCAAGAAAGTGTTCTTTTAAGTATTATTCTGTTGTGGTTTCAGCATTATTTTCAGAACCCGAGCACGGTTCTCGCATAGCATAAGAATCCTGCCTGGTAGCTGAGATTTCTGGGTGGGGTGTAGGTGCGGGGCTTCTGTCTGCCCTGCCTTTGATTTGTTTACCTCCATAGTTGGAAAGTGCATATTTGCGTGAGATGGGAAAAGTGTGGATCGTGCTTCAGATTTCATCCTGACACTTTGAAATGACCAGTGTGTTGGTAATTATTTGCCATTTCCATGGCGTTTGGCCCCGTAATAGTCATGAGGTCGGTCTCTGCATCCTGAAGCCTATGATGCTTTTTGCAGAGAAACCTCTGCTGAGGCCCAGGTAACTTGCTATTTCCCATAGCTGGCACAGGAGCCTTGGAAGATAGCATTGTTTGCAGTATTATTTCACCATTTTTTCACCACTGTTTCAAGAACGGGAGCCCTTTTCAACCATTAGCGGAAGAATCCTTCTTTGGAGATGAGATATTTTTCTGGGGTGGCAAGTGCAGGGCCTCTGTCAGTCCTGGGTTTGTTGGACTAGCGCCAGACATGAGAAGTGCGCCTTTGTGGGACAGGTGAATAGTGCGGATCCTGTTTCAGTCTAAAGACTGAAACAGCATCCGCACTTTTCACCGTTCCTTTCAGAATCATTTGATTCATCACCTAGGAATGGCGATTGCTTCTCCAGACCAATCGAAGGCTAGGCCAAAGTACCTCGATCTTTCCAAGAGGTGTGTGGCCCAACTTTTGAAAGAACCGCTAAGTGGAGAACTATTTGGTATTTTTCCTAAGCACTTTTTACCGTAATTGTCCTAAGGTTGGTCTCTGCATCCTTAAGCATACCAGTGTTTTCACAGACGAAACAGGCTGAGGCCCAGGAATCTTGGCATTTCCAATAGTTGGTCTTAGAGACTACCAAGAAAGTGTTCTTTTAAGTATTATTGTGTTGTGGTTTCAGCATTATTTTCAGAACACGAGCAGGGTCCTCGCATTAGCATAAGAATCCTGCCTGGTAGTTGAGATTTCATGGTGGGGTGTAACTGCGGGGCTTCTGTCTGCCCTGCCTTTGATTGGTTTACCTCCAGAGTTGGAAAGTGCATAGTTGCGTGAGATGGGAAAAGTGTGGATCGTGCTTCAGATTTCATCCTGACACTTTGAAATGACCAGTGTGTTGGTAGTTATTTGCCATTTCCATGGCGTTTGGCACCGTAATAGTCATGAGGTCGGTCTCTGCATCTTGAAGCCTATGATGCTTTTTGCAGAGAAACCTCTGCTGAGGCCCAGGTAACTTGCTATTTTCCATAGCTGGCACAGGAGCCTTGGAAGATAGGATTGTTTTCAGTATTATTTCACCATTTTTTCACCACTGTTTCAAGAACTGGAGCCCTTTTCAACCGTTAGCGGAAGAATCCTTCTTTGGAGATGAGATATTTTTCTGGGGTGGCAAGTGCAGGGCCTCTGTCAGTCCTGGGTTTGTTGCACTAGCGCCAGACATGAGAAGTGCACCTTTGTGGGACAGGTGAATAGTGCGGATCCTGTTTCAGTCTAAAGACTGAAACAGGATCCGCACTTTTCACCGTTCCTTTCAGAATCATTTGATTCATCAGCTAGGAATGGAGATTGCTTCTCCAGACCAATCGAAGGCTAAGCCAAAGTAACTCGATCTTTCCAAGAGGTGTGTGGCCCAACTTTTGAAAGAACCGCTAAGTGGAGAAGTATTTGGTATTTTTCCTAAGCACTTTTCACCGTAATTGTCCTAAGGTTGGACTCTGCATCCTTAAGCATGCCAGAGTTTTCACAGACGAAATAGGCTGAGGCCCATTAATCTTGGCATTTCCAATAGTTGGTCCTAGAGACTACCAAGAAAGTGTTCTTTTAAGTATTATTCTGTTGTGGTTTCAGCATTATTTTCAGAACCCGAGCAGGGTTCTCGCATTAGCATAAGAATCCTGCCTGGTAGTTGAGATTTCTGGGTGGGTTGTAAGTGCGGGGCTTCTGTCAGCCCTGCCTTTGATTTGTTTACCTCCAGAGTTGGAAAGTGCATAGTTGCGTGAGATGGGAAAAGTGTGGATCGTGCTTCAGATTTCATCCTGACACTTTGAAATGACCAGTGTGTTGGTAATTATTTGCCATTTCCATGGCGTTTGGCACCGTAATAGTCATGAGGTCGGTCTCTGCATCCTGAAGGCTATGATGCTTTTTGCAGAGAAACCTCTGCTGAGGCCCAGGTAACTTGCTTTTTCCCATAGCTGGCACAGGAGCCTTGGAAGATAGGATTGTTTTCAGTATTAGTTCACCATTTTTTCACCACTGTTTCAAAAACGGGAGCCCTTTTCAACCGTTAGCGGAAGAATCCTTCTTTGGAGATGAGATATTTTTCTGGGGTGGCAAGTGCAGGGCCTCTGT
Source organism: Lemur catta (assembly GCF_020740605.2). Classification (NCBI taxonomy): domain Eukaryota; kingdom Metazoa; phylum Chordata; class Mammalia; order Primates; family Lemuridae; genus Lemur; species Lemur catta. The sequence continues at coordinate 1,392,669 of NW_025423734.1, read as the reverse complement.
CAGTCCTGGGTTTGTTGGACTAGCGCCAGACATGAGAAGTGCGCCTTTGTGGGACAGGTGAATAGTGCGGATCCTGTTTCAGTCTAAAGACTGAAACAGGATCCACACTTTTCACCGTTCCTTTCAGAATCATTTCATTCATCAGTTAGGAATGCCGATTGCTTCTCCAGACCAATCGAAGGCTAGGCCAAAGTAACTCGATCTTTCCAAGAGGTGTGTGGCCCAACTTTTGTAAGAACCGCTAAGTGGAGAACTATTTGCTATTTTTCCTAAGCACTTTTCACCGTAATTGTCCTAAGGTTGGTCTCTGCATCCTTAAGCATACCAGAGTTTTCACAGACGAAACAGGCTGAGGCCCATTAATATTGGCATTTCCAATAGTTGGTCCTAGAGACTACCAAGAAAGTGTTCTTTTAAGTATTATTCTGTTGTGGTTTCAGCATTATTTTCAGAACCCGAGCAGGGTTCTCGCATTAGCATAAGAATCCTGCCTGGTAGTTGAGATTTCATGGTGGGGTGTAAGTGCGGGGCTTCTGTCTGCCCTGCCTTTGATTTGTTTACCTCCAGAGTTGGAAAGTGCATAGTTGCGTGAGATGGGAAAAGTGTGGATAATGCTTCAAATTTCATCCTGACACTTTGAAATGACCAGTGTGTTGGTAATTATTTGCCATTTCCATGGCGTTTGGCACCGTAATAGTCATGAGGTCGGTCTCTGCATCCTGAAGCCTATGATGCTTTTTGCAGAGAAACCTCTGCTGAGGCCCAGGTAACTTGCTATTTCCCATAGCTGGTACAGGAGCCTAGGAAGATAGGATTGTTTTCAGTATTATTTCACCATTTTTTCACCACTGTTTCAAGAACGGGAGCCCTTTTCAACCGTTAGCGGAGGAATCCTTCTTTGGAGATGAGATATTTTTCTGGGGTGGCAAGTGCAGGGCCTCTGTCAGTCCTGGGTTTGTTGGACTAGCGCCAGACATGAGAAGTGCGCCTTTGTGGGACAGGTGAATAGTGCGGATCCTGTTTCAGTCTAAAGACTGAAACAGGATCCGCACTTTTCACCGTTCCTTTCAGAATCATTTGATTCATCAGCTAGGAATGGCGATTGCTTCTCCAGACCAATCGAAGGCTAGGCCAAAGTACCTCGATCTTTCCAAGAGGTGTGTGGCCCAACTTTTGAAAGAACCGCTAAGTGGAGAACTATTTGGTATTTTTCCTAAGCACTTTTCACCGTAGTTGTCCTAAGGTTGGTCTCTGCATCCTTAAGCATACCAGAGTTTTCACAGACGAAACAGGCTGAGGCCCAGTAACCTTGGCATTTCCAATAGTTGGTCCTAGAGACTACCAAGAAAGTGTTCTTTTAAGTATTATTCTGTTGTGGTTTCAGCATTATTTTCAGAACCCGAGCAGGGTTCTCGCATTAGCATAAGAATCCTGCCTGGTAGCTGAGATTTCTGGGTGGGGTGTAGGTGCGGGGCTTCTGTCTGCCCTGCCTTTGATTTGTTTACCTCCATAGTTGGAAAGTGCATAGTTGCGTGAGATGGGAAAAGTGTGGATCGTGCTTCAGATTTCATCCTGACACTTTGAAATGACCAGTGTGTTGGTAATTATTTGCCATTTCCATGGCGTTTGGCCCCGTAATAGTCATGAGGTCGGTCTCTGCATCCTGAAGCCTATGATGCTTTTTGCAGAGAAACCTCTGCTGAGGCCCAGGTAACTTGCTATTTCCCATAGCTGGCACAGGAGCCTTGGAAGATAGGATTGTTTTCAGTATTATTTCACCATTTTTTCACCACTGTTTCAAGAACGGGAGCCCTTTTCAACCGTTAGCGGAAGAATCCTTCTTTGGAGATGAGATATTTTTCTGCGGTGGCAAGTGCAGGGCCTCTGTCAGTCCTGGGTTTGTTGGACTAGCGCCAGACATGAGAAGTGCGCCTTTGTGGGACAGGTGAATAGTGCGGATCCTGTTTCAGTCTAAAGACTGAAACAGGATCCGCACTTTTCACCGTTCCTTTCAGAGTCATTTGATTCATCAGCTAGGAATGGCGATTGCTTCTCCAGACCAATCGAAGGCTAGGCCAAAGTACCTCGATCTTTCCCAGAGGTGTGTGGCCCAACTTTTGAAAGAACCGCTAAGTGGAGAACTACTTGGTATTTTTCCTAAGCACTTTTCACCGTAATTGTCCTAAGGTTGGTCTCTGCATCCTTAAGCATACCAGTGTTTTCACAGACGAAACAGGCTGAGGCCCAGGAATCTTGGCATTTCCAATAGTTGGTCTTAGAGACTACCAAGAAAGTGTTCTTTTAAGTATTATTGTGTTGTGGTTTCAGCATTATTTTCAGAACACGAGCAGGGTCCTCGCATTAGCATAAGAATCCTGCCTGGTAGTTGAGATTTCATGGTGGGGTGTAACTGGGGGCTTCTGTCTGCCCTGCCTTTGATTGGTTTACCTCCAGAGTTGGAAAGTGCATAGTTGCGTGAGATGGGAAAAGTGTGGATCGTGCTTCAGATTTCATCCTGACACTTTGAAATGACCAGTGTGTTGGTAGTTATTTGCCATTTCCATGGCGTTTGGCACCGTAATAGTCATGAGGTCGGTCTCTGCATCTTGAAGCCTATGATGCTTTTTGCAGAGAAACCTCTGCTGAGGCCCAGGTAACTTGCTATTTTCCATAGCTGGCACAGGAGCCTTGGAAGATAGGATTGTTTTCAGTATTATTTCACCATTTTTTCACCACTGTTTCAAGAACTGGAGCCCTTTTCAACCGTTAGCGGAAGAATCCTTCTTTGGAGATGAGATATTTTTCTGGGGTGGCAAGTGCAGGGCCTCTGTCAGTCCTGGGTTTGTTGCACTAGCGCCAGACATGAGAAGTGCACCTTTGTGGGACAGGTGAATAGTGCGGATCCTGTTTCAGTCTAAAGACTGAAACAGGATCCGCACTTTTCACCGTTCCTTTCAGAATCATTTGATTCATCAGCTAGGAATGGAGATTGCTTCTCCAGACCAATCGAAGGCTAAGCCAAAGTAACTCGATCTTTCCAAGAGGTGTGTGGCCCAACTTTTGAAAGAACCGCTAAGTGGAGAAGTATTTGGTATTTTTCCTAAGCACTTTTCACCGTAATTGTCCTAAGGTTGGACTCTGCATCCTTAAGCATGCCAGAGTTTTCACAGACGAAATAGGCTGAGGCCCATTAATCTTGGCATTTCCAATAGTTGGTCCTAGAGACTACCAAGAAAGTGTTCTTTTAAGTATTATTCTGTTGTGGTTTCAGCATTATTTTCAGAACCCGAGCAGGGTTCTCGCATTAGCATAAGAATCCTGCCTGGTAGTTGAGATTTCTGGGTGGGTTGTAAGTGCGGGGCTTCTGTCAGCCCTGCCTTTGATTTGTTTACCTCCAGAGTTGGAAAGTGCATAGTTGCGTGAGATGGGAAAAGTGTGGATCGTGCTTCAGATTTCATCCTGACACTTTGAAATGACCAGTGTGTTGGTAATTATTTGCCATTTCCATGGCGTTTGGCACCGTAATAGTCATGAGGTCGGTCTCTGCATCCTGAAGGCTATGATGCTTTTTGCAGAGAAACCTCTGCTGAGGCCCAGGTAACTTGCTTTTTCCCATAGCTGGCACAGGAGCCTTGGAAGATAGGATTGTTTTCAGTATTAGTTCACCATTTTTTCACCACTGTTTCAAAAACGGGAGCCCTTTTCAACCGTTAGCGGAAGAATCCTTCTTTGGAGATGAGATATTTTTCTGGGGTGGCAAGTGCAGGGCCTCTGTCAGTCCTGGGTTTGTTGGACTAGCGCCAGACATGAGAAGTGCGCCTTTGTGGGACAGGTGAATAGTGCGGATCCTGTTTCAGTCTAAAGACTGAAACAGGATCCACACTTTTCACCGTTCCTTTCAGAATCATTTCATTCATCAGTTAGGAATGCCGATTGCTTCTCCAGACCAATCGAAGGCTAGGCCAAAGTAACTCGATCTTTCCAAGAGGTGTGTGGCCCAACTTTTGTAAGAACCGCTAAGTGGAGAACTATTTGCTATTTTTCCTAAGCACTTTTCACCGTAGTTGTCCTAAGGTTGGTCTCTGCGTCCTTAAGCATACCAGAGTTTTCACAGACGAAACAGGCTGAGGCCCAGTAATCTTGGCATTTCCAATAGTTGGTCCTAGAGACTACCAAGAAAGTGTTCTTTTAAGTATTATTCTGTTGTGGTTTCAGCATTATTTTCAGAACCCGAGCAGGGTTCTCACATTAGCATAAGAATCCTGCCTGGTAGTTGAGATTTCTGGGTGGGGTGTAGGTGCGGGGCTTCTGTCAGCCCTGCCTTTGATTTGTTTACCTCCATAGTTGGAAAGTGCATATTTGCGTGAGATGGGAAAAGTGTGGATCGTGCTTCAGATTTCATCCTGACACTTTGAAATGACCAGTGCGTTGGTAATTATTTGCCATTTCCATGGCGTTTGGCACCGTAATAGTCATGAGGTCGGTCTCTGCATCCTGAAGCCTATGATGCTTTTTGCAGAGAAACCTCTGCTGAGGGCCAGGTAACTTGCTATTTCCCATAGCTGGCACAGGAGCCTTGGAAGATAGCATTGTTTGCAGTATTATTTCACCATTTTTTCACCACTGTTTCAAGAACGGGAGCCCTTTTCAACCGTTAGCGGAAGAATCCTTCTTTGGAGATGAGATATTTTTCTGGGGTGGCAAGTGCAGGGCCTCTGTCAGTCCTGGGTTTGTTGGACTAGCGCCAGACATGAGAAGTGCGCCTTTGTGGGACAGGTGAATAGTGCGGATCCTGTTTCAGTCTAAAGACTGAAACAGGATCCGCACTTTTCACCGTTCCTTTCAGAATCATTTGATTCATCAGCTAGGAATGGCGATTGGTTCTCCAGACCAATCGAAGGCTAGGCCAAAGTACCTCGATCTTTCCAAGAGGTGTGTGGCCCAACTTTTGAAAGAACCGCTAAGTGGAGAACTATTTGGTATTTTTCCTAAGCACTTTTCACCGTAGTTGTCCTAAGGTTGGTCTCTGCATCCTTAAGCATACCAGAGTTTTCACAGACGAAACAGGCTGAGGCCCAGTAACCTTGGCATTTCCAATAGTTGGTCCTAGAGACGACCAAGAAAGTGTTCTCTTAAGTATTATTCCGTTGTGGTTTCAGCATTATTTTCAGAACCCGAGCAGGGTTCTCGCATTAGCATAAGAATCCTGCCTGGCAGTTGAGATTTCTGGGTGGGGTGTACGTGGAGGACTTCTGTCAGCCCTGCCTTTGATTTGTTTACCTCCAGAGTTGGAAAGTGCATATTTGCGTGAGATGGGAAAAGTGTGGATCGTGCTGCAGACTTCATCCTGACACTTTGAAATGACCAGTGTGTTGGTAATTATTTGCCATTTCCATGGCGTTTGGCACAGAAATAGTCATGAGGTCTGTCTCTGCATCCTGAAGCCTATGATGCTTTTTGCAGAGAAACCTCTGCTGAGGCCCAGGTAACTTGCTATTTCCCATAGCTGGCACAGGAGCCTTGGAAGATAGGATTGTTTTCAGTATTATTTCACCATCCTTTCACCACTGTTTCAAGAACGGGAGCCCTTTTCAACCGTTAGTGGAAGAATCCTTCTTTGGAGATGAGATATTTTTCTGGGGTGGCAAGTGCAGGGCCTCTGTCAGTCCTGGGTTTGTTGGACTAGCGCCAGACATGAGAAGTGCGCCTTTGTGGGACAGGTGAATAGTGCGGATCCTGTTTCAGTCTAAAGACTGAAACAGGATCCGCACGTTTCACCGTTCCTTTCAGAATCATTTGATTCATCAGCTAGGAATAGCGATTGCTTCACCAGACCAATCGAAGGCTAGGCCAAAGTAACTCGATGTTTCTAAGAGGTCTGTGGCCCAACTATTGAAAGAACCGCTAAGTGGAGAACTATTTGGTATTTCTCCGAGGCACTTTTCACCGTAATTGTCATAAGGTTGGTCTCTGCATCCTTAAGCATACCAGAGTCTTCACAGACGAAACAGGCTGAGGCCCAGTAATCTTGGCATTTCCAATAGTTGGTCTCAGAGACTACCAAGAACGTGTTCCTTTAAGTATTATTCCTTTGTGGTTTCAGCATTATTTTCAGTACCTGAGCAGGGTTCTCGCATTAGCATAAGAATCCTGCCTGGTAGTTGAGATTTCTGGATGGGGTGTAAGTGCGGGGCTTCTGTCAGCCCTGCCTTTGATTTGTTTACCTCCAGAGTTGGAAAGTGCATATTTGCGTGAGATGGGAAAAGTGTGGATCGTGCTTCAGATTTTATCCTGACACTTTGAAATGACCAGTGTGTTGGTAATTATTTGCATTTCCATGGTGTTTGACACAGAAATAGTCATGAGGTCGGTCTCTGCATCCTGAAGCCTACGATGCTTTTTGCAGAGAAACCTCTGCTGAGGCCCAGGTAACTTACTATTTCCCATAGCTGGCACAAGAGCCTTGGAAGATAGGATTGTTTTCAGTATTATTTCACCATCCTTTCACCACTGTTTCAAGAACGGGAGCCCTTTTCAACCGTTAGTGGAAGAATCCTTCTCTGGAGATGAGATATTTTTCTGGGGTGGCAAGTGCAGGGCCTCTGTCAGTCCTGGGTTTGTTGGACAAGCGCCAGACATGAGAAGTGCGCCTTTGTGGGACAGGTGAATAGTGCGGATCCTGTTTCAGTCTAAAGACTGAAACAGGATCCGCACTTTTCACCGTTCCTTTCAGAATCATTTGATTCATCAGCTAGGAATGGCGATTGCTTCACCAGACCAATCGAAGGCTAGGCCAAAGTAACTCGATGTTTCCAAGAGGTGTGTGGCCCAACTTTTGAAAGAACCGCTAAGTGGAGAACTATTTGGTATTTTTCCGAAGCACTTTTCACCGTAATTGTCATAAGGTTGCTCTGTGCATCCTTGAGCATACCAGAGTCTTCACAGACGAAACAGGCTGAGGCCCAGTAATCTTGGCATTTCCAATAGTTGGTCCTAGAGACTACCAAGAAAGTGTTCTTTTAAGTATTATTCCGTTGTGGTTTCAGCATTATTTTCAGAACCCGAGCAGGGTTCTCGCATTAGCATAAGAATCCTGCCTGGAAGTTGAGATTTCTGGGTGGGGTGTCCGTGGAGGACTTCTGTCAGCCCTGCCTTTGATTTGTTTACCTCCAGAGTTGGAAAGTGCATATTTGCGTGAGATGGGAAAAGTGTGGATCGTGCTTCAGATTTCATCCTGACACTTAGAAATGACCAGTGTGTTGGTAATTATTTGCTATTTCCATGGCGTTTGGCACCATAATAGTCATGAGTTCGGTCTCTGCATCCTGAAGCCTATGATGATTTTTTCACAGAAACCTCTGCTGAGGCCCAGGTAACTTGCTATTTCCCATAGCTGGCACAGGAGCCTTGGAAGATAGGATTGTTTTCAGTATTATTTCACCATGCTTTCACCACTGTTTCAAGAACGGGAGCCCTTTTCAACCGTTAGTGGAAGAATCCTTCTTTGGAGATGAGATATTTTTCTGGGGTGGCAAGTGCAGGGCCTCTGTCAGTCCTGGGTTTGTTGGACAAGCGCCAGACATGAGAAGTGCGCCTTTGTGGGACAGGTGAATAGTGCGGATCCTGTTTCAGTCTAAAGACTGAAACAGGATCCGCACTTTTCACCTTTCCTTTCAGAATCATTTGATTCATCAGCTAGGAATGGCGATTGCTTCACCAGACCAATCGAAGGCTAGGCCAAAGTAACTCGATGTTTCCAAGAGGTGTGTGGCCCAACTTTTGAAAGAACCGCTAAGTGGAGAACTATTTGGTATTTTTCCGAAGCACTTTTCACCGTAATTGTCATAAGGTTGCTCTCTGCATCCTTGAGCATACCAGAGTCTTCACAGACGAAACAGGCTGAGGCCCAGTAATCTTGGCATTTCCAATAGTTGGTCCTAGAGACGACCAAGAAAGTGTTCTCTTAAGTATTATTCCGTTGTGGTTTCAGCATTATTTTCAGAACCCGAGCAGGGTTCTCGCATTAGCATAAGAATCCTGCCTGGCAGTTGAGATTTCTGGGTGGGGTGTACGTGGAGGACTTCTGTCAGCCCTGCCTTTGATTTGTTTACCTCCAGAGTTGGAAAGTGCATATTTGCGTGAGATGGGAAAAGTGTGGATCGTGCTGCAGACTTCATCCTGACACTTTGAAATGACCAGTGTGTTGGTAATTATTTGCCATTTCCATGGCGTTTGGCACAGAAATAGTCATGAGGTCTGTCTCGGCATCCTGAAGCCTATGATGCTTTTTGCAGAGAAACCTCTGCTGAGGCCCAGGTAACTTGCTATTTCCCATAGCTGGCACAGGAGCCTTGGAAGATAGGATTGTTTTCAGTATTATTTCACCATCCTTTCACCACTGTTTCAAGAACGGGAGCCCTTTTCAACCGTTAGTGGAAGAATCCTTCTTTGGAGATGAGATATTTTTCTGGGGTGGCAAGTGCAGGGCCTCTGTCAGTCCTGGGTTTGTTGGACTAGCGCCAGACATGAGAAGTGCGCCTTTGTGGGACAGGTGAATAGTGCGGATCCTGTTTCAGTCTAAAGACTGAAACAGGATCCGCACGTTTCACCGTTCCTTTCAGAATCATTTGGTTCATCAGCTAGGAATAGCGATTGCTTCACCAGACCAATCGAAGGCTAGGCCAAAGTAACTCGATGTTTCTAAGAGGTCTGTGGCCCAACTATTGAAAGAACCGCTAAGTGGAGAACTATTTGGTATTTCTCCGAGGCACTTTTCACCGTAATTGTCATAAGGTTGGTCTCTGCATCCTTAAGCATACCAGAGTCTTCACAGACGAAACAGGCTGAGGCCCAGTAATCTTGGCATTTCCAATAGTTGGTCTCAGAGACTACCAAGAACGTGTTCCTTTAAGTATTATTCCTTTGTGGTTTCAGCATTATTTTCAGTACCTGAGCAGGGTTCTCGCATTAGCATAAGAATCCTGCCTGGTAGTTGAGATTTCTGGATGGGGTGTAAGTGCGGGGCTTCTGTCAGCCCTGCCTTTGATTTGTTTACCTCCAGAGTTGGAAAGTGCATATTTGCGTGAGATGGGAAAAGTGTGGATCGTGCGTCAGATTTTATCCTGACACTTTGAAATGACCAGTGTGTTGGTAATTATTTGCATTTCCATGGTGTTTGGCACAGAAATAGTCATGAGGTCGGTCTCTGCATCCTGAAGCCTACGATGCTTTTTGCAGAGAAACCTCTGCTGAGGCCCAGGTAACTTACTATTTCCCATAGCTGGCACAAGAGCCTTGGAAGATAGGATTGTTTTCAGTATTATTTCACCATCCTTTCACCACTGTTTCAAGAACGGGAGCCCTTTTCAACCGTTAGTGGAAGAATCCTTCTCTGGAGATGAGATATTTTTCTGGGGTGGCAAGTGCAGGGCCTCTGTCAGTCCTGGGTTTGTTGGACAAGCGCCAGACATGAGAAGTGCGCCTTTGTGGGACAGGTGAATAGTGCGGATCCTGTTTCAGTCTAAAGACTGAAACAGGATCCGCACTTTTCACCGTTCCTTTCAGAATCATTTGATTCATCAGCTAGGAATGGCGATTGCTTCACCAGACCAATCGAAGGCTAGGCCAAAGTAACTCGATGTTTCCAAGAGGTGTGTGGCCCAACTTTTGAAAGAACCGCTAAGTGGAGAACTATTTGGTATTTTTCCGAAGCACTTTTCACCGTAATTGTCATAAGGTTGCTCTGTGCATCCTTGAGCATACCAGAGTCTTCACAGACGAAACAGGCTGAGGCCCAGTAATCTTGGCATTTCCAATAGTTGGTCCTAGAGACTACCAAGAAAGTGTTCTTTTAAGTATTATTCCGTTGTGGTTTCAGCATTATTTTCAGAACCCGAGCAGGGTTCTCGCATTAGCATAAGAATCCTGCCTGGAAGTTGAGATTTCTGGGTGGGGTGTACGTGGAGGACTTCTGTCAGCCCTGCCTTTGATTTGTTTACCTCCAGAGTTGGAAAGTGCATATTTGCGTGAGATGGGAAAAGTGTGGATCGTGCTTCAGATTTCATCCTGACACTTAGAAATGACCAGTGTGTTGGTAATTATTTGCTATTTCCATGGCGTTTGGCACCGTAATAGTCATAAGTTCGGTCTCTGCATCCTGAAGCCTATGATGCTTTTTTCACAGAAACCTCTGCTGAGGCCCAGGTAACTTGCTATTTCCCATAGCTGGCACAGGAGCCTTGGAAGATAGGATTGTTTTCAGTATTATTTCACCATGCTTTCACCACTGTTTCAAGAACGGGAGCCCTTTTCAACCGTTAGTGGAAGAATCCTTCTTTGGAGATGAGATATTTTTCTGGGGTGGCAAGTGCAGGGCCTCTGTCAGTCCTGGGTTTGTTGGACCAGCGCCAGACATGAGAAGTGCGCCTTTGTGGGACAGGTGAATAGTGCGGATCCTGTTTCAGTCTAAAGACTGAAACAGGATCCGCACTTTTCACCATTCCTTTCAGAATCATTTGATTCATCAGCTAGGAATGGCGATTGCTTCACCAGACCAATCGAAGGCTAGGCCAAAGTAACTCGATGTTTCCAAGAGGTGTGTGGCCCAACTTTTGAAAGAACCGCTAAGTGGAGAACTATTTGGTATTTTTCCGAAGCACTTTTCACCGTAATTGTCATAAGGTTGCTCTCTGCATCCTTGAGCATACCAGAGTCTTCACAGACGAAACAGGCTGAGGCCCAGTAATCTTGGAATTTCCAATAGTTGGTCCTAGAGACGACCAAGAAAGTGTTCTTTTAAGTATTATTCCGTTGTGGTTTCAGCATTATTTTCAGAACCCGAGCAGGGTTCTCGCATTAGCATAAGAATCCTGCCTGGCAGTTGAGATTTCTGGGTGGGGTGTACGTGGAGGACTTCTGTCAGCCCTGCCTTTGATTTGTTTACCTCCAGAGTTGGAAAGTGCATATTTGCGTGAGATGGGAAAAGTGTGGATCGTGCTGCAGACTTCATCCTGACACTTTGAAATGACCAGTGTGTTGGTAATTATTTGCCATTTCCATGGCGTTTGGCACAGAAATAGTCATGAGGTCGGTCTCTGCATTCTGAAGCCTATGATGCTTTCTGCAGAGAAACCTGTGCTGAGGCCCAGGTAACTTGCTATTTCCCATAGCTGGCACAGGAGCCTTGGAAGATAGGATTGTTTTCAGTATTATTTCACCATCCTTTCACCACTGTTTGAAGAACGGGAGCCCTTTTCAACCGTTAGTGGAAGAATCCTTCTTTGGAGATGAGATATTTTTCTGGGGTGGCAAGTGCAGGGCCTCTGTCAGTCCTGGGTTTGTTGGACTAGCGCCAGACATGAGAAGTGCGCCTTTGTGGGACAGGTGAATAGTGCGGATCCTGTTTCAGTCTAAAGACTGAAACAGGATCCGCACTTTTCACCGTTCCTTTCAGAATCATTTGATTCATCAGCTAGCAATAGCGATTGCTTCACCAGACCAATCGAAGGCTAGGCCAAAGTAACTCGAGGTTTCTAAGAGGTGTGTGGCCCAACTATTGAAAGAACCGCTAAGTGGAGAACTATTTGGTATTTCTCCGAGGCACTTTTCACCGTAATTGTCATAAGGTTGGTCTCTGCATCCTTAAGCATACCAGAGTCTTCACAGACGAAACAGGCTGAGGCCCAGTAATCTTGGCATTTCCAATAGTTGGTCTCAGAGACTACCAAGAACGTGTTCCTTTAAGTATTATTCCTTTGTGGTTTCAGAATTATTTTCAGTACCTGAGCAGGGTTCTTGCATTAGCATAAGAATCCTGCCTGGTAGTTGAGATTTCTGGATGGGGTGTAAGTGCGGGGCTTCTGTCAGCCCTGCCTTTGATTTGTTTACCTCCAGAGTTGGAAAGTGCATATTTGCGTGAGATGGGAAAAGTGTGGATCGTGCTTCAGATTTCATCCTGACACTTTGAAATGACCAGTGTGTTGGTAATTATTTGCATATCCATGGTGTTTGGCACAGAAATAGTCATGAGGTCGGTCTCTGCATCCTGAAGCCTACGATGCTTTTTGCAGAGAAACCTCTGCTGAGGCCCAGGTAACTTGCTATTTCCCATAGCTGGCACAAGAGCCTTGGAAGGTAGGATTGTTTTCAGTATTATTTCACTATCCTTTCACCACTGTTTCAAGAACGGGAGCCCTTTTCAACCGTTAGTGGAAGAATCCTTCTCTGGAGATGAGATATTTTTCTGGGGTGGCAAGTGCAGGGCCTCTGTCAGTCCTGGGTTTGTTGGACCAGCGCCAGACATGAGAAGTGCGCCTTTGTGGGACAGGTGAATAGTGCGGATCCTGTTTCAGTCTAAAGACTGAAACAGGATCCGCACTTTTCACCGTTCCTTTCAGAATCATTTGATTCATCAGCTAGGAATAGCGATTGCTTCACCAGACCAATCGAAGGCTAGGCCAAAGTAACTCGATGTTTCTAAGAGGTGTGTGGCCCAACTATTGAAAGAACCGCTAAGTGGAGAACTATTTGGAATTTCTCCGAGGCACTTTTCACCGTAATTGTCATAAGGTTGGTCTCTGCATCCTTAAGCATACCAGAGTTTTCACAGAGGAAACAGGCTGAGGCCCAGTAATCTTGGCATTTCCAATAGTTGGTCCTAGAGACTACCAAGAAAGTGTTCTTTTAAGTATTATTCTTTTGTGGTTTCAGCATTATTTTCAGAACCCGAGCAGGGTTCTCGCATTAGCATAAGAATCCTGCCTGGTAGTTGAGATTTCTGGGTGGGGTGTAAGTGCAGGACTTCTGTCAGCCCTGCCTTTGATTTGTTTACATCCAGAGTTGGAAAGTGCATATTTGCGTGAGATGGGAAAAGTGTGGATCGTGCTTCAGATTTCATCCTGACACTTTGAAATGACCAGTGTGTTGGTAATTATTTGCCATTTCTATGGCGTTTGGCACCGTAATAGTCATGAGGTCGGTCTCTGCATCCTGAAGCCTATGATGCTTTTTGCAGGGAAACCTATGCTGAGGCCAAGGTAACTTGCTATTTCCCATAGCTGCCACAGGAGCCTTGGAAGATAGGATTGTTTTCAGTATTATTTCACCATTTTTTCACCACTGTTTCAAGAACGGGAGCCCTTTTCAACCGTTAGCGGAAGAATCCTTCTTTGGAGATGAGATATTTTTCTGGGGTGGCAAGTGCAGGGCCTCTGTCAGTCCTGGGTTTGTTGGACTAGCGCCAGACATGAGAAGTGCGCCTTTGTGGGACAGGTGAATAGGGCGGATCCTGTTTCAGTCTAAAGACTGAAACAGGATCCGCACTTTTCACCGTTCCTTTCAGAATCATTTGATTCATCAGCTAGGAATGGCGATTGCTTCTCCAGACCAATCGAAGGCTAGGCCAAAGTAACTCGATCTTTCCAAGAGGTGTGTGGCCCAACTTTTGAAAGAACCGCTAAGTGGAGAACTATTTGGTATTTTTCCTAAGCGCTTTTCACCGTAATTGTCCTAAGGTTGGTCTCTGCATCCTTAAGCATACCAGAGTTTTCACAGACGAAACAGGCTGAGGCCCATTAATCTTGGCATTTCCAATAGTTGGTCCTAGAGACTACCAAGAATGTGTTTTTTTAAGTATTATTCCGTTGTGGTTTCAGCATTATTTTCAGAAACCGAGCAGGGTTCTCCCATTAGCATAAGAATCCTGCCTGGTAGTTGAGATTTCATGGTGGGGTGTAAGTGCGGGGCTTCTGTCAGCCCTGCCTTTGATTTGTTTACCTCCAGAGTTGGAAAGTGCATAGTTGCGTGAGATGGGAAAAGTGTGGATCGTGCTTCAGATTTCATCCTGACACTTTGAAATGACCAGTGTGTTGGTAATTATTTGCCATTTCCATGGCGTTTGGCACCGTAATAGTCATGAGGTCGGTCTCTGAATCCTGAAGCCTATGATGCTTTTTGCAGAGAAACCTCTGCTGAGGCCCAGGTAACTTGCTATTTCCCCTAGCTGGCACAGGAGCCTTGGAAGATAGGATTGTTTTCAGTATTATTTCACCATTTTTTCACCACTGTTTCAAGAACGGGAGCCCTTTTCAACCGTTAGCGGAAGAATCCTTCTTTGAAGATGAGATATTTTTCTGGGGTGGCAAGTGCAGGGCCTCTGTCAGTCCTGGGTTTGTTGGACTAGCGCCAGACATGAGAAGTGCGCCTTTGTGGGACAGGTGAATAGTGCGGATCCTGTTTCAGTCTAAAGACTGAAACAGGATCCGCACTTTTCACCGTTCCTTTCAGAATCATTTGATTCATCAGCTAGGAATGGCGATTGCTTCTCCAGACCAATCGAAGGCTACGCCAAAGTAACTCGATCTTTCCAAGAGGTGTGTGGCCCAACTTTTGAAAGAACCGCTAAGTGGAGAACTATTTGGTATTTTTCCTAAGCATTTTTCACCGTAATTGTCCTAAGGTTGGTCTCTGCATCCTTAAGCATACCAGAGTTTTCACAGAGGAAACAGGCTGAGGCCCAGTAATCTTGGCATTTCCAATAGTTGGTCCTAGAGACTACCAAGAAAGTGTTCTTTTAAGTATTATTCTGTTGTGGTTTCAGCATTATTTTCAGAACCCGAGCAGGGTTCTCGCATTAGCATAAGAATCCTGCCTGGTAGTTGAGATTTCTGGGTGGGGTGTAAGTGCAGGACTTCTGTCAGCCCTGCCTTTGAGTTGCTTACATCCAGAGTTGGAAAGTGCATATTTGCGTGAGATGGGAAAAGTGTGGATCGTGCTTCAGATTTCATCCTGACACTTTGAAATGACCAGTGTGTTGGTAATTATTTGCCATTTCTATGGCGTTTGGCACCGTAATAGTCATGAGGTCGGTCTCTGCATCCTGAAGCCTATGATGCTTTTTGCAGGGAAACCTATGCTGAGGCCAAGGTAACTTGCTATTTCCCATAGCTGCCACAGGAGCCTTGGAAGATAGGATTGTTTTCAGTATTATTTCACCATTTTTTCACCACTGTTTCAAGAACGGGAGCCCTTTTCAACCGTTAGCGAAAGAATCCTTCTTTGGAGATGAGATATTTTTCTGGGGTGGCAAGTGCAGGGCCTCTGTCATTCCTGGGTTTGTTGGACTAGCGCCAGACATGAGAAGTGCGCCTTTGTGGGACAGCTGAATAGTGCGGATCCTGTTTCAGTCTAAAGACTGCAACAGGATCCTCACTTTTCACCGTTCCTTTCAGAGTCATTTGATTCATCAGCTAGGAATGGCGATTGCTTCTCCAGACCAATCGAAGGCTAGGCCAAAGTACCTCGATCTTTCCCAGAGGTGTGTGGCCCAACTTTTGAAAGAACGGCTAAGTGGAGAACTATTTGGTATTTTTCCTAAGCACTTTTCACCGTAATTGTCCTAAGGTTGGTCTCTGCATCCTTAAGCATACCAGTGTTTTCACAGACGAAACAGGCTGAGGCCCAGTAATCTTGGCTTTTCCAATAGTTGGTCTTAGAGACTACCAAGAAAGTGTTCTTTTAAGTATTATTCCTTTGTGGTTTCAGCATTATTTTCAGAACCCGAGCAGGGTTCTCGCATTAGCATAAGAATCCTGCCTGGTAGTTGAGATTTCATGTTGAGGTGTAAGTGCGGGGCTTCTGTCTGCCCTGCCTTTGATTTGTTTACCTCCAGAGTTGGAAAGTGCATAGTTGCGTGAGATGGGAAAAGTGTGGATCGTGCTTCAGATTTCATCCTGAGACTTTGAAATGACCAGTGTGTTGGTAATTATTTGCCATTTCCATGGCGTTTGGCACCCTAATACTCATGAGGTCGGTCTCTGCATCCTGAAGCCTATGATGCTTTTTGCAGAGAAACCTCTGCTGAGGCCCAGGTAACTTGCTATTTCCCATAGCTGGCACAGTAGCATTGGAAGATAGGATTGTTTTCAGTATTATTTCACCATTTTTTCACCACTGTTTCAAGAACGGGAGCCCTTTTCAACCGTTAGCGGAAGAATCCTTCTTTGGAGATGAGATATTTTTCTGGGGTGGCAAGTGCAGGGCCTCTCTCAGTCCTGGGTTTGTTGGACTAGCGCCAGACATGAGAAGTGCGCCTTTGTGGGACAGGTGAATAGTGCGGATCCTGTTTCAGTCTAAAGACTGAAACAGGATCCGCACTTTTCACCGTTCCTTTCAGAATCATTTGATTCATCAGCTAGGAATGGAGATTGCTTCTCCAGACCAATCGAAGGCTAAGCCAAAGTAACTCGATCTTTCCAAGAGGTGTGTGGCCCAACTTTTGAAAGAACCGCTAAGTGGAGAAGTATTTGGTATTTTTCCTAAGCACTTTTCACCGTAGTTGTCCTAAGGTTGGACTCTGCATCCTTAAGCATACCAGAGTTTTCACAGACGAAACAGGCTGAGGCCCATTAATCTTGGCATTTCCAATAGTTGGTCCTAGAGACTACCAAGAAAGTGTTCTTTTAAGTATTATTCTGTTGTGGTTTCAGCATTATTTTCAGAACCCGAGCAGGGTTCTCGCATTAGCATAAGAATCCTGCCTGGTAGTTGAGATTTTATGGTGGGGTGTAAGTGCGGGGCTTCTGTCAGCCCTGCCTTTGATTTGTTTACCTCCAGAGTTGGAAAGTGCATAGTTGCGTGAGATGGGAAAAGTGTGGATAATGCTTCAAATTTCATCCTGACACTTTGAAATGACCAGTGTGTTGGTAATTATTTGCCATTTCCATGGCGTTTGGCACCGTAATAGTCATGAGGTCGGTCTCTGCATCCTGAAGCCTATGATGCTTTTTGCAGAGAAACCTCTGCTGAGGCCCAGGTAACTTGCTATTTCCCATAGCTGGCACAGGAGCCTAGGAAGATAGGATTGTTTTCAGTATTATTTCACCATTTTTTCACCACTGTTTCAAGAACGGGAGCCCTTTTCAACCGTTAGCGGAAGAATCCTTCTTTGGAGATGAGATATTTTTCTGGGGTGGCAAGTGCAGGGCCTCTGTCAGTCCTGGGTTTGTTGGACTAGCGCCAGACATGAGAAGTGCGCCTTTGTGGGACAGGTGAATAGTGCGGATCCTGTTTCAGTCTAAAGACTGAAACAGGATCCGCACTTTTCACCGTTCCTTTCAGAATCATTTGATTCATCAGCTAGGAATGGCGATTGCTTCTCCAGACCAATCAAAGGCTAGGCCAATGTAACTCGATCTTTCCAAGAGGTGTGTGGCCCAACTTTTGAAAGAACCGCTAAGTGGAGAACTATTTGGTATTTTTCCTAAGCACTTTTCACCGTAATTGTCCTAAGGTTGGTCTCTGCATCCTTAAGCATACGAGAGTTTTCACAGACGAAACAGGCTGAGGCCCATTAATCTTGGCATTTCCAATAGTTGGTCCTAGAGACTACCAAGAATGTGTTTTTTTAAGTATTATTCCGTTGTGGTTTCAGCATTATTTTCAGAAACCGAGCAGGGTTCTCGCATTACCATAAGAATCCTGCCTGGTAGTTGAGATTTCTGGGTGGGGTGTAAGTGCGGGGCTTCTGTCAGCCCTGCCTTTGATTTGTTTACCTCCAGAGTTGGAAAGTGCATAGTTGCGTGAGATGGGAAAAGTGTGGATCGTGCTTCAGATTTCATCCTGACACTTTGAAATGACCAGTGTGTTGGTAATTATTTGCCATTTCCATGGCATTTGGCACCGTAATAGTCATGAGGTCGGTCTCTGAATCCTGAAGCCTATGATGCTTTTTGCAGAGAAACCTCTGCTGAGGCCCAGGTAACTTGCTATTTCCCCTAGCTGGCACAGGAGCCTTGGAAGATAGGATTGTTTTCAGTATTATTTCACCATTTTTTCACCACTGTTTCAAGAACGGGAGCCCTTTTCAACCGTTAGCGGAAGAATCCTTCTTTGAAGATGAGATATTTTTCTGGGGTGGCAAGTGCAGGGCCTCTGTCAGTCCTGGGTTTGTTGGACTAGCGCCAGACATGAGAAGTGCGCCTTTGTGGGACAGGTGAATAGTGCGGATCCTGTTTCAGTCTAAAGACTGAAACAGGATCCGCACTTTTCACCGTTCCTTTCAGAATCATTTGATTCATCAGCTAGGAATGGCGATTGCTTCTCCAGACCAATCGAAGGCTACGCCAAAGTAACTCGATCTTTCCAAGAGGTGTGTGGCCCAACTTTTGAAAGAACCGCTAAGTGGAGAACTATTTGGTATTTTTCCTAAGCATTTTTCACCGTAATTGTCCTAAGGTTGGTCTCTGCATCCTTAAGCATACCAGAGTTTTCACAGAGGAAACAGGCTGAGGCCCAGTAATCTTGGCATTTCCAATAGTTGGTCCTAGAGACTACCAAGAAAGTGTTCTTTTAAGTATTATTCTTTTGTGGTTTCAGCATTATTTTCAGAACCCGAGCAGGGTTCTCGCATTAGCATAAGAATCCTGCCTGGTAGTTGAGATTTCTGGGTGGGGTGTAAGTCCAGGACTTCTGTCAGCCCTGCCTTTGATTTGTTTACATCCAGAGTTGGAAAGTGCATATTTGCGTGAGATGGGAAAAGTGTGGATCGTGCTTCAGATTTCATCCTGACACTTTGAAATGACCAGTGTGTTGGTAATTATTTGCCATTTCTATGGCGTTTGGCACCGTAATAGTCATGAGGTCGGTCTCTGCATCCTGAAGCCTATGATGCTTTTTGCAGGGAAACCTATGCTGAGGCCAAGGTAACTTGCTATTTCCCATAGCTGCCACAGGAGCCTTGGAAGATAGGATTGTTTTCAGTATTATTTCACCATTTTTTCACCACTGTTTCAAGAACGGGAGCCCTTTTCAACCGTTAGCGGAAGAATCCTTCTTTGGAGATGAGATATTTTTCTGGGGTGGCAAGTGCAGGGCCTCTGTCAGTCCTGGGTTTGTTGGACTAGCGCCAGACATGAGAAGTGCGCCTTTGTGGGACAGGTGAATAGGGCGGATCCTGTTTCAGTCTAAAGACTGAAACAGGATCCGCACTTTTCACCGTTCCTTTCAGAATCATTTGATTCATCAGCTAGGAATGGCGATTGCTTCTCCAGACCAATCGAAGGCTAGGCCAAAGTAACTCGATCTTTCCAAGAGGTGTGTGGCCCAACTTTTGAAAGAACCGCTAAGTGGAGAACTATTTGGTATTTTTCCTAAGCACTTTTCACCGTAATTGTCCTAAGGTTGGTCTCTGCATCCTTAAGCATACCAGAGTTTTCACAGACGAAACAGGCTGAGGCCCATTAATCTTGGCATTTCCAATAGTTGGTCCTAGAGACTACCAAGAATGTGTTTTTTTAAGTATTATTCCGTTGTGGTTTCAGCATTATTTTCAGAAACCGAGCAGGGTTCTCCCATTAGCATAAGAATCCTGCCTGGTAGTTGAGATTTCATGGTGGGGTGTAAGTGCGGGGCTTCTGTCAGCCCTGCCTTTGATTTGTTTACCTCCAGAGTTGGAAAGTGCATAGTTGCGTGAGATGGGAAAAGTGTGGATCGTGCTTCAGATTTCATCCTGACACTTTGAAATGACCAGTGTGTTGGTAATTATTTGCCATTTCCATGGCGTTTGGCACCGTAATAGTCATGAGGTCGGTCTCTGAATTCTGAAGCCTATGATGCTTTTTGCAGAGAAACCTCTGCTGAGGCCCAGGTAACTTGCTATTTCCCCTAGCTGGCACAGGAGCCTTGGAAGATAGGATTGTTTTCAGTATTATTTCACCATTTTTTCACCACTGTTTCAAGAACGGGAGCCCTTTTCAACCGTTAGCGGAAGAATCCTTCTTTGAAGATGAGATATTTTTCTGGGGTGGCAAGTGCAGGGCCTCTGTCAGTCCTGGGTTTGTTGGACTAGCGCCAGACATGAGAAGTGCGCCTTTGTGGGACAGGTGAATAGTGCGGATCCTGTTTCAGTCTAAAGACTGAAACAGGATCCGCACTTTTCACCGTTCCTTTCAGAATCATTTGATTCATCAGCTAGGAATGGCGATTGCTTCTCCAGACCAATCGAAGGCTACGCCAAAGTAACTCGATCTTTCCAAGAGGTGTGTGGCCCAACTTTTGAAAGAACCGCTAAGTGGAGTACTATTTGGTATTTTTCCTAAGCATTTTTCACCGTAATTGTCCTAAGGTTGGTCTCTGCATCCTTAAGCATACCAGAGTTTTCACAGAGGAAACAGGCTGAGGCCCAGTAATCTTGGCATTTCCAATAGTTGGTCCTAGAGACTACCAAGAAAGTGTTCTTTTAAGTATTATTCTGTTGTGGTTTCAGCATTATTTTCAGAACCCGAGCAGGGTTCTCGCATTAGCATAAGAATCCTGCCTGGTAGTTGAGATTTCTGGGTGGGGTGTAAGTGCAGGACTTCTGTCAGCCCTGCCTTTGATTTGTTTACATCCAGAGTTGGAAAGTGCATATTTGCGTGAGATGGGAAAAGTGTGGATCGTGCTTCAGATTTCATCCTGACACTTTGAAATGACCAGTGTGTTGGTAATTATTTGCCATTTCTATGGCGTTTGGCACCGTAATAGTCATGAGGTCGGTCTCTGCATCCTGAAGCCTATGATGCTTTTTGCAGGGAAACCTATGCTGAGGCCAAGGTAACTTGCTATTTCCCATAGCTGCCACAGGAGCCTTGGAAGATAGGATTGTTTTCAGTATTATTTCACCATTTTTTCACCACTGTTTCAAGAACGGGAGCCCTTTTCAACCGTTAGCGAAAGAATCCTTCTTTGGAGATGAGATATTTTTCTGGGGTGGCAAGTGCAGGGCCTCTGTCATTCCTGGGTTTGTTGGACTAGCTCCAGACATGAGAAGTGCGCCTTTGTGGGACAGCTGAATAGTGCGGATCCTGTTTCAGTCTAAAGACTGCAACAGGATCCTCACTTTTCACCGTTCCTTTCACAGTCATTTGATTCATCAGCTAGGAATGGCGATTGCTTCTCCAGACCAATCGAAGGCTATGCCAAAGTACCTCGATCTTTCCCAGAGGTGTGTGGCCCAACTTTTGAAAGAACGGCTAAGTGGAGAACTATTTGGTATTTTTCCTAAGCACTTTTCACCGTAATTGTCCTAAGGTTGGTCTCTGCATCCTTAAGCATACCAGTGTTTTCACAGACGAAACAGGCTGAGGCCCAGTAATCTTGGCATTTCCAATAGTTGGTCTTAGAGACTACCAAGAAAGTGTTCTTTTAAGTATTATTCCTTTGTGGTTTCAGCATTATTTTCAGAACCCGAGCAGGGTTCTCGCATTAGCATAAGAATCCTGCCTGGTAGTTGAGATTTCATGTTGAGGTGTAAGTGCGGGGCTTCTGTCTTCCCTGCCTTTGATTTGTTTACCTCCAGAGTTGGAAAGTGCATAGTTGCGTGAGATGGGAAAAGTGTGGATCGTGCTTCAGATTTCATCCTGAGACTTTGAAATGACCAGTGTGTTGGTAATTATTTGCCATTTCCATGGCGTTTGGCACCCTAATACTCATGAGGTCGGTCTCTGCATCCTGAAGCCTATGATGCTTTTTGCAGAGAAACCTCTGCTGAGGCCCAGGTAACTTGCTATTTCCCATAGCTGGCACAGTAGCATTGGAAGATAGGATTGTTTTCAGTATTATTTCACCATTTTTTCACCACTGTTTCAAGAACGGGAGCCCTTTTCAACCGTTAGCGGAAGAATCCTTCTTTGGAGATGAGATATTTTTCTGGGGTGGCAAGTGCAGGGCCTCTCTCAGTCCTGGGTTTGTTGGACTAGCGCCAGACATGAGAAGTGCGCCTTTGTGGGACAGGTGAATAGTGCGGATCCTGTTTCAGTCTAAAGACTGAAACAGGATCCGCACTTTTCACCGTTCCTTTCAGAATCATTTGATTCATCAGCTAGGAATGGAGATTGCTTCTCCAGACCAATCGAAGGCTAAGCCAAAGTAACTCGATCTTTCCAAGAGGTGTGTGGCCCAACTTTTGAAAGAACCGCTAAGTGGAGAAGTATTTGGTATTTTTCCTAAGCACTTTTCACCGTAGTTGTCCTAAGGTTGGACTCTGCATCCTTAAGCATACCAGAGTTTTCACAGACGAAACAGGCTGAGGCCCATTAATCTTGGCATTTCCAATAGTTGGTCCTAGAGACTACCAAGAAAGTGTTCTTTTAAGTATTATTCTGTTGTGGTTTCAGCATTATTTTCAGAACCCGAGCAGGGTTCTCGCATTAGCATAAGAATCCTGCCTGGTAGTTGAGATTTCTGGGTGGGTTGTAAGTGCGGGGCTCCTGTCAGCCCTGCCTTTGATTTGTTTACCTCCAGAGTTGGAAAGTGCATAGTTGCGTGAGATGGGAAAAGTGTGGATCGTGCTTCAGATTTCATCCTGACACTTAGAAATGACCAGTGTGTTGGTAATTATTTGCCATTTCCATGGCGTTTGGCACCGTAATAGTCATGAGGTCGGTCTCTGCATCCTGAAGCCTATGATGCTTTTTGCAGAGAAACCTCTGCTGAGGCCCAGGTAACTTGCTATTTCCCATAGCTGGCACAGGAGCCTTGGAAGATAGGATTGTTTTCAGTATTATTTCACCATTTTTTCACCACTGTTTCAAAAACGGGAGCCCTTTTCAACCGTTAGCGGAAGAATCCTTCTTTGGAGATGAGATATTTTTCTGGGGTGGCAAGTGCAGGGCCTCTGTCAGTCCTGGGTTTGTTGGACTAGCGCCAGACATCAGAAGTGCGCCTTTGTGGGACAGGTGAATAGTGCGGATCCTGTTTCAGTCTAAAGACTGAAACAGGATCCACACTTTTCACCGTTCCTTTCAGAATCATTTGATTCATCACTTAGGAATGCCGATTGCTTCTCCAGACCAATCGAAGGCTACGCCAAAGTAACTCGATCTTTCCAAGAGGTGTGTGGCCCAACTTTTGAAAGAACCGCTAAGTGGAGAACTATTTGGTATTTTTCCTAAGCACTTTTCACCGTAATTGTCCTAAGGTTGGTCTCTGCATCCTTAAGCATACGAGAGTTTTCACAGACGAAACAGGCTGAGGCCCATTAATCTTGGCATTTCCAATAGTTGGTCCTAGAGACTACCAAGAATGTGTTTTTTTAAGTATTATTCCGTTGTGGTTTCAGCATTATTTTCAGAACCCGAGCAGGGTTCTCGCATTACCATAAGAATCCTGCCTGGTAGTTGAGATTTCTGGGTGGGGTGTAAGTGCGGGGCTTCTGTCAGCCCTGCCTTTGATTTGTTTACCTCCAGAGTTGGAAAGTGCATAGTTGCGTGAGATGGGAAAAGTGTGGATCGTGCTTCAGATTTCATCCTGACACTTTGAAATGAAGAGTGTGTTGGTAATTATTTGCCATTTCCATGGCGTTTGGCCCCGTAATAGTCATGAGGTCGGTCTATGCATCCTGAAGCCTATGATGCTTTTTGCAGAGAAACCTCTGCTGAGGCCCAGGTAACTTGCTATTTCCCATAGCTGGCACAGGAGCCTTGGAAGATAGGATTGTTTTCAGTATTATTTCACCATTTTTTCACCACTGTTTCAAGAACGGGAGCCCTTTTCAATCGTTAGCGGAAGAATCCTTCTTTGGAGATGAGATATTTTTCTGGGGTGGCAAGTGCAGGGCCTCTGTCAGTCCTGGGTTTGTTGGACTAGCGCCAGACATGAGAAGTGCGCCTTTGTGGGACAGGTGAATAGTGCGGATCCTGTTTCAGTCTAAAGACTGAAACAGGATCCACACTTTTCACCGTTCCTTTCAGAATCATTTCATTCTTCAGCTAGGAATGGCGATTGCTTCTCCAGACCAATCGAAGGCTAGGCCAAAGTAACTCGATCTTTCCAAGAGGTGTGTGGCCCAACTTTTGTAAGAACCGCTAAGTGGAGAACTATTTGGTATTTTTCGTAAGCACTTTTCACCGTAATTGTCCTAAGGTTGGTCTCTGCATCCTTAAGCATACCAGAGTTTTCACAGACGAAACAGGCTGAGGCCCATTAATCTTGGCATTTCCAATAGTTGGTCCTAGAGACTACCAAGAAAGTGTTCTTTTAAGTATTATTCTGTTGTGGTTTCAGCATTATTTTCAGAACCCGAGCAGGGTTCTCGCATTAGCATAAGAATCCTGCCTGGTAGTTGAGATTTTATGGTGGGGTGTAAGTGCGGGGCTTCTGTCAGCCCTGCCTTTGATTTGTTTACCTCCAGAGTTGGAAAGTGCATAGTTGCGTGAGATGGGAAAAGTGTGGATAATGCTTCAAATTTCATCCTGACACTTTGAAATGACCAGTGTGTTGGTAATTATTTGCCATTTCCATGGCGTTTGGCACCGTAATAGTCATGAGGTCGGTCTCTGCATCCTGAAGCCTATGATGCTTTTTGCAGAGAAACCTCTGCTGAGGCCCAGGTAACTTGCTATTTCCCATAGCTGGCACAGGAGCCTAGGAAGATAGGATTGTTTTCAGTATTATTTCACCATTTTTTCACCACTGTTTCAAGAACGGGAGCCCTTTTCAACCGTTAGCGGAAGAATCCTTCTTTGGAGATGAGATATTTTTCTGGGGTGGCAAGTGCAGGGCCTCTGTCAGTCCTGGGTTTGTTGGACTAGCGCCAGACATGAGAAGTGCGCCTTTGTGGGACAGGTGAATAGTGCGGATCCTGTTTCAGTCTAAAGACTGAAACAGGATCCGCACTTTTCACCGTTCCTTTCAGAATCATTTGATTCATCAGCTAGGAATGGCGATTGCTTCTCCAGACCAATCAAAGGCTAGGCCAAAGTACCTCGATCTTTCCAAGAGGTGTGTGGCTCAACTTTTGAAAGAACCGCTAAGTGGAGAACTATTTGGTATTTTTCCTAAGCACTTTTCACCGTAATTGTCCTAAGGTTGGTCTCTTCATCCTTAAGCATACCAGAGTTTTCACAGACGAAACAGGCTGAGGCCCATTAATCTTGGCATTTCCAATAGTTGGTCCTAGAGACTACCAAGAAAGTGTTCTTTTAAGTATTACTCTGTTGTGGTTTCAGCATTATTTTCAGAACCCGAGCAGGGTTCTCGCATTAGCATAAGAATCCTGCCTGGTAGTTGAGATTTCATGGTGGGGTGTAAGTGCAGGGCTTCTGTCAGCCCTGCCTTTGATTTGTTTACCTCCAGAGTTGGAAAGTACATATTTGCGTGAGATGGGAAAAGTGTGGATCGTGCTTCAGATTTGATCCAGACACTTTGAAATGACCAGTGTGTTGGTAATTATTTTGCCATTTCCATGGCGTTTGGCACCGTAATAGTCATGAGGTCGGTCTCTGCATCCTGAAGCCTATGATGCTTTTTGCAGAGAAACCTCTGCTGAGGCCCAGGTAACTTGCTATTTCCCATAGCTGCCACAGGAGCCTTGGAAGATAGGATTGTTTGCAGTATTATTTCACCATTTTTTCACCACTGTTTCAAGAACGGGACCCTTTTCAACCGTTAGCGGAAGAATCCTTCTTTGGAGATGAGATATTTTTCTGGGGTGGCAAGTGCAGGGCCTCTGTCAGTCCTGGGTTTGTTGGACTAGCGCCAGACATGAGAAGTGCGCCTTTGTGGGACAGGTGAATAGTGCGGATCCTGTTTCAGTCTAAAGACTGAAACAGGATCCGCACTTTTCACCGTTCCTTTCAGAATCATTTGATTCATCAACTAGGAATGGCGATTGCTTCTCCAGACCAATCGAAGGCTAGGCCAATGTAACTCGATCTTTCCAAGAGGTGTGTGGCCCAACTTTTTAAAGAACCGCT
Source organism: Lemur catta (assembly GCF_020740605.2). NCBI lineage: Eukaryota > Metazoa > Chordata > Mammalia > Primates > Lemuridae > Lemur > Lemur catta. Next base: position 1,366,942 of record NW_025423734.1, on the reverse strand, counting down.
AAGTGGAGAACTATTTGGTATTTTTCCTAAGCACTTTTCACCGTAATTGTCCTAAGGTTGGTCTCTGCATCCTTAAGCATACCAGAGTTTTCACAGACGAAACAGGCGGAGGCCCATTAATCTTGGCATTTCCAATAGTTGGTCCTAGAGACTACCAAGAAAGTGTTTTTTAAGTATTATTCTGTTGTGGTTTCAGCATTATTTTCAGAACCCGAGCAGGGTTCTCGCATTAGCATAAGAATCCTGCCTGGTAGTTGAGATTTCTGGGTGCGGTGTAAGTGCGGGGCTTCTGTCAGCCCTGCCTTTGATTTGTTTACCTCTAGAGTTGGAAAGTGCATAGTTGCGTGAGATGGGAAAAGTGTGGATCGTGCTTCAGATTTCATCCTGACACTTTGAAATGACCAGTGTGTTGGTAATTATTTGCCATTTCCATGGCGTTTGGCACCGTAATAGTCATGAGGTCGGTCTCTGCATCCTGAAGCCTATGATGCTTTTTGCAGAGAAACCTCTGCTGAGGCCCAGGTAACTTGCTATTTCCCATAGCTGGCACAGGAGCCTTGGAAGATAGGATTGTTTTCAGTATTATTTCACCATTTTTCCACCACTGTTTCAAGAACGGGAGCCCTTTTCAACCGTTAGCGGACGAATCCTTCTTTGGAGATGAGATATTTTTCTGGGGTGGCAAGTGCAGGGCCTCTGTCAGTCCTGGGTTTGTTGGACTAGCTCCAGACATGAGAAGTGCGCCTTTGTGGGACAGGTGAATAGTGCGGATCCTGTTTCAGTCTAAACAGGATCCACACTTTTCACCGTTCCTTTCAGAATCATTTGATTCATCAGCTAGGAATGGCGATTGCTTCTCCAGACCAATCGAAGGCTAGGCCAATGTAACTCGATCTTTCCAAGAGGTGTGTGGCCCAACTTTTTAAAGAACCGCTAAGTGGAGAACTATTTGGTATTTTTCCTAAGCACTTTTCACCGTAATTGTCCTAAGGTTGGTCTCTGCATCCTTAAGCATACGAGAGTTTTCACAGACGAAACAGGCTGAGGCCCATTAATCTTGGCATTTCCAATAGTTGGTCCTAGAGACTACCAAGAATGTGTTTTTTTAAGTATTATTCCGTTGTGGTTTCAGCATTATTTTCAGAAACCGAGCAGGGTTCTCGCATTAGCATAAGAATCCTGCCTGGTAGTTGAGATTTCTGGGTGGGGTGTAAGTGCGGGGCTTCTGTCAGCCCTGCCTTTGATTTGTTTACCTCCAGAGTTGGAAAGTGCATAGTTGCGTGAGATGGGAAAAGTGTGGATCGTGCTTCAGATTTCATCCTGACACTTTGAAATGACCAGTGTGTTGGTAATTATTTGCCATTTCCATGGCATTTGGCACCGTAATAGTCATGAGGTCGGTCTCTGAATCCTGAAGCCTATGATGCTTTTTGCAGAGAAACCTCTGCTGAGGCCCAGGTAACTTGCTATTTCCCTAGCTGGCACAGGAGCCTTGGAAGATAGGATTGTTTTCAGTATTATTTCACCATTTTTTCACCACTGTTTCAAGAACGGGAGCACTTTTCAACCGTTAGCGGAAGAATCCTTCTTTGAAGATGAGATATTTTTCTGGGGTGGCAAGTGCAGGGCCTCTGTCAGTCCTGGGTTTGTTGGACTAGCGCCAGACATGAGAAGTGCGCCTTTGTGGGACAGGTGAATAGTGCGGATCCTGTTTCAGTCTTTAGACTGAAACAGGATCCGCACTTTTCACCGTTCCTTTCAGAATCATTTGATTCATCAGCTAGGAATGGCGATTGCTTCTCCAGACCAATCGAAGGCTAGGCCAAAGTACCTCGATCTTTCCAAGAGGTGTGTGGCCCAACTTTTGAAAGAACCGCTAAGTGGAGAACTATTTCGTATTTTTCCTAAGCACTTTTCTCCGTAATTGTCCTAAGGTTGGTCTCTGCATCCTTAAGCATACCAGAGTTTTCACAGACGAAACAGGCTGAGGCCCATTAATCTTGGCATTTCCAATAGTTGGTCCTAGAGACTACCAAGAAAGTGTTCTTTTAAGTATTATTCTGTTGTGGTTTCAGCATTATTTTCAGAACCCGAGCAGGGTTCTCGCATTAGCATAAGAATCCTGCCTGGTAGTTGAGATTTCTGGGTGCGGTGTAAGTGCGGGGCTTCTGTCAGCTCTGCCTTTGATTTGTTTACCTCCAGAGTTGGAAAGTGCATAGTTGCGTGAGATGGGAAAAGTGTGGATCGTGCTTCAGATTTCATCCTGACACTTTGAAATGACCAGTGTGTTGGTAATTATTTGCCATTTCCATGGCGTTTGGCACCGTAATAGTCATGAGGTCGGTCTCTGCATCCTGAAGCCTATGATGCTTTTTGCAGAGAAACCTCTGCTGAGGCCCAGGTAACTTGCTATTTCCCCTAGCTGGCACAGGAGCCTTGGAAGATAGGATTGTTTTCAGTATTATTTCACCATTTTTTCACCACTGTTTCAAGAACGGGAGCCCTTTTCAACCGTTAGCGGAAGAATCCTTCTTTGAAGATGAGATATTTTTCTGGGGTGGCAAGTGCAGGGCCTCTGTCAGTCCTGGGTTTGTTGGACTAGCGCCAGACATGAGAAGTGCGCCTTTGTGGGACAGGTGAATAGTGCGGATCCTGTTTCAGTCTAAAGACTGAAACAGGATCCGCACTTTTCACCGTTCCTTTCAGAATCATTTGATTCATCAGCTAGGAATGGCGATTGCTTCTCCAGACCAATCGAAGGCTACGCCAAAGTAACTCGATCTTTCCAAGAGGTGTGTGGCCCAACTTTTGAAAGAACCGCTAAGTGGAGTACTATTTGGTATTTTTCCTAAGCATTTTTCACCGTAATTGTCCTAAGGTTGGTCTCTGCATCCTTAAGCATACCAGAGTTTTCACAGAGGAAACAGGCTGAGGCCCAGTAATCTTGGCATTTCCAATAGTTGGTCCTAGAGACTACCAAGAAAGTGTTCTTTTAAGTATTATTCTGTTGTGGTTTCAGCATTATTTTCAGAACCCGAGCAGGGTTCTCGCATTAGCATAAGAATCCTGCCTGGTAGTTGAGATTTCTGGGTGGGGTGTAAGTGCAGGACTTCTGTCAGCCCTGCCTTTGATTTGTTTACATCCAGAGTTGGAAAGTGCATATTTGCGTGAGATGGGAAAAGTGTGGATCGTGCTTCAGATTTCATCCTGACACTTTGAAATGACCAGTGTGTTGGTAATTATTTGCCATTTCTATGGCGTTTGGCACCGTAATAGTCATGAGGTCGGTCTCTGCATCCTGAAGCCTATGATGCTTTTTGCAGGGAAACCTATGCTGAGGCCAAGGTAACTTGCTATTTCCCATAGCTGCCACAGGAGCCTTGGAAGATAGGATTGTTTTCAGTATTATTTCACCATTTTTTCACCACTGTTTCAAGAACGGGAGCCCTTTTCAACCGTTAGCGAAAGAATCCTTCTTTGGAGATGAGATATTTTTCTGGGGTGGCAAGTGCAGGGCCTCTGTCATTCCTGGGTTTGTTGGACTAGCGCCAGACATGAGAAGTGCGCCTTTGTGGGACAGCTGAATAGTGCGGATCCTGTTTCAGTCTAAAGACTGCAACAGGATCCTCACTTTTCACCGTTCCTTTCACAGTCATTTGATTCATCAGCTAGGAATGGCGATTGCTTCTCCAGACCAATCGAAGGCTATGCCAAAGTACCTCGATCTTTCCCAGAGGTGTGTGGCCCAACTTTTGAAAGAACGGCTAAGTGGAGAACTATTTGGTATTTTTCCTAAGCACTTTTCACCGTAATTGTCCTAAGGTTGGTCTCTGCATCCTTAAGCATACCAGTGTTTTCACAGACGAAACAGGCTGAGGCCCAGTAATCTTGGCATTTCCAATAGTTGGTCTTAGAGACTACCAAGAAAGTGTTCTTTTAAGTATTATTCCTTTGTGGTTTCAGCATTATTTTCAGAACCCGAGCAGGGTTCTCGCATTAGCATAAGAATCCTGCCTGGTAGTTGAGATTTCATGTTGAGGTGTAAGTGCGGGGCTTCTGTCTGCCCTGCCTTTGATTTGTTTACCTCCAGAGTTGGAAAGTGCATAGTTGCGTGAGATGGGAAAAGTGTGGATCGTGCTTCAGATTTCATCCTGAGACTTTGAAATGACCAGTGTGTTGGTAATTATTTGCCATTTCCATGGCGTTTGGCACCCTAATACTCATGAGGTCGGTCTCTGCATCCTGAAGCCTATGATGCTTTTTGCAGAGAAACCTCTGCTGAGGCCCAGGTAACTTGCTATTTCCCATAGCTGGCACAGTAGCATTGGAAGATAGGATTGTTTTCAGTATTATTTCACCATTTTTTCACCACTGTTTCAAGAACGGGAGCCCTTTTCAACCGTTAGCGGAAGAATCCTTCTTTGGAGATGAGATATTTTTCTGGGGTGGCAAGTGCAGGGCCTCTCTCAGTCCTGGGTTTGTTGGACTAGCGCCAGACATGAGAAGTGCGCCTTTGTGGGACAGGTGAATAGTGCGGATCCTGTTTCAGTCTAAAGACTGAAACAGGATCCGCACTTTTCACCGTTCCTTTCAGAATCATTTGATTCATCAGCTAGGAATGGAGATTGCTTCTCCAGACCAATCGAAGGCTAAGCCAAAGTAACTCGATCTTTCCAAGAGGTGTGTGGCCCAACTTTTGAAAGAACCGCTAAGTGGAGAAGTATTTGGTATTTTTCCTAAGCACTTTTCACCGTAGTTGTCCTAAGGTTGGACTCTGCATCCTTAAGCATACCAGAGTTTTCACAGACGAAACAGGCTGAGGCCCATTAATCTTGGCATTTCCAATAGTTGGTCCTAGAGACTACCAAGAAAGTGTTCTTTTAAGTATTATTCTGTTGTGGTTTCAGCATTATTTTCAGAACCCGAGCAGGGTTCTCGCATTAGCATAAGAATCCTGCCTGGTAGTTGAGATTTCTGGGTGGGTTGTAAGTGCGGGGCTCCTGTCAGCCCTGCCTTTGATTTGTTTACCTCCAGAGTTGGAAAGTGCATAGTTGCGTGAGATGGGAAAAGTGTGGATCGTGCTTCAGATTTCATCCTGACACTTAGAAATGACCAGTGTGTTGGTAATTATTTGCCATTTCCATGGCGTTTGGCACCGTAATAGTCATGAGGTCGGTCTCTGCATCCTGAAGCCTATGATGCTTTTTGCAGAGAAACCTCTGCTGAGGCCCAGGTAACTTGCTATTTCCCATAGCTGGCACAGGAGCCTTGGAAGATAGGATTGTTTTCAGTATTATTTCACCATTTTTTCACCACTGTTTCAAAAACGGGAGCCCTTTTCAACCGTTAGCGGAAGAATCCTTCTTTGGAGATGAGATATTTTTCTGGGGTGGCAAGTGCAGGGCCTCTGTCAGTCCTGGGTTTGTTGGACTAGCGCCAGACATCAGAAGTGCGCCTTTGTGGGACAGGTGAATAGTGCGGATCCTGTTTCAGTCTAAAGACTGAAACAGGATCCACACTTTTCACCGTTCCTTTCAGAATCATTTGATTCATCACTTAGGAATGCCGATTGCTTCTCCAGACCAATCGAAGGCTACGCCAAAGTAACTCGATCTTTCCAAGAGGTGTGTGGCCCAACTTTTGAAAGAACCGCTAAGTGGAGAACTATTTGGTATTTTTCCTAAGCACTTTTCACCGTAATTGTCCTAAGGTTGGTCTCTGCATCCTTAAGCATACGAGAGTTTTCACAGACGAAACAGGCTGAGGCCCATTAATCTTGGCATTTCCAATAGTTGGTCCTAGAGACTACCAAGAATGTGTTTTTTTAAGTATTATTCCGTTGTGGTTTCAGCATTATTTTCAGAACCCGAGCAGGGTTCTCGCATTACCATAAGAATCCTGCCTGGTAGTTGAGATTTCTGGGTGGGGTGTAAGTGCGGGGCTTCTGTCAGCCCTGCCTTTGATTTGTTTACCTCCAGAGTTGGAAAGTGCATAGTTGCGTGAGATGGGAAAAGTGTGGATCGTGCTTCAGATTTCATCCTGACACTTTGAAATGAAGAGTGTGTTGGTAATTATTTGCCATTTCCATGGCGTTTGGCCCCGTAATAGTCATGAGGTCGGTCTATGCATCCTGAAGCCTATGATGCTTTTTGCAGAGAAACCTCTGCTGAGGCCCAGGTAACTTGCTATTTCCCATAGCTGGCACAGGAGCCTTGGAAGATAGGATTGTTTTCAGTATTATTTCACCATTTTTTCACCACTGTTTCAAGAACGGGAGCCCTTTTCAATCGTTAGCGGAAGAATCCTTCTTTGGAGATGAGATATTTTTCTGGGGTGGCAAGTGCAGGGCCTCTGTCAGTCCTGGGTTTGTTGGACTAGCGCCAGACATGAGAAGTGCGCCTTTGTGGGACAGGTGAATAGTGCGGATCCTGTTTCAGTCTAAAGACTGAAACAGGATCCACACTTTTCACCGTTCCTTTCAGAATCATTTCATTCTTCAGCTAGGAATGGCGATTGCTTCTCCAGACCAATCGAAGGCTAGGCCAAAGTAACTCGATCTTTCCAAGAGGTGTGTGGCCCAACTTTTGTAAGAACCGCTAAGTGGAGAACTATTTGGTATTTTTCGTAAGCACTTTTCACCGTAATTGTCCTAAGGTTGGTCTCTGCATCCTTAAGCATACCAGAGTTTTCACAGACGAAACAGGCTGAGGCCCATTAATCTTGGCATTTCCAATAGTTGGTCCTAGAGACTACCAAGAAAGTGTTCTTTTAAGTATTATTCTGTTGTGGTTTCAGCATTATTTTCAGAACCCGAGCAGGGTTCTCGCATTAGCATAAGAATCCTGCCTGGTAGTTGAGATTTTATGGTGGGGTGTAAGTGCGGGGCTTCTGTCAGCCCTGCCTTTGATTTGTTTACCTCCAGAGTTGGAAAGTGCATAGTTGCGTGAGATGGGAAAAGTGTGGATAATGCTTCAAATTTCATCCTGACACTTTGAAATGACCAGTGTGTTGGTAATTATTTGCCATTTCCATGGCGTTTGGCACCGTAATAGTCATGAGGTCGGTCTCTGCATCCTGAAGCCTATGATGCTTTTTGCAGAGAAACCTCTGCTGAGGCCCAGGTAACTTGCTATTTCCCATAGCTGGCACAGGAGCCTAGGAAGATAGGATTGTTTTCAGTATTATTTCACCATTTTTTCACCACTGTTTCAAGAACGGGAGCCCTTTTCAACCGTTAGCGGAAGAATCCTTCTTTGGAGATGAGATATTTTTCTGGGGTGGCAAGTGCAGGGCCTCTGTCAGTCCTGGGTTTGTTGGACTAGCGCCAGACATGAGAAGTGCGCCTTTGTGGGACAGGTGAATAGTGCGGATCCTGTTTCAGTCTAAAGACTGAAACAGGATCCGCACTTTTCACCGTTCCTTTCAGAATCATTTGATTCATCAGCTAGGAATGGCGATTGCTTCTCCAGACCAATCAAAGGCTAGGCCAAAGTACCTCGATCTTTCCAAGAGGTGTGTGGCTCAACTTTTGAAAGAACCGCTAAGTGGAGAACTATTTGGTATTTTTCCTAAGCACTTTTCACCGTAATTGTCCTAAGGTTGGTCTCTTCATCCTTAAGCATACCAGAGTTTTCACAGACGAAACAGGCTGAGGCCCATTAATCTTGGCATTTCCAATAGTTGGTCCTAGAGACTACCAAGAAAGTGTTCTTTTAAGTATTACTCTGTTGTGGTTTCAGCATTATTTTCAGAACCCGAGCAGGGTTCTCGCATTAGCATAAGAATCCTGCCTGGTAGTTGAGATTTCATGGTGGGGTGTAAGTGCAGGGCTTCTGTCAGCCCTGCCTTTGATTTGTTTACCTCCAGAGTTGGAAAGTACATATTTGCGTGAGATGGGAAAAGTGTGGATCGTGCTTCAGATTTGATCCAGACACTTTGAAATGACCAGTGTGTTGGTAATTATTTTGCCATTTCCATGGCGTTTGGCACCGTAATAGTCATGAGGTCGGTCTCTGCATCCTGAAGCCTATGATGCTTTTTGCAGAGAAACCTCTGCTGAGGCCCAGGTAACTTGCTATTTCCCATAGCTGCCACAGGAGCCTTGGAAGATAGGATTGTTTGCAGTATTATTTCACCATTTTTTCACCACTGTTTCAAGAACGGGACCCTTTTCAACCGTTAGCGGAAGAATCCTTCTTTGGAGATGAGATATTTTTCTGGGGTGGCAAGTGCAGGGCCTCTGTCAGTCCTGGGTTTGTTGGACTAGCGCCAGACATGAGAAGTGCGCCTTTGTGGGACAGGTGAATAGTGCGGATCCTGTTTCAGTCTAAAGACTGAAACAGGATCCGCACTTTTCACCGTTCCTTTCAGAATCATTTGATTCATCAACTAGGAATGGCGATTGCTTCTCCAGACCAATCGAAGGCTAGGCCAATGTAACTCGATCTTTCCAAGAGGTGTGTGGCCCAACTTTTTAAAGAACCGCTAAGTGGAGAACTATTTGGTATTTTTCCTAAGCACTTTTCACCGTAATTGTCCTAAGGTTGGTCTCTGCATCCTTAAGCATACCAGAGTTTTCACAGACGAAACAGGCGGAGGCCCATTAATCTTGGCATTTCCAATAGTTGGTCCTAGAGACTACCAAGAAAGTGTTTTTTAAGTATTATTCTGTTGTGGTTTCAGCATTATTTTCAGAACCCGAGCAGGGTTCTCGCATTAGCATAAGAATCCTGCCTGGTAGTTGAGATTTCTGGGTGCGGTGTAAGTGCGGGGCTTCTGTCAGCCCTGCCTTTGATTTGTTTACCTCTAGAGTTGGAAAGTGCATAGTTGCGTGAGATGGGAAAAGTGTGGATCGTGCTTCAGATTTCATCCTGACACTTTGAAATGACCAGTGTGTTGGTAATTATTTGCCATTTCCATGGCGTTTGGCACCGTAATAGTCATGAGGTCGGTCTCTGCATCCTGAAGCCTATGATGCTTTTTGCAGAGAAACCTCTGCTGAGGCCCAGGTAACTTGCTATTTCCCATAGCTGGCACAGGAGCCTTGGAAGATAGGATTGTTTTCAGTATTATTTCACCATTTTTCCACCACTGTTTCAAGAACGGGAGCACTTTTCAACCGTTAGCGGAAGAATCCTTCTTTGGAGATGAGATATTTTTCTGGGGTGGCAAGTGCAGGGCCTCTGTCAGTCCTGGGTTTGTTGGACTAGTGCCAGACATGAGAAGTGCGCCTTTGTGGGACAGGTGAATAGTGCGGATCCTGTTTCAGTCTAAAGACTGAAACAGGATCCGCACTTTTCACCGTTCCTTTCAGAATCATTTGATTCATCAGCTAGGAATGGCGATTGCTTCTCCAGACCAATCGAAGGCTAGGCCAATGTAACTCGATCTTTCCAAGAGGTGTGTGGCCCAACTTTTTAAAGAACCGCTAAGTGGAGAACTATTTGGTATTTTTCCTAAGCACTTTTCACCGTAATTGTCCTAAGGTTGGTCTCTGCATCCTTAAGCATACGAGAGTTTTCACAGACGAAACAGGCTGAGGCCCATTAATCTTGGCATTTCCAATAGTTGGTCCTAGAGACTACCAAGAATGTGTTTTTTTAAGTATTATTCCGTTGTGGTTTCAGCATTATTTTCAGAAACCGAGCAGGGTTCTCGCATTAGCATAAGAATCCTGCCTGGTAGTTGAGATTTCTGGGTGGGGTGTAAGTGCGGGGCTTCTGTCAGCCCTGCCTTTGATTTGTTTACCTCCAGAGTTGGAAAGTGCATAGTTGCGTGAGATGGGAAAAGTGTGGATCGTGCTTCAGATTTCATCCTGACACTTTGAAATGACCAGTGTGTTGGTAATTATTTGCCATTTCCATGGCATTTGGCACCGTAATAGTCATGAGGTCGGTCTCTGAATCCTGAAGCCTATGATGCTTTTTGCAGAGAAACCTCTGCTGAGGCCCAGGTAACTTGCTATTTCCCTAGCTGGCACAGGAGCCTTGGAAGATAGGATTGTTTTCAGTATTATTTCACCATTTTTTCACCACTGTTTCAAGAACGGGAGCACTTTTCAACCGTTAGCGGAAGAATCCTTCTTTGAAGATGAGATATTTTTCTGGGGTGGCAAGTGCAGGGCCTCTGTCAGTCCTGGGTTTGTTGGACTAGCGCCAGACATGAGAAGTGCGCCTTTGTGGGACAGGTGAATAGTGCGGATCCTGTTTCAGTCTTTAGACTGAAACAGGATCCGCACTTTTCACCGTTCCTTTCAGAATCATTTGATTCATCAGCTAGGAATGGCGATTGCTTCTCCAGACCAATCGAAGGCTAGGCCAAAGTACCTCGATCTTTCCAAGAGGTGTGTGGCCCAACTTTTGAAAGAACCGCTAAGTGGAGAACTATTTCGTATTTTTCCTAAGCACTTTTCTCCGTAATTGTCCTAAGGTTGGTCTCTGCATCCTTAAGCATACCAGAGTTTTCACAGACGAAACAGGCTGAGGCCCATTAATCTTGGCATTTCCAATAGTTGGTCCTAGAGACTACCAAGAAAGTGTTCTTTTAAGTATTATTCTGTTGTGGTTTCAGCATTATTTTCAGAACCCGAGCAGGGTTCTCGCATTAGCATAAGAATCCTGCCTGGTAGTTGAGATTTCTGGGTGCGGTGTAAGTGCGGGGCTTCTGTCAGCTCTGCCTTTGATTTGTTTACCTCCAGAGTTGGAAAGTGCATAGTTGCGTGAGATGGGAAAAGTGTGGATCGTGCTTCAGATTTCATCCTGACACTTTGAAATGACCAGTGTGTTGGTAATTATTTGCCATTTCCATGGCGTTTGGCACCGTAATAGTCATGAGGTCGGTCTCTGCATCCTGAAGCCTATGATGCTTTTTGCAGAGAAACCTCTGCTGAGGCCCAGGTAACTTGCTATATCCCATAGCTGGCACAGGAGCCTTGGAAGATAGGATTGTTTTCAGTATTATTTCACCATTTTTTCACCACTGTTTCAAGAACGGGAGCCCTTTTCAACCGTTAGCGGAAGAATCCTTCTTTGGAGATGAGATATTTTTCTGGGGTGGCAAGTGCAGGGCCTCTGTCAGTCCTGGGTTTGTTGGACTAGCGCCAGACATGAGAAGTGCGCCTTTGTGGGACAGGTGAATAGTGCGGATCCTGTTTCAGTCTAAAGACTGAAACAGGATCCTCACTTTTCACCGTTCCTTTCAGAATCATTTGATTCATCAGCTAGGAATGGCGATTGCTTCTCCAGACCAATCGAAGGCTAGGCCAAAATACCTCGATCTTTCCAAGAGGTGTGTGGCCCAACTTTTGAAAGAACCGCTAAGTGGAGAACTATTTGGTATTTTTCCTAAGCACTTTTCACCGTAATTGTCCTAAGGTTGGTCTCTGCATCCTTAAGCATACCAGTGTTTTCACAGACGAAACAGGCTGAGGCCCAGTAATCTTGGCATTTCCAATAGTTGGTCTTAGAGACTACCAAGAAAGTGTTCTTTTAAGTATTATTCCTTTGTGGTTTCAGCATTATTTTCAGAACCCGAGCAGGGTTCTCGCATTAGCATAAGAATCCTGCCTGGTAGTTGAGATTTCATGGCGGGGTGTAAGTGCGGGGCTTCTGTCAGCCCTGCCTTTGATTTGTTTACCTCCAGAGTTGGAAAGTGCATAGTTGCGTGAGATGGGAAAAGTGTGGATCGTGCTTCAGATTTCATCCTGACACTTTGAAATGACCAGTGTGTTGGTAATTATTTGCCATTTCCATGGCGTTTGGCACCGTAATAGTCATGAGGTCGGTCTCTGCATCCTGAAGCCTATGATGCTTTTTGCAGAGAAACCTCTGCTGAGGCCCAGGTAACTTGCTATTTCCCATAGCTGGCACAGGAGCCTTGGAAGATAGAATGGTTTTCAGAATTATTTCACCATTTTTTCACCACTGTTTCAAGAACGGGAGGCTTTTTCAACCGTTAGCGGAAGAATCCTTCTTTGGAGATGAGATATTTTCCTGGGGTGGCAAGTGCAGGGCCTCTGTCAGTCCTGGGTTTGTTGGACTAGCGCCAGACATGAGAAGTGCGCCTTTGTGGGACAGGTGAATAGTGCGGATCCTGTTTCAGTCTAAAGACTGAAACTGGATCCGCTCTTTTCACCGTTCCTTTCAGAATCATTTGATTCATCAGCTAGGAATGGCGATTGCTTCTCCAGACCAATCGAAGGCTAGGCCAAAGTAACTCGATCTTTCCAAGAGGTGTGTGGCCCAACTTTTGAAAGAACCGCTAAGTGGAGAACTATTTGGTATTTTTCCTAAGCACTTTTCACCGTAATTGTCCTAAGGTTGGTCTCTGCAGCCTTAAGCATACCAGAGTTTTCACAGACGAAACAGGCTGAGGCCCATTAATCTTGGCATTTCCAATAGTTGGTCCTAGAGACTACCAAGAAAGTGTTCTTTTAAGTATTATTCTGTTGTGGTTTCAGCATTATTTTCAGAACCCGAGCAGGGTTCTCGCATTAGCATAAGAATCCTGCCTGGTAGTTGAGAATTCTGGGTGGGGTGTAAGTGCGGGGCTTCTGTCAGCCCTGCCTTTGATTTGTTTACCTCCAGAGTTGGAAAGTGCATAGTTGCGTGAGATGGGAAAAGTGTGGATCGTGCTTCAGATTTCATCCTGACACTTTGAAATGAAGAGTGTGTTGGTAATTATTTGCCATTTCCATGGCGTTTGGCCCCGTAATAGTCATGAGGTCGGTCTATGCATCCTGAAGCCTATGATGCTTTTTGCAGAGAAACCTCTGCTGAGGCCCAGGTAACTTGCTATTTCCCATAGCTGGCACAGGAGCCTTGGAAGATAGGATTGTTTTCAGTATTATTTCACCATTTTTTCACCACTGTTTCAAGAACGGGAGCCCTTTTCAATCGTTAGCGGAAGAATCCTTCTTTGGAGATGAGATATTTTTCTGGGGTGGCAAGTGCAGGGCCTCTGTCAGTCCTGGGTTTGTTGGACTAGCGCCAGACATGAGAAGTGCGCCTTTGTGGGACAGGTGAATAGTGCGGATCCTGTTTCAGTCTAAAGACTGAAACAGGATCCACACTTTTCACCGTTCCTTTCAGAATCATTTCATTCTTCAACTAGGAATGGCGATTGCTTCTCCAGACCAATCGAAGGCTAGGCCAAAGTAACTCGATCTTTCCAAGAGGTGTGTGGCCCAACTTTTGTAAGAACCGCTAAGTGGAGAACTATTTGGTATTTTTCGTAAGCACTTTTCACCGTAATTGTCCTAAGGTTGGTCTCTGCATCCTTAAGCATACCAGAGTTTTCACAGACGAAACAGGCTGAGGCCCATTAATCTTGGCATTTCCAATAGTTGGTCCTAGAGACTACCAAGAAAGTGTTCTTTTAAGTATTATTCTGTTGTGGTTTCAGCATTATTTTCAGAACCCGAGCAGGGTTCTCGCATTAGCATAAGAATCCTGCCTGGTAGTTGAGATTTCATGGTGGGGTGTAAGTGCGGGGCTTCTGTCAGCCCTGCCTTTGATTTGTTTACCTCCAGAGTTGGAAAGTGCATAGTTGCGTGAGATGGGAAAAGTGTGGATAATGCTTCAAATTTCATCCTGACACTTTGAAATGACCAGTGTGTTGGTAATTATTTGCCATTTCCATGGCGTTTGGCACCGTAATAGTCATGAGGTCGGTCTCTGCATCCTGAAGCCTATGATGCTTTTTGCAGAGAAACCTCTGCTGAGGCCCAGGTAACTTGCTATTTCCCATAGCTGGCACAGGAGCCTAGGAAGATAGGATTGTTTTCAGTATTATTTCACCATTTTTTCACCACTGTTTCAAGAACGGGAGCCCTTTTCAACCGTTAGCGGAAGAATCCTTCTTTGGAGATGAGATATTTTTCTGGGGTGGCAAGTGCAGGGCCTCTGTCAGTCCTGGGTTTGTTGGACTAGCGCCAGACATGAGAAGTGCGCCTTTGTGGGACAGGTGAATAGTGCGGATCCTGTTTCAGTCTAAAGACTGAAACAGGATCCGCACTTTTCACCGTTCCTTTCAGAATCATTTGATTCATCAGCCAGGAATGGCGATTGCTTCTCCAGACCAATCAAAGGCTAGGCCAAAGTACCTCGATCTTTCCAAGAGGTGTGTGGCTCAACTTTTGAAAGAACCGCTAAGTGGAGAACTATTTGGTATTTTTCCTAAGCACTTTTCACCGTAATTGTCCTAAGGTTGGTCTCTTCATCCTTAAGCATACCAGAGTTTTCACAGACGAAACAGGCTGAGGCCCATTAATCTTGGCATTTCCAATAGTTGGTCCTAGAGACTACCAAGAAAGTGTTCTTTTAAGTATTACTCTGTTGTGGTTTCAGCATTATTTTCAGAACCCGAGCAGGGTTCTCGCATTAGCATAAGAATCCTGCCTGGTAGTTGAGATTTCATGGTGGGGTGTAAGTGCAGGGCTTCTGTCAGCCCTGCCTTTGATTTGTTTACCTCCAGAGTTGGAAAGTACATATTTGCGTGAGATGGGAAAAGTGTGGATCGTGCTTCAGATTTGATCCAGACACTTTGAAATGACCAGTGTGTTGGTAATTATTTTGCCATTTCCATGGCGTTTGGCACCGTAATAGTCATGAGGTCGGTCTCTGCATCCTGAAGCCTATGATGCTTTTTGCAGAGAAACCTCTGCTGAGGCCCAGGTAACTTACTATTTCCCATAGCTGCCACAGGAGCCTTGGAAGATAGGATTGTTTGCAGTATTATTTCACCATTTTTTCACCACTGTTTCAAGAACGGGACCCTTTTCAACCGTTAGCGGAAGAATCCTTCTTTGGAGATGAGATATTTTTCTGGGGTGGCAAGTGCAGGGCCTCTGTCAGTCCTGGGTTTGTTGGACTAGCGCCAGACATGAGAAGTGCGCCTTTGTGGGACAGGTGAATAGTGCGGATCCTGTTTCAGTCTAAAGACTGAAACAGGATCCGCACTTTTCACCGTTCCTTTCAGAATCATTTGATTCATCAGCTAGGAATGGCGATTGCTTCTCCAGACCAATCGAAGGCTAGGCCAATGTAACTCGATCTTTCCAAGAGGTGTGTGGCCCAACTTTTTAAAGAACCGCTAAGTGGAGAACTATTTGGTATTTTTCCTAAGCACTTTTCACCGTAATTGTCCTAAGGTTGGTCTCTGCATCCTTAAGGATACCAGAGTTTTCACAGACGAAACAGGCGGAGGCCCATTAATCTTGGCATTTCCAATAGTTGGTCCTAGAGACTACCAAGAAAGTGTTTTTTAAGTATTATTCTGTTGTGGTTTCAGCATTATTTTCAGAACCCGAGCAGGGTTCTCGCATTAGCATAAGAATCCTGGTTGGTAGTTGAGATTTCTGGGTGCGGTGTAAGTGCGGGGCTTCTGTCAGCCCTGCCTTTGATTTGTTTACCTCCAGAGTTGGAAAGTGCATAGTTGCGTGAGATGGGAAAAGTGTGGATCGTGCTTCAGATTTCATCCTGACACTTTGAAATGACCAGTGTGTTGGTAATTATTTGCCATTTCCATGGCGTTTGGCACCGTAATAGTCATGAGGTCGGTCTCTGCATCCTGAAGCCTATGATGCTTTTTGCAGAGAAACCTCTGCTGAGGCCCAGGTAACTTGCTATTTCCCATAGCTGGCACAGGAGCCTTGGAAGATAGGATTGTTTTCAGTATTATTTCACCATTTTTTCACCACTGTTTCAAGAACGGGAGCCCTTTTCAACCGTTAGCGGAAGAATCCTTCTTTGGAGATGAGATATTTTTCTGGGGTGGCAAGTGCAGGGCCTCTGTCAGTCCTGGGTTTGTTGGACTAGTGCCAGACATGAGAAGTGCGCCTTTGTGGGACAGGTGAATAGTGCGGATCCTGTTTCAGTCTAAAGACTGAAACAGGATCCGCACTTTTCACCGTTCCTTTCAGAATCATTTGATTCATCAGCTAGGAATGGCGATTGCTTCTCCAGACCAATCGAAGGCTAGGCCAAAGTAACTCGATCTTTCCAAGAGGTGTGTGGCCCAACTTTTGAAAGAACCGCTAAGTGGAGAACTATTTGGTATTTTTCCTAAGCACTTTTCACCGTAATTGTCCTAAGGTTGGTCTCTGCAGCCTTAAGCATACCAGAGTTTTCACAGACGAAACAGGCTGAGGCCCATTAATCTTGGCATTTCCAATAGTTGGTCCTAGAGACTACCAAGAAAGTGTTCTTTTAAGTATTATTCTGTTGTGGTTTCAGCATTATTTTCAGAACCCGAGCAGGGTTCTCGCATTAGCATAAGAATCCTGCCTGGTAGTTGAGAATTCTGGGTGGGGTGTAAGTGCGGGGCTTCTGTCAGCCCTGCCTTTGATTTGTTTACCTCCAGAGTTGGAAAGTGCATAGTTGCGTGAGATGGGAAAAGTGTGGATCGTGCTTCAGATTTCATCCTGACACTTTGAAATGAAGAGTGTGTTGGTAATTATTTGCCATTTCCATGGCGTTTGGCCCCGTAATAGTCATGAGGTCGGTCTATGCATCCTGAAGCCTATGATGCTTTTTGCAGAGAAACCTCTGCTGAGGCCCAGGTAACTTGCTATTTCCCATAGCTGGCACAGGAGCCTTGGAAGATAGGATTGTTTTCAGTATTATTTCACCATTTTTTCACCACTGTTTCAAGAACGGGAGCCCTTTTCAATCGTTAGCGGAAGAATCCTTCTTTGGAGATGAGATATTTTTCTGGGGTGGCAAGTGCAGGGCCTCTGTCAGTCCTGGGTTTGTTGGACTAGCGCCAGACATGAGAAGTGCGCCTTTGTGGGACAGGTGAATAGTGCGGATCCTGTTTCAGTCTAAAGACTGAAACAGGATCCACACTTTTCACCGTTCCTTTCAGAATCATTTCATTCTTCAACTAGGAATGGCGATTGCTTCTCCAGACCAATCGAAGGCTAGGCCAAAGTAACTCGATCTTTCCAAGAGGTGTGTGGCCCAACTTTTGTAAGAACCGCTAAGTGGAGAACTATTTGGTATTTTTCGTAAGCACTTTTCACCGTAATTGTCCTAAGGTTGGTCTCTGCATCCTTAAGCATACCAGAGTTTTCACAGACGAAACAGGCTGAGGCCCATTAATCTTGGCATTTCCAATAGTTGGTCCTAGAGACTACCAAGAAAGTGTTCTTTTAAGTATTATTCTGTTGTGGTTTCAGCATTATTTTCAGAACCCGAGCAGGGTTCTCGCATTAGCATAAGAATCCTGCCTGGTAGTTGAGATTTCATGGTGGGGTGTAAGTGCGGGGCTTCTGTCAGCCCTGCCTTTGATTTGTTTACCTCCAGAGTTGGAAAGTGCATAGTTGCGTGAGATGGGAAAAGTGTGGATAATGCTTCAAATTTCATCCTGACACTTTGAAATGACCAGTGTGTTGGTAATTATTTGCCATTTCCATGGCGTTTGGCACCGTAATAGTCATGAGGTCGGTCTCTGCATCCTGAAGCCTATGATGCTTTTTGCAGAGAAACCTCTGCTGAGGCCCAGGTAACTTGCTATTTCCCATAGCTGGCACAGGAGCCTTGGAAGATAGGATTGTTTTCAGTATTATTTCACCATTTTTTCACCACTGTTTCAAGAACGGGAGCCCTTTTCAACCGTTAGCGGAACAATCCTTCTTTGGAGATGAGATATTTTTCTGGGGTGGCAAGTGCAGGGCCTCTCTCAGTCCTGGGTTTGTTGGACTAGCGCCAGACATGAGAAGTGCGCCTTTGTGGGACAGGTGAATAGTGCGGATCCTGTTTCAGTCTAAAGACTGAAACAGGATCCGCACTTTTCACCGTTCCTTTCAGAATCATTTGATTCATCAGCCAGGAATGGCGATTGCTTCTCCAGACCAATCAAAGGCTAGGCCAAAGTACCTCGATCTTTCCAAGAGGTGTGTGGCTCAACTTTTGAAAGAACCGCTAAGTGGAGAACTATTTGGTATTTTTCCTAAGCACTTTTCACCGTAATTGTCCTAAGGTTGGTCTCTTCATCCTTAAGCATACCAGAGTTTTCACAGACGAAACAGGCTGAGGCCCATTAATCTTGGCATTTCCAATAGTTGGTCCTAGAGACTACCAAGAAAGTGTTCTTTTAAGTATTACTCTGTTGTGGTTTCAGCATTATTTTCAGAACCCGAGCAGGGTTCTCGCATTAGCATAAGAATCCTGCCTGGTAGTTGAGATTTCATGGTGGGGTGTAAGTGCAGGGCTTCTGTCAGCCCTGCCTTTGATTTGTTTACCTCCAGAGTTGGAAAGTACATATTTGCGTGAGATGGGAAAAGTGTGGATCGTGCTTCAGATTTGATCCAGACACTTTGAAATGACCAGTGTGTTGGTAATTATTTTGCCATTTCCATGGCGTTTGGCACCGTAATAGTCATGAGGTCGGTCTCTGCATCCTGAAGCCTATGATGCTTTTTGCAGAGAAACCTCTGCTGAGGCCCAGGTAACTTACTATTTCCCATAGCTGCCACAGGAGCCTTGGAAGATAGGATTGTTTGCAGTATTATTTCACCATTTTTTCACCACTGTTTCAAGAACGGGACCCTTTTCAACCGTTAGCGGAAGAATCCTTCTTTGGAGATGAGATATTTTTGTGGGGTGGCAAGTGCAGGGCCTCTGTCAGTCCTGGGTTTGTTGGACTAGCGCCAGACATGAGAAGTGCGCCTTTGTGGGACAGGTGAATAGTGCGGATCCTGTTTCAGTCTAAAGACTGAAACAGGATCCGCACTTTTCACCGTTCCTTTCAGAATCATTTGATTCATCAGCTAGGAATGGCGATTGCTTCTCCAGACCAATCGAAGGCTAGGCCAATGTAACTCGATCTTTCCAAGAGGTGTGTGGCCCAACTTTTTAAAGAACCGCTAAGTGGAGAACTATTTGGTATTTTTCCTAAGCACTTTTCACCGTAATTGTCCTAAGGTTGGTCTCTGCATCCTTAAGGATACCAGAGTTTTCACAGACGAAACAGGCGGAGGCCCATTAATCTTGGCATTTCCAATAGTTGGTCCTAGAGACTACCAAGAAAGTGTTTTTTAAGTATTATTCTGTTGTGGTTTCAGCATTATTTTCAGAACCCGAGCAGGGTTCTCGCATTAGCATAAGAATCCTGGTTGGTAGTTGAGATTTCTGGGTGCGGTGTAAGTGCGGGGCTTCTGTCAGCCCTGCCTTTGATTTGTTTACCTCCAGAGTTGGAAAGTGCATAGTTGCGTGAGATGGGAAAAGTGTGGATCGTGCTTCAGATTTCATCCTGACACTTTGAAATGACCAGTGTGTTGGTAATTATTTGCCATTTCCATGGCGTTTGGCACCGTAATAGTCATGAGGTCGGTCTCTGCATCCTGAAGCCTATGATGCTTTTTGCAGAGAAACCTCTGCTGAGGCCCAGGTAACTTGCTATTTCCCATAGCTGGCACAGGAGCCTTGGAAGATAGGATTGTTTTCAGTATTATTTCACCATTTTTTCACCACTGTTTCAAGAACGGGAGCCCTTTTCAACCGTTAGCGGAAGAATCCTTCTTTGGAGATGAGATATTTTTCTGGGGTGGCAAGTGCAGGGCCTCTGTCAGTCCTGGGTTTGTTGGACTAGTGCCAGACATGAGAAGTGCGCCTTTGTGGGACAGGTGAATAGTGCGGATCCTGTTTCAGTCTAAAGACTGAAACAGGATCCGCACTTTTCACCGTTCCTTTCAGAATCATTTGATTCATCAGCTAGGAATGGCGATTGCTTCTCCAGACCAATCGAAGGCTAGGCCAAAGTAACTCGATCTTTCCAAGAGGTGTGTGGCCCAACTTTTGAAAGAACCGCTAAGTGGAGAACTATTTGGTATTTTTCCTAAGCACTTTTCACCGTAATTGTCCTAAGGTTGGTCTCTGCATCCTTAAGCATACCAGAGTTTTCACAGACGAAACAGGCTGAGGCCCATTAATCTTGGCATTTCCAATAGTTGGTCCTAGAGACTACCAAGAAAGTGTTCTTTTAAGTATTATTCTGTTGTGGTTTCAGCATTATTTTCAGAACCCGAGCAGGGTTCTCGCATTAGCATAAGAATCCTGCCTGGTAGTTGAGAATTCTGGGTGGGGTGTAAGTGCGGGGCTTCTGTCAGCCCTGCCTTTGATTTGTTTACCTCCAGAGTTGGAAAGTGCATAGTTGCGTGAGATGGGAAAAGTGTGGATCGTGCTTCAGATTTCATCCTGACACTTTGAAATGAAGAGTGTGTTGGTAATTATTTGCCATTTCCATGGCGTTTGGCCCCGTAATAGTCATGAGGTCGGTCTATGCATCCTGAAGCCTATGATGCTTTTTGCAGAGAAACCTCTGCTGAGGCCCAGGTAACTTGCTATTTCCCATAGCTGGCACAGGAGCCTTGGAAGATAGGATTGTTTTCAGTATTATTTCACCATTTTTTCACCACTGTTTCAAGAACGGGAGACCTTTTCAATCGTTAGCGGAAGAATCCTTCTTTGGAGATGAGATATTTTTCTGGGGTGGCAAGTGCAGGGCCTCTGTCAGTCCTGGGTTTGTTGGACTAGCGCCAGACATGAGAAGTGCGCCTTTGTGGGACAGGTGAATAGTGCGGATCCTGTTTCAGTCTAAAGACTGAAACAGGATCCACACTTTTCACCGTTCCTTTCAGAATCATTTCATTCTTCAACTAGGAATGGCGATTGCTTCTCCAGACCAATCGAAGGCTAGGCCAAAGTAACTCGATCTTTCCAAGAGGTGTGTGGCCCAACTTTTGTAAGAACCGCTAAGTGGAGAACTATTTGGTATTTTTCGTAAGCACTTTTCACCGTAATTGTCCTAAGGTTGGTCTCTGCATCCTTAAGCATACCAGAGTTTTCACAGACGAAACAGGCTGAGGCCCATTAATCTTGGCATTTCCAATAGTTGGTCCTAGAGACTACCAAGAAAGTGTTCTTTTAAGTATTATTCTGTTGTGGTTTCAGCATTATTTTCAGAACCCGAGCAGGGTTCTCGCATTAGCATAAGAATCCTGCCTGGTAGTTGAGATTTCATGGTGGGGTGTAAGTGCGGGGCTTCTGTCAGCCCTGCCTTTGATTTGTTTACCTCCAGAGTTGGAAAGTGCATAGTTGCGTGAGATGGGAAAAGTGTGGATAATGCTTCAAATTTCATCCTGACACTTTGAAATGACCAGTGTGTTGGTAATTATTTGCCATTTCCATGGCGTTTGGCACCGTAATAGTCATGAGGTCGGTCTCTGCATCCTGAAGCCTATGATGCTTTTTGCAGAGAAACCTCTGCTGAGGCCCAGGTAACTTGCTATTTCCCATAGCTGGCACAGGAGCCTAGGAAGATAGGATTGTTTTCAGTATTATTTCACCATTTTTTCACCACTGTTTCAAGAACGGGAGCCCTTTTCAACCGTTAGCGGAAGAATCCTTCTTTGGAGATGAGATATTTTTCTGGGGTGGCAAGTGCAGGGCCTCTGTCAGTCCTGGGTTTGTTGGACTAGCGGCAGACATGAGAAGTGCGCCTTTGTGGGACAGGTGAATAGTGCGGATCCTGTTTCAGTCTAAAGACTGAAACAGGATCCGCACTTTTCACCGTTCCTTTCAGAATCATTTGATTCATCAGCCAGGAATGGCGATTGCTTCTCCAGACCAATCAAAGGCTAGGCCAAAGTACCTCGATCTTTCCAAGAGGTGTGTGGCTCAACTTTTGAAAGAACCGCTAAGTGGAGAACTATTTGGTATTTTTCCTAAGCACTTTTCACCGTAATTGTCCTAAGGTTGGTCTCTTCATCCTTAAGCATACCAGAGTTTTCACAGACGAAACAGGCTGAGGCCCATTAATCTTGGCATTTCCAATAGTTGGTCCTAGAGACTACCAAGAAAGTGTTCTTTTAAGTATTACTCTGTTGTGGTTTCAGCATTATTTTCAGAACCCGAGCAGGGTTCTCGCATTAGCATAAGAATCCTGCCTGGTAGTTGAGATTTCATGGTGGGGTGTAAGTGCAGGGCTTCTGTCAGCCCTGCCTTTGATTTGTTTACCTCCAGAGTTGGAAAGTACATATTTGCGTGAGATGGGAAAAGTGTGGATCGTGCTTCAGATTTGATCCAGACACTTTGAAATGACCAGTGTGTTGGTAATTATTTTGCCATTTCCATGGCGTTTGGCACCGTAATAGTCATGAGGTCGGTCTCTGCATCCTGAAGCCTATGATGCTTTTTGCAGAGAAACCTCTGCTGAGGCCCAGGTAACTTACTATTTCCCATAGCTGCCACAGGAGCCTTGGAAGATAGGATTGTTTGCAGTATTATTTCACCATTTTTTCACCACTGTTTCAAGAACGGGACCCTTTTCAACCGTTAGCGGAAGAATCCTTCTTTGGAGATGAGATATTTTTGTGGGGTGGCAAGTGCAGGGCCTCTGTCAGTCCTGGGTTTGTTGGACTAGCGCCAGACATGAGAAGTGCGCCTTTGTGGGACAGGTGAATAGTGCGGATCCTGTTTCAGTCTAAAGACTGAAACAGGATCCGCACTTTTCACCGTTCCTTTCAGAATCATTTGATTCATCAGCTAGGAATGGCGATTGCTTCTCCAGACCAATCGAAGGCTAGGCCAATGTAACTCGATCTTTCCAAGAGGTGTGTGGCCCAACTTTTTAAAGAACCGCTAAGTGGAGAACTATTTGGTATTTTTCCTAAGCACTTTTCACCGTAATTGTCCTAAGGTTGGTCTCTGCATCCTTAAGGATACCAGAGTTTTCACAGACGAAACAGGCGGAGGCCCATTAATCTTGGCATTTCCAATAGTTGGTCCTAGAGACTACCAAGAAAGTGTTTTTTAAGTATTATTCTGTTGTGGTTTCAGCATTATTTTCAGAACCCGAGCAGGGTTCTCGCATTAGCATAAGAATCCTGGTTGGTAGTTGAGATTTCTGGGTGCGGTGTAAGTGCGGGGCTTCTGTCAGCCCTGCCTTTGATTTGTTTACCTCCAGAGTTGGAAAGTGCATAGTTGCGTGAGATGGGAAAAGTGTGGATCGTGCTTCAGATTTCATCCTGACACTTTGAAATGACCAGTGTGTTGGTAATTATTTGCCATTTCCATGGCGTTTGGCACCGTAATAGTCATGAGGTCGGTCTCTGCATCCTGAAGCCTATGATGCTTTTTGCAGAGAAACCTCTGCTGAGGCCCAGGTAACTTGCTATTTCCCATAGCTGGCACAGGAGCCTTGGAAGATAGGATTGTTTTCAGTATTATTTCACCATTTTTTCACCACTGTTTCAAGAACGGGAGCCCTTTTCAACCGTTAGCGGAAGAATCCTTCTTTGGAGATGAGATATTTTTCTGGGGTGGCAAGTGCAGGGCCTCTGTCAGTCCTGGGTTTGTTGGACTAGTGCCAGACATGAGAAGTGCGCCTTTGTGGGACAGGTGAATAGTGCGGATCCTGTTTCAGTCTAAAGACTGAAACAGGATCCGCACTTTTCACCGTTCCTTTCAGAATCATTTGATTCATCAGCTAGGAATGGCGATTGCTTCTCCAGACCAATCGAAGGCTAGGCCAATGTAACTCGATCTTTCCAAGAGGTGTGTGGCCCAACTTTTTAAAGAACCGCTAAGTGGAGAACTATTTGGTATTTTTCCTAAGCACTTTTCACCGTAATTGTCCTAAGGTTGGTCTCTGCATCCTTAAGCATACCAGAGTTTTCACAGACGAAACAGGCGGAGGCCCATTAATCTTGGCATTTCCAATAGTTGGTCCTAGAGACTACCAAGAAAGTGTTTTTTAAGTATTATTCTGTTGTGGTTTCAGCATTATTTTCAGAACCCGAGCAGGGTTCTCGCATTAGCATAAGAATCCTGCCTGGTAGTTGAGATTTCTGGGTGCGGTGTAAGTGCGGGGCTTCTGTCAGCTCTGCCTTTGATTTGTTTACCTCCAGAGTTGGAAAGTGCATAGTCGCGTGAGATGGGAAAAGTGTGGATCGTGCTTCAGATTTCATCCTGACACTTTGAAATGACCAGTGTGTTGGTAATTATTTGCCATTTCCATGGCGTTTGGCACCGTAATAGTCATGAGGTCGGTCTCTGCATCCTGAAGCCTATGATGCTTTTTGCAGAGAAACCTCTGCTGAGGCCCAGGTAACTTGCTATTTCCCATAGCTGGCACAGGAGCCTTGGAAGATAGGATTGTTTTCAGTATTATTTCACCATTTTTTCACCACTGTTTCAAGAACGGGAGCCCTTTTCAACCGTTAGCGGAAGAATCCTTCTTTGGAGATGAGATATTTTTCTGGGGTGGCAAGTGCAGGGCCTCTGTCAGTCCTGGGTTTGTTGGACTAGCGCCAGACATGAGAAGTGCGCCTTTGTGGGACAGGTGAATAGTGCGGATCCTGTTTCAGTCTAAAGACTGAAACAGGATCCACACTTTTCACCGTTCCTTTCAGAATCATTTGATTCATCAGCTAGGAATGGCGATTGCTTCTCCAGACCAATCGAAGGCTAGGCCAAAGTAACTCGATCTTTCCAAGAGGTGTGTGGCCCAACTTTTGTAAGAACCGCTAAGTGGAGAACTATTTGGTATTTTTCGTAAGCACTTTTCACCGTAATTGTGCTAAGGTTGGTCTCTGCATCCTTAAGCATACCAGAGTTTTCACAGAGGAAACAGGCTGAGGCCCAGTAATCTTGGCATTTCCAATAGTTGGTCCTAGAGACTACCAAGAAAGTGTTCTTTTAAGTATTATTCTGTTGTGCTTTCAGCATTGTTTTCAGAACCCGAGCAGGGTTCTCACATTAGCATAAGAATCCTGCCTGGTAGTTGAGATTTCATGGTGGGGTGTAAGTGCGGGGCTTCTGTCAGCCCTGCCTTTGATTTGTTTCCTCCAGAGTTGGAAAGTGCATATTTGCGTGAGATGGGAAATGTGTGGATCGTGCTTCAGATTTCATCCTGACACTTTGAAATGACCAGTGTGTTGGTAATTATTTGCCATTTCCATGGCGTTTGGCACCGTAATAATCATGAGGTCGGTCTCTGCATCCTGAAGCCTATGATGCTTTTTGCAGAGAAACCTCTGCTGAGGCCCAGGTAACTTGCTATTTCCCATAGCTGGCACAGGAGCCTTGGAATATAGGATTGTTTTCAGTATTATTTCACCATTTTTTCACCACTGTTTCAAGAACGGGAGCCCTTTTCAACCGTTAGAGAAAGAATCCTTCTTTGGAGATGAGATGTTTTTCTGGGGTGGCAAGTGCAGGGCCTCTGTCAGTCCTGGGTTTGTTGGACTAGCGCCAGACATGAGAAGTGCGCCTTTGTGGGACAGGTGAATAGTGTGGATCCTGTTTCAGTCTAAAGACTGAAACAGGTCCTCACTTTTCACCGTTCCTTTCAGAATCATTTGATTCATCAGCTAGGAATGGCGATTGCTTCTCCAGACCAATCGAAGGCTAGGCCAAAGTACCTCGATCTTTCCAAGAGGTGTGTGGCCCAACTTTTGAAAGAACCGCTAAGTGGAGAACTATTTGGTATTTTTCCTAAGCACTTTTCACCGTAATTGTCCTAAGGTTGGTCTCTGCATCCTTAAGCATACCAGTGTTTTCACAGACGAAACAGGCTGAGGCCCAGTAATCTTGGCATTTCCAATAGTTGGTCTTAGAGACTACCAAGAAAGTGTTCTTTTAAGTATTATTCCTTTGTGGTTTCAGCATTATTTTCAGAACCCGAGCAGGGTTCTCGCATTAGCATAAGAATCCTGCCTGGTAGTTGAGATTTCACGGCGGGGTGTAAGTGCGGGGCTTCTGTCAGCCCTGCCTTTGATTTGTTTACCTCCAGAGTTGGAAAGTGCATATTTGCGTGAGATAGGAAAAGTGTGGATCGTGCTTCAGATTTCATCCTGACACTTTGAAATGACCAGTGTGTTGGTAATTATTTGCCATTTCCATGGCGTTTGGCACCGTAATAGTCATGAGGTCGGTCTCTGCATCCTGAAGCCTATGATGCTTTTTGCAGAGAAACCTCTGCTGAGGCCCAGGTAACTTGCTATTTCCCATAGCTGGCACAGGAGCCTTGGAAGATAGAATGGTTTTCAGAATTATTTCACCATTTTTTCACCACTGTTTCAAGAACGGGAGGCTTTTTCAACCGTTAGCGGAAGAATCCTTCTTTGGAGATGAGATATTTTCCTGGGGTGGCAAGTGCAGGGCCTCTGTCAGTCCTGGGTTTGTTGGACTAGCGCCAGACATGAGAAGGGCGCCTTTGTGGGACAGGTGAATAGTGCGGATCCTGTTTCAGTCTAAAGACTGAAACTGGATCCGCTCTTTTCACCGTTCCTTTCAGAATCATTTGATTCATCAGCTAGGAATGGCGATTGCTTCTCCAGACCAATCGAAGGCTAGGCCAAAGTAACTCGATCTTTCCAAGAGGTGTGTGGCCCAACTTTTGAAAGAACCGCTAAGTGGAGAACTATTTGGTATTTTTCCTAAGCACTTTTCACCGTAATTGTCCTAAGGTTGGTCTCTGCAGCCTTAAGCATACCAGAGTTTTCACAGACGAAACAGGCTGAGGCCCATTAATCTTGGCATTTCCAATAGTTGGTCCTAGAGACTACCAAGAAAGTGTTCTTCTAAGTATTATTCTGTTGTGGTTTCAGCATTATTTTCAGAACCCGAGCAGGGTTCTCGCATTAGCATAAGAATCCTGCCTGGTAGTTGAGATTTCATAGTGGGGTGTAAGTGCGGGGCTTCTGTCAGCCCTGCCTTTGATTTGTTTACCTCCAGAGTTGGAAAGTGCATTTTTGCGTGAGATGGGAAAAGTGTGAATCGTGCTTCAGATTTCATCCCGACACTTTGAAATGACCAGTGTGTTGGTAATTATTTGCCATTTCCATGGCGTTTGGCACCGTAATAGTCATGAGGTCGGTCTCTGCATCCTGAAGGCTATGATGCTTTTTGCAGAGAAACCTCTGCTGAGGCCCAGGTAACTTGCTGTTTCCCATAGCTGGCACAGGAGCCTTGGAAGATAGGATTGTTTTCAGTATTATTTCACCATTTTTTCACCACTGTTTCAAGAACGGGAGCCCTTTTCAACCATTAGCGGAAGAATCCTTTTTTGGAGATGAGATATTTTTCTGGGGTGGCAAGTGCAGGGCCTCTGTCAGTCCTGGGTTTGTTGGATTAGCGCCAGACATGAGAAGTGCGCCTTTGTGGGACAGGTGAATAGTGCGGATCCTGTTTCAGTCTAAAGACTGAAACAGGATCCGCACTTTTCACCATTCCTTTCAGAATCATTTGGTTCATCAGCTAGGAATGCCGATTGCTTCTCCAGACCAATCGAAGACTAGGCCAAAGTAACTCGATCTTTCCAAGAGGTGTGTGGCCCAACTTTTGAAAGAACCGCTA
Organism: Lemur catta; assembly: GCF_020740605.2. Taxonomy (NCBI): domain Eukaryota; kingdom Metazoa; phylum Chordata; class Mammalia; order Primates; family Lemuridae; genus Lemur; species Lemur catta. The sequence continues at coordinate 1,339,583 of NW_025423734.1, read as the reverse complement.
AGTGGAGAACTATTTGGTATTTTTCCTAAGCACTTTTCACCGTAATTTTCCTAAGGTTGGTCTCTGCATCCTTAAGCATACCAGTGTTTTCACAGACGAAACAGGCTGAGGCCCAGTAACCTTGGCATTTCCAATAGTTGGTCCTAGAGACTACCAAGAAAGTGTTCTTTTAAGTATTATTCCGTTGTGGTTTCAGCATTATTTTCAGAACCCGAGCAGGGTTCTCGCATTAGCATAAGAATCCTGCCTGGTAGCTGAGATTTCTGGGTGGGGTGTAGGTGCGGGGCTTCTGTCAGCCCTGCCTTTGATTTGCTTACCTCCAGAGTTGGAAAGTGCATATTTGCGTGAGATGGGAAAACTGTGGATTGTGCTTCAGATTTCACCCTGACACTTTGAAATGACCAGTGTGTTGGTAATTATTTGCCATTTCCATGGCGTTTGGCACCATAATAGTCATGAGGTCGGTCTCTGCATCCTGAAGCCTATGATGCTTTTTGCAGAGAAACCTCTGCTGAGGCCCAGGTAACTTGCTATTTCCATAGCGGGCACAGGAGCCTTGGAAGAAAGGATTGTTTTCAGTATTATTTCACCATTTTTTCACCACTGTTTCAAGAACGGGAGCCCTTTTCAACCGTTAGCGGAAGAATCCTTCTTTGGAGATGAGATATTTTTCTGGGGTGGCAAGTGCAGGGCCTCTGTCAGTCCTGGGTTTGTTGGACTAGCGCCAGACATGAGAACTGCGCCTTTGTGGGACAGGTGAATAGTGCGGATCCTGTTTCAGTCTAAAGACTGAAACAGGATCCGCACTTTTCACCATTCCTTTCAGAATCATTTGGTTCATCAGCTAGGAATGCCGATTGCTTCTCCAGACCAATCGAAGGCTAGGCCAAAGTAACTCGATCTTTCCAAGAGGTGTGTGGCCCAACTTTTGAAAGAACCGATAAGTGGACAACTATTTGGTATTTTTAGGAAGCACTTTTCACCGTAATTGTCCTAAGGTTGGTCTCTGCATCCTTAAGCATACCAGAGTTTTCACAGACGAAACAGGCTGAGGCCCATTAATCTTGGCATTTCCAATAGTTGGCCCTAGAGACTACCAAGAAAGTGTTCTTTTAAGTATTATTCTGTTGTGGTTTCAGTATTATTTTCAGAACCCGAGCAGGGTTCTCGCATTAACATAAGAATTCTGCCTGGCAGTTGAGATTTCATGGTGGGGTGTAAGTGCGGGGCTTCTGTCAGCCCTGCCTTTGATTTGTTTACCTCCAGAGTTGGAAAGTGCATATTTGCGTGAGATGGGAAAAGTGTGGATCGTGCTTCAGATTTCATCCTGACACTTTGAAATGACCAGTGTGTTGGTAATTATTTGCCATTTCCATGGCGTTTGGCACCGTAATAGTCATGAGGTCGGTCTCTGCATCCTGAAGACTATGATGTTTTTTGGAGAGAAACCTCTGCTGAGGCCCAGGTAACTTGCTATTTCCCATAGCTGGCTCAGGAGCCTTGGAAGATAGGATTGTTTTCAGTATTATTTCACCATTTTTTCACCACTGTTTCAAGAACGGGAGCCCTTTTCAACCGTTAGCGGAAGAATCCTTCTTTGGAGATGAGATATTTTTCTGGGGTGGCAAGTGCAGGGCCTCTGTCAGTCCTGGGTTTGTTGGACTAGCGCCAGACATGAGAAGTGCGCCTTTGTGGGACAGGTGAATAGTGCGGATCCTGTTTCAGTCTAAAGAGTGAAGCACTTCTCACCGTAATTGTCCTAAGGTTGGTCTCTGCATCCTTAAGCATACCAGAGTTTTCACAGACGAAACAGGCTGAGGCCCATTAATCTTGGCATTTCCGATAGTTGGTCCTAGAGACTACAAAGAAAGTGTTCTTTTAAGTATTATTCCGTTGTGCTTTCAGCATTATTTTCAGAACCCGAGCAGGGTTCTCGCATTAGCATAAGAAACCTGCCTGGTAGTTGAGATTTCATGGTGTGGTGTAAGTGCGGGGCTTCTGTCAGCCCTGCCTTTGATTTGTTTACCTCCAGAGTTGGAAAGTTCATATTTGCGTGAGATGGGAAAAGTGTGGATCGTGCTTCAGATTTCATCCTGACACTTTGAAATGACCAGTGTGTTGGTAATTATTTGCCATTTCCATGGCGTTTGGCCCCGTAATAGTCATGAGGTCGGTCTCTGCATCCTGAAGCCTATGATGCTTTTTGCAGAGAAACCTCTGCTGAGGCCCAGGTAACTTGCTATTTCCCATAGCTGGCACAGGAGCCTTGGAAGATAGGATTGTTTTCAGTATTATTTCACCATTTTTTCACCACTGTTTCAAGAACGGGAGCCCTTTTCAACCGCTAGCGGAAGAATACTTCTTTGGAGATGAGATATTTTTCTGGGGTGGCAAGTGCAGGGCCTCTGTCAGTCCTGGGTTTGTTGGACTGGCGCCAGACATGAGAAGTGCGCCTTTGTGGGACAGGTGAATAGTGCGGATCCTGTTTCAGTCTAAAGACTGAAACAGGATCCGCACTTTTCACCATTCCTTTCAGAATCATTTGGTTCATCAGCTAGGAATGCCGATTGCTTCTCCAGACCAATCGAAGGCTAGGCCAAAGTAACTCGATCTTTCCAAGAGGTGTGTGGCCCAACTTTTGAAAGAACCGCTAAGTGGAGAACTATTTGGTATTTTTACTAAGCACTTTTCACCGTAATTGTCCTAAGGTTGGTCTCTGCATCCTTAAGCATACCAGAGTTTTCACAGACGAAACAGGCTGAGGCTCATTAATCTTGGCATTTCCAATAGTTGGTCCTAGAGACTACCAAAAAAGTGTTCTTTTAAGTATTATTCTGTTGTGGTTTCAGCATTATTTTCAGTACCCGAGCAGGGTTCTCGCATTAGCATAAGAATCCTGCCTGGTAGTTGAGATTTCATGGTGGTGTGTAAGTGCGGGGCTTCTGTCAGCCCTGCCTTTGATTTGTTTACCTCCAGAGTTGGAAAGTGCATAGTTGCGTGAGATGGGAAAAGTGTGGATCGTGCTTCAGATTTCATCCTGACACTTTGAAATGACCAGTGTGTTGGTAATTATTTGCCATTTCCATGGCGTTTGGCCCCGTAATAGTCATGAGGTCGGTCTCTGCATCCTGAAGCCTATGATGCTTTTTGCAGAGAAACCTCTGCTGAGGCCCAGGTAACTTGCTATTTCCCATAGCTGGCACAGGAGCCTTAGAAGATAGGATTGTTTGCAGTATTATTTCACCATTTTTTCACCACTGTTTCAAGAACGGGAGCCCTTTTCAACCATTAGCGGAAGAATCCTTCTTTGGAGATGAGATATTTTTCTGGGGTGGCAAGTGCAGGGCCTCTGTCAGTCCTGGGTTTGTTGGACTAGCGCCAGACATGAGAAGTGCGCCTTTGTGGGACAGGTGAATAGTGCGGATCCTGTTTCAGTCTAAAGACTGAAACAGGATCCGCACTTTTCACCGTTCCTTTCAGAATCATTTGATTCATCAGCTAGGAATGGCGATTGCTTCTCCAGACCAATCGAAGGCTAGGCCAAAGTACCTCGATCTTTCCAAGAGGTGTGTGGCCCAACTTTTGAAAGAACCGCTAAGTGGAGAACTATTTGGTATTTTTCCTAAGCACTTTTCACCGTAGTTGTCCTAAGGTTGGTTTCTGCATCCTTAAGCATACCAGAGTTTTCACAGACGAAACAGGCTGAGGCCCAGTAACCTTGGCATTTCCAATAGTTGGTCCTAGAGACTACCAAGAAAGTGTTCTTTTAAGTATTATTCTGTTGTGGTTTCAACATTATTTTCAGAACCCGAGCAGGGTTCTCGCATTAGCATAAGAATCCTGCCTGGTAGTTGAGATTTCATAGTGGGGTGTAAGTGCGGGGCTTCTGTCAGCCCTGCCTTTGATTTGTTTACCTCCAGAGTTGGAAAGTGCATTTTTGCGTGAGATGGGAAAAGTGTGAATCGTGCTTCAGATTTCATCCCGACACTTTGAAATGACCAGTGTGTTGGTAATTATTTGCCATTTCCATGGCGTTTGGCACCGTAATAGTCATGAGGTCGGTCTCTGCATCCTGAAGGCTATGATGCTTTTTGCAGAGAAACCTCTGCTGAGGCCCAGGTAACTTGCTGTTTCCCATAGCTGGCACAGGAGCCTTGGAAGATAGGATTGTTTTCAGTATTATTTCACCATTTTTTCACCACTGTTTCAAGAACGGGAGCCCTTTTCAACCATTAGCGGAAGAATCCTTCTTTGGAGATGAGATATTTTTCTGGGGTGGCAAGTGCAGGGCCTCTGTCAGTCCTGGGTTTGTTGGATTAGCGCCAGACATGAGAAGTGCGCCTTTGTGGGACAGGTGAATAGTGCGGATCCTGTTTCAGTCTAAAGACTGAAACAGGATCCGCACTTTTCACCGTTCCTTTCAGAATCATTTGATTCATCAGCTAGGAATGGCGATTGCTTCTCCAGACCAATCGAAGACTAGGCCAAAGTAACTCGATCTTTCCAAGAGGTGTGTGGCCCAACTTTTGAAAGAACCGCTAAGTGGAGAACTATTTGGTATTTTTCCTAAGCACTTTTCACCGTAATTGTCCTAAGGTTGGTCTCTGCATCCTTAAGCATACCAGTGTTTTCACAGACGAAACAGGCTGAGGCCCAGTAACCTTGGCATTTCCAATAGTTGGTCCTAGAGACTACCAAGAAAGTGTTCTTTTAAGTATTATTCCGTTGTGGTTTCAGCATTATTTTCAGAACCCGAGCAGGGTTCTCGCATTAGCATAAGAATCCTGCCTGGTAGCGGAGATTTCTGGGTGGGGTGTAGGTGCGGGGCTTCTGTCAGCCCTGCCTTTGATTTGCTTACCTCCAGAGTTGGAAAGTGCATATTTGCGTGAGATGGGAAAACTGTGGATTGTGCTTCAGATTTCACCCTGACACTTTGAAATGACCAGTGTGTTGGTAATTATTTGCCATTTCCATGGCGTTTGGCACCGTAATAGTCATGAGGTCGGTCTCTGCATCCTGAAGCCTATGATGCTTTTTGCAGAGAAACCTCTGCTGAGGCCCAGGTAACTTGCTATTTCCATAGCTGGCACAGGAGCCTTGGAAGAAAGGATTGTTTTCAGTATTATTTCACCATTTTTTCACCACTGTTTCAAGAACGGGAGCCCTTTTCAACCGTTAGCGGAAGAATCCTTCTTTGGAGATGAGATATTTTTCTGGGGTGGCAAGTGCAGGGCCTCTGTCAGTCCTGGGTTTGTTGGACTAGCGCCAGACATGAGAAGTGCGCCTTTGTGGGACAGGTGAATAGTGCGGATCCTGTTTCAGTCTAAAGACTGAAACAGGATCCGCACTTTTCACCATTCCTTTCAGAATCATTTGGTTCATCAGCTAGGAATGCCGATTGCTTCTCCAGACCAATCGAAGGCTAGGCCAAAGTAACTCGATCTTTCCAAGAGGTGTGTGGCCCAACTTTTGAAAGAACCGCTAAGTGGACAACTATTTGGTATTTTTAGGAAGCACTTTTCACCGTAATTGTCCTAAGGTTGGTCTCTGCATCCTTAAGCATACCAGAGTTTTCACAGACGAAACAGGCTGAGGCCCATTAATCTTGGCATTTCCAATAGTTGGCCCTAGAGACTACCAAGAAAGTGTTCTTTTAAGTATTATTCTGTTGTGGTTTCAGCATTATTTTCAGAACCCGAGCAGGGTTCTCGCATTAGCATAAGAATTCTGCCTGGCAGTTGAGATTTCATGGTGGGGTGTAAGTGCGGGGCTTCTGTCAGCCCTGCCTTTGATTTGTTTACCTCCAGAGTTGGAAAGTGCATATTTGCGTGAGATGGGAAAAGTGTGGATCGTGCTTCAGATTTCATCCTGACACTTTGAAATGACCAGTGTGTTGGTAATTATTTGCCATTTCCATGGCGTTTGGCACCGTAATAGTCATGAGGTCGGTCTCTGCATCCTGAAGCCTATGATGTTTTTTGGAGAGAAACCTCTGCTGAGGCCCAGGTAACTTGCTATTTCCCATAGCTGGCACAGGAGCCTTGGAAGATAGGATTGTTTTCAGTATTATTTCACCATTTTTTCACCACTGTTTCAAGAACGGGAGCCCTTTTCAACCGTTAGCGGAAGAATCCTTCTTTGGAGATGAGATATTTTTCTGGGGTGGCAAGTGCAGGGCCTCTGTCAGTCCTGGGTTTGTTGGACTAGCGCCAGACATGAGAAGTGCGCCTTTGTGGGACAGGTGAATAGTGCGGATCCTGTTTCAGTCTAAAGAGTGAAGCACTTCTCACCGTAATTGTCCTAAGGTTGGTCTCTGCATCCTTAAGCATACCAGAGTTTTCACAGACGAAACAGGCTGAGGCCCATTAATCTTGGCATTTCCGATAGTTGGTCCTAGAGACTACCAAGAAAGTGTTCTTTTAAGTATTATTCCGTTGTGCTTTCAGCATTATTTTCAGAACCCGAGCAGGGTTCTCGCATTAGCATAAGAAACCTGCCTGGTAGTTGAGATTTCATGGTGTGGTGTAAGTGCGGGGCTTCTGTCAGCCCTGCCTTTGATTTGTTTACCTCCAGAGTTGGAAAGTGCATATTCTCGTGAGATGGGAAAAGTGTGGATCGTGCTTCAGATTTCATCCTGACACTTTGAAATGACCAGTGTGTTGGTAATTATTTGCCATTTCCATGGCGTTTGGCCCCGTAATAGTCATGAGGTCGGTCTCTGCATCCTGAAGCCTATGATGCTTTTTGCAGAGAAACCTCTGCTGAGGCCCAGGTAACTTGCTATTTCCCATAGCTGGCACAGGAGCCTTGGAAGATAGGATTGTTTTCAGTATTATTTCACCATTTTTTCACCACTGTTTCAAGAACGGGAGCCCTTTTCAACCGCTAGCGGAAGAATACTTCTTTGGAGATGAGATATTTTTCTGGGGTGGCAAGTGCAGGGCCTCTGTCAGTCCTGGGTTTGTTGGACTGGCGCCAGACATGAGAAGTGCGCCTTTGTGGGACAGGTGAATAGTGCGGATCCTGTTTCAGTCTAAAGACTGAAACAGGATCCGCACTTTTCACCATTCCTTTCAGAATCATTTGGTTCATCAGCTAGGAATGCCGATTGCTTCTCCAGACCAATCGAAGGCTAGGCCAAAGTAACTCGATCTTTCCAAGAGGTGTGTGGCCCAACTTTTGAAAGAACCGCTAAGTGGAGAACTATTTGGTATTTTTCCTAAGCACTTTTCACCGTAATTGTCCTAAGGTTGGTCTCTGCATCCTTAAGCATACCAGAGTTTTCACAGACGAAACAGGCTGAGGCTCATTAATCTTGGCATTTCCAATAGTTGGTCCTAGAGACTACCAAAAAAGTGTTCTTTTAAGTATTATTCTGTTGTGGTTTCAGCATTATTTTCAGTACCCGAGCAGGGTTCTCGCATTAGCATAAGAATCCTGCCTGGTAGTTGAGATTTCATGGTGGTGTGTAAGTGCGGGGCTTCTGTCAGCCCTGCCTTTGATTTGTTTACCTCCAGAGTTGGAAAGTGCATAGTTGCGTGAGATGGGAAAAGTGTGGATCGTGCTTCAGATTTCATCCTGACACTTTGAAATGACCAGTGTGTTGGTAATTATTTGCCATTTCCATGGCGTTTGGCCCCGTAATAGTCATGAGGTCGGTCTCTGCATCCTGAAGCCTATGATGCTTTTTGCAGAGAAACCTCTGCTGAGGCCCAGGTAACTTGCTATTTCCCATAGCTGGCACAGGAGCCTTAGAAGATAGGATTGTTTGCAGTATTATTTCACCATTTTTTCACCACTGTTTCAAGAACGGGAGCCCTTTTCAACCATTAGCGGAAGAATCCTTCTTTGGAGATGAGATATTTTTCTGGGGTGGCAAGTGCAGGGCCTCTGTCAGTCCTGGGTTTGTTGGACTAGCGCCAGACATGAGAAGTGCGCCTTTGTGGGACAGGTGAATAGTGCGGATCCTGTTTCAGTCTAAAGACTGAAACAGGATCCGCACTTTTCACCGTTCCTTTCAGAATCATTTGATTCATCAGCTAGGAATGGCGATTGCTTCTCCAGACCAATCGAAGGCTAGGCCAAAGTACCTCGATCTTTCCAAGAGGTGTGTGGCCCAACTTATGAAAGAACCGCTAAGTGGAGAACTATTTGGTATTTTTCCTAAGCACTTTTCACCGTAGTTGTCCTAAGGTTGGTCTCTGCATCCTTAAGCATACCAGAGTTTTCACAGACGAAACAGGCTGAGGCCCAGTAACCTTGGCATTTCCAATAGTTGGTCCTAGAGACTACCAAGAAAGTGTTCTTTTAAGTATTATTCTGTTGTGGTTTCAGCATTATTTTCAGAACCCGAGCAGGGTTCTCGCATTAGCATAAGAATCCTGCCTGGTAGCTGAGATTTCTGGGTGGGGTGTAGGTGCGGGGCTTCCGTCAGCCCTGCCTTTGATTTGTTTACCTCCAGAGTTGGAAAGTGCATATTTGCGTGAGATGGGAAAACTGTGGATCGTGCTTCAGATTTCACCCTGACACTTTGAAATGACCAGTGTGTTGGTAATTATTTGCCATTTCCATGGCGTTTGGCACCGTAATAGTCATGAGGTCGGTCTCTGCATCCTGAAGCCTATGATGCTTTTTGCAGAGAAACCTCTGCTGAGGGCCAGGTAACTTGCTATTTCCATAGCTGGCACAGGAGCCTTGGAAGAAAGGATTGTTTTCAGTATTATTTCACCATTTTTTCACCACTGTTTCAAGAACGGGAGCCCTTTTCAACCGTTAGCGGAAGAATCCTTCTTTGGAGATGAGATATTTTTCTGGGGTGGCAAGTGCAGGGCCTCTGTCAGTCCTGGGTTTGTTGGACTAGCGCCAGACATGAGAAGTGCGCCTTTGTGGGACAGGTGAATAGTGCGGATCCTGTTTCAGTCTAAAGACTGAAACAGGATCCGCACTTTTCACCATTCCTTTCAGAATCATTTGGTTCATCAGCTAGGAATGCCGATTGCTTCTCCAGACCAATCGAAGGCTAGGCCAAAGTAACTCGATCTTTCCAAGAGGTGTGTGGCCCAACTTTTGAAAGAACCGCTAAGTGGACAACTATTTGGTATTTTTAGGAAGCACTTTTCACCGTAATTGTCCTAAGGTTGGTCTCTGCATCCTTAAGCATACCAGAGTTTTCACAGACGAAACAGGCTGAGGCCCATTAATCTTGGCATTTCCAATAGTTGGCCCTAGAGACTACCAAGAAAGTGTTCTTTTAAGTATTATTCTGTTGTGGTTTCAGCATTATTTTCAGAACCCGAGCCGGGTTCTCGCATTAGCATAAGAATTCTGCCTGGTAGTTGAGATTTCATGGTGGGGTGTAAGTGCGGGGCTTCTGTCAGCCCTGCCTTTGATTTGTTTACCTCCAGATTTGGAAAGTGCATATTTGCGTGAGATGGGAAAAGTGTGGATCGTGCTTCAGATTTCATCCTGACACTTTGAAATGACCAGTGTGTTGGTAATTATTTGCCAATTCCATGGCGTTTGGCACCCTAATAGTCATGAGGTCGGTCTCTGCATCCTGAAGCCTATGATGTTTTTTGGAGAGAAACCTCTGCTGAGGCCCAGGTAACTTGCTATTTCCCATAGCTGGCACAGGAGCCTTGGAAGATAGGATTGTTTTCAGTATTATTTCACCATTTTTTCACCACTGTTTCAAGAACGGGAGCCCTTTTCAACCGTTAGCGGAAGAATCCTTCTTTGGAGATGAGATATATTTCTGGGGTGGCAAGTGCAGGGCCTCTGTCAGTCCTGGGTTTGTTGGACTAGCGCCAGACATGAGAAGTGCGCCTTTGAGGGACAGGTGAATAGTGCGGATCCTGTTTCAGTCTAAAGAGTGAAGCACTTTTCACCGTAATTGTCCTAAGGTTGGTCTCTGCATCCTTAAGCATACCAGAGTTTTCACAGACGAAACAGGCTGAGGCCCATTAATCTTGGCATTTCCAATAGTTGGTCCTAGAGACTACCAAGAAAGTGTTCTTTTAAGTATTATTCCGTTGTGCTTTCAGCATTATTTTCAGAACCCGAGCAGGGTTCTCGCATTAGCATAAGAAACCTACCGGGTAGTTGAGATTTCATGGTGTGGTGTAAGTGCGGGGCTTCTGTCAGCCCTGCCTTTGATTTGTTTACCTCCAGAGTTGGAAAGTGCATATTTGCGTGAGATGGGAAAAGTGTGGATCGTGCTTCAGATTTCATCCTGACACTTTGAAATGACCAGTGTGTTGGTAATTATTTGCCATTTCCATGGCTTTTGGCACCGTAATAGTCATGAGGTCGGTCTCTGCATCCTGAAGCCTATGATGCTTTTTGCAGAGAAACCTCTGCTGAGGCCCAGGTAACTTGCTATTTCCCATAGCTGGCACTGGAGCCTTGGAAGATAGGATTGTTTTAAGTATTATTTCACCATTTTTTCACCACTGTTTCAAGAACGGGAGCCCTTTTCAACCGCTAGCGGAAGAATCCTTCTTTGGAGATGAGATATTTTTCTGGGGTGGCAAGTGCAGGGCCTCTGTCAGTCCTGGGTTTGTTGGACTGGCGCCAGACATCAGAAGTGCGCCTTTGTGGGACAGGTGAATAGTGCGGATCCTGTTTCAGTCTAAAGACTGAAACAGGATCCGCACTTTTCACCATTCCTTTCAGAATCATTTGGTTCATCAGCTAGGAATGCCGATTGCTTCTCCAGACCAATCGAAGGCTAGGCCAAAGTACCTCGATCTTTCCAAGAGGTGTGTGGCCCAACTTTTGAAAGAACCGCTAAGTGGAGAACTATTTGGTATTTTTCCTAAGCACTTTTCACCGTAATTGTCCTAAGGTTGGTCTCTGCATCCTTAAGCATACCAGAGTTTTCACAGACGAAACAGGCTGAGGCCCAGTAATCTTGGCATTTCCAATAGTTGGTCCTAGAGACTACCAAGAAAGTGTTCTTTTAAGTATTATTCTGTTGTGGTTTCAGCATTATTTTCAGAACCCGAGCAGGGTTCTCGCATTAGCATAAGAATCCTGCCTGGTAGTTGAGATTTCATGGTGGTGTGTAAGTGCGGGGCTTCTGTCAGCCCTGCCTTTGATTTGTTTACCTCCAGAGTTGGAAAGTGCATAGTTGCGTGAGATGGGAAAAGTGTGGATCGTGCTTCAGATTTCATCCTGACACTTTGAAATGACCAGTGTGTTGGTAATTATTTGCCATTTCCATGGCGTTTGGCCCGGTAATAGTCATGAGGTCGGTCTCTGCATCCTGAAGCCTATGATGCTTTTTGCAGAGAAACCTCTGCTGAGGCCCAGGTAACTTGCTATTTCCCATAGCTGGCACAGGAGCCTTAGAAGATAGGATTGTTTGCAGTATTATTTCACCATTTTTTCACCACTGTTTCAAGAACGGGAGCCCTTTTCAACCATTAGCGGAAGAATCCTTCTTTGGAGATGAGATATTTTTCTGGGGTGGCAAGTGCAGGGCCTCTGTCAGTCCTGGGTTTGTTGGACTAGCGCCAGACATGAGAAGTGCGCCTTTGTGGGACAGGTGAATAGTGCGGATCCTGTTTCAGTCTAAAGACTGAAACAGGATCCGCACTTTTCACCGTTCCTTTCAGAATCATTTGATTCATCAGCTAGGAATGGCGATTGCTTCTCCAGACCAATCGAAGGCTAGGCCAAAGTACCTCGATCTTTCCAAGAGGTGTGTGGCCCAACTTTTGAAAGAACCGCTAAGTGGAGAACTATTTGGTATTTTTCCTAAGCACTTTTCACCGTAGTTGTCCTAAGGTTGGTCTCTGCATCCTTAAGCATACCAGAGTTTTCACAGACGAAACAGGCTGAGGCCCAGTAACCTTGGCATTTCCAATAGTTGGTCCTAGAGACTACCAAGAAAGTGTTCTTTTAAGTATTATTCTGTTGTGGTTTCAGCATTATTTTCAGAACCCGAGCAGGGTTCTCGCATTAGCATAAGAATCCTGCCTGGTAGCTGAGATTTCTGGGTGGGGTGTAGGTGCGGGGCTTCCGTCAGCCCTGCCTTTGATTTGTTTACCTCCAGAGTTGGAAAGTGCATATTTGCGTGAGATGGGAAAACTGTGGATCGTGCTTCAGATTTCACCCTGACACTTTGAAATGACCAGTGTGTTGGTAATTATTTGCCATTTCCATGGCGTTTGGCACCGTAATAGTCATGAGGTCGGTCTCTGCATCCTGAAGCCTATGATGCTATTTGCAGAGAAACCTCTGCTGAGGGCCAGGTAACTTGCTATTTCCATAGCTGGCACAGGAGCCTTGGAAGAAAGGATTGTTTTCAGTATTATTTCACCATTTTTTCACCACTGTTTCAAGAACGGGAGCCCTTTTCAACCGTTAGCGGAAGAATCCTTCTTTGGAGATGAGATATTTTTCTGGGGTGGCAAGTGCAGGGCCTCTGTCAGTCCTGGGTTTGTTGGACTAGCGCCAGACATGAGAAGTGCGCCTTTGTGGGACAGGTGAATAGTGCGGATCCTGTTCCAGTCTAAAGACTGAAACAGGATCCGCACTTTTCACCATTCCTTTCAGAATCATTTGGTTCATCAGCTAGGAATGCCGATTGCTTCTCCAGACCAATCGAAGGCTAGGCCAAAGTAACTCGATCTTTCCAAGAGGTGTGTGGCCCAACTTTTGAAAGAACCGCTAAGTGGAGAACTATTTGGTATTTTTAGGAAGCTCTTTTCACCGTAATTGTCCTAAGGTTGGTCTCTGCATCCTTAAGCATACCAGAGTTTTCACAGACGAAACAGGCTGAGGCCCATTAATCTTGGCATTTCCAATAGTTGGCCCTAGAGACTACCAAGAAAGTGTTCTTTTAAGTATTATTCTGTTGTGGTTTCAGCATTATTTTCAGAACCCGAGCCGGGTTCTCGCATTAGCATAAGAATTCTGCCTGGTAGTTGAGATTTCATGGTGGGGTGTAAGTGCGGGGCTTCTGTCAGCCCTGCCTTTGATTTGTTTACCTCCAGAGTTGGAAAGTGCATATTTGCGTGAGATGGGAAAAGTGTGGATCGTGCTTCAGATTTCATCCTGACACTTTGAAATGACCAGTGTGTTGGTAATTATTTGCCAATTCCATGGCGTTTGGCACCCTAATAGTCATGAGGTCGGTCTCTGCATCCTGAAGCCTATGATGTTTTTTGGAGAGAAACCTCTGCTGAGGCCCAGGTAACTTGCTATTTCCCATAGCTGGCACAGGAGCCTTGGAAGATAGGATTGTTTTCAGTATTATTTCACCATTTTTTCACCACTGTTTCAAGAACGGGAGCCCTTTTCAACCGTTAGCGGAAGAATCCTTCTTTGGAGATGAGATATTTTTCTGGGGTGGCAAGTGCAGGGCCTCTGTCAGTCCTGGGTTTGTTGGACTAGCGCCAGACATGAGAAGTGCGCCTTTGTGGGACAGGTGAATAGTGCGGATCCTGTTTCAGTCTAAAGAGTGAAGCACTTTTCACCGTAATTGTCCTAAGGTTGGTCTCTGCATCCTTAAGCATACCAGAGTTTTCACAGACGAAACAGGCTGAGGCCCATTAATCTTGGCATTTCCAATAGTTGGTCCTAGAGACTACCAAGAAAGTGTTCTTTTAAGTATTATTCCGTTGTGCTTTCAGCATTATTTTCAGAACCCTAGCAGGGTTCTCGCATTAGCATAAGAAACCTACCTGGTAGTTGAGATTTCATGGTGTGGTGTAAGTGCGGGGCTTCTGTCAGCCCTGCCTTTGATTTGTTTACCTCCAGAGTTGGAAAGTGCATATTTGCGTGAGATGGGAAAAGTGTGGATCGTGCTTCAGATTTCATCCTGACACTTTGAAATGACCAGTGTGTTGGTAATTATTTGCCATTTCCATGGCGTTTGGCACCGTAATAGTCATGAGGTCGGTCTCTGCATCCTGAAGCCTATGATGCTTTTTGCAGAGAAACCTCTGCTGAGGCCCAGGTAACTTGCTATTTCCCATAGCTGGCACAGGAGCCTTGGAAGATAGGATTGTTTTCAGTATTATTTCACCATTTTTTCACCACTGTTTCAAGAACGGGAGCCCTTTTCAACCGCTAGCGGAAGAATACTTCTTTGGAGATGAGATATTTTTCTGGGGTGGCAAGTGCAGGGCCTCTGTCAGTCCTGGGTTTGTTGGACTGGCGCCAGACATCAGAAGTGCGCCTTTGTGGGACAGGTGAATAGTGCGGATCCTGTTTCAGTCTAAAGACTGAAACAGGATCCGCACTTTTCACCATTCCTTTCAGAATCATTTGGTTCATCAGCTAGGAATGCCGATTGCTTCTCCAGACCAATCGAAGGCTAGGCCAAAGTACCTCGATCTTTCCAAGAGGTGTGTGGCCCAACTTTTGAAAGAACCGCTAAGTGGAGAACTATTTGGTATTTTTCCTAAGCACTTTTCACCGTAATTGTCCTAAGGTTGGTCTCTGCATCCTTAAGCATACCAGAGTTTTCACAGACGAAACAGGCTGAGGCTCATTAATCTTGGCATTTCCAATAGTTGGTCCTAGAGACTACCAAGAAAGTGTTCTTTTAAGTATTATTCTGTTGTGGTTTCAGCATTATTTTCAGTACCCGAGCAGGGTTCTCGCATTAGCATAAGAATCCTGCCTGGTAGTTGAGATTTCATGGTGGTGTGTAAGTGCGGGGCTTCTGTCAGCCCTGCCTTTGATTTGTTTACCTCCAGAGTTGGAAAGTGCATAGTTGCGTGAGATGGGAAAAGTGTGGATCGTGCTTCAGATTTCATCCTGACACTTTGAAATGACCAGTGTGTTGGTAATTATTTGCCATTTCCATGGCGTTTGGCCCCGTAATAGTCATGAGGTCGGTCTCTGCATCCTGAAGCCTATGATGCTTTTTGCAGAGAAACCTCTGCTGAGGCCCAGGTAACTTGCTATTTCCCATAGCTGGCACAGGAGCCTTAGAAGATAGGATTGTTTGCAGTATTATTTCACCATTTTTTCACCACTGTTTCAAGAACGGGAGCCCTTTTCAACCATTAGCGGAAGAATCCTTCTTTGGAGATGAGATATTTTTCTGGGGTGGCAAGTGCAGGGCCTCTGTCAGTCCTGGGTTTGTTGGACTAGCGCCAGACATGAGAAGTGCGCCTTTGTGGGACAGGTGAATAGTGAGGATCCTGTTTCAGTCTAAAGACTGAAACAGGATCCGCACTTTTCACCGTTCCTTTCAGAATCATTTGATTCATCAGCTAGGAATGGCGATTGCTTCTCCAGACCAATCGAAGGCTAGGCCAAAGTACCTCGATCTTTCCAAGAGGTGTGTGGCCCAACTTTTGAAAGAACCGCTAAGTGGAGAACTATTTGGTATTTTTCCTAAGCACTTTTCACCGTAGTTGTCCTAAGGTTGGTCTCTGCATCCTTAAGCATACCAGAGTTTTCACAGACGAAACAGGCTGAGGCCCAGTAACCTTGGCATTTCCAATAGTTGGTCCTAGAGACTACCAAGAAAGTGTTCTTTTAAGTATTATTCTGTTGTGGTTTCAGCATTATTTTCAGAACCCGAGCAGGGTTCTCGCATTAGCATAAGAATCCTGCCTGGTAGCTGAGATTTCTGGGTGGGGTGTAGGTGCGGGGCTTCCGTCAGCCCTGCCTTTGATTTGTTTACCTCCAGAGTTGGAAAGTGCATATTTGCGTGAGATGGGAAAACTGTGGATCGTGCTTCAGATTTCACCCTGACACTTTGAAATGACCAGTGTGTTGGTAATTATTTGCCATTTCCATGGCGTTTGCAACCCTAATAGTCATGAGGTCGGTCTCTGCATCCTGAAGCCTATGATGCTTTTTGCAGAGAAACCTCTGCTGAGGGCCAGGTAACTTGCTATTTCCATAGCTGGCACAGGAGCCTTGGAAGAAAGGATTGTTTTCAGTATTATTTCACCATTTTTTCACCACTGTTTCAAAAACGGGAGCCCTTTTCAACCGTTAGCGGAAGAATCCTTCTTTGGAGATGAGATATTTTTCTGGGGTGGCAAGTGCAGGGCCTCTGTCAGTCCTGGGTTTGTTGGACTAGCGCCAGACATGAGAAGTGCGCCTTTGTGGGACAGGTGAATAGTGCGGATCCTGTTTCAGTCTAAAGACTGAAACAGGATCCGCACTTTTCACCATTCCTTTCAGAATCATTTGGTTCATCAGCTAGGAATGCCGATTGCTTCTCCAGACCAATCAAAGGCTAGGCCAAAGTAACTCGATCTTTCCAAGAGGTGTGTGGCCCAACTTTTGAAAGAACCGCTAAGTGGAGAACTATTTGGTATTTTTAGGAAGCACTTTTCACCGTAATTGTCCTAAGGTTGGTCTCTGCATCCTTAAGCATACCAGAGTTTTCACAGACGAAACAGGCTGAGGCCCATTAATCTTGGCATTTCCAATAGTTGGCCCTAGAGACTACCAAGAAAGTGTTCTTTTAAGTATTATTCTGTTGTGGTTTCAGCATTATTTTCAGAACCCGAGCCGGGTTCTCGCATTAGCATAAGAATTCTGCCTGGTAGTTGAGATTTCATGGTGGGGTGTAAGTGCGGGGCTTCTGTCAGCCCTGCCTTTGATTTGTTTACCTCCAGAGTTGGAAAGTGCATATTTGCGAGAGATGGGAAAAGTGTGGATCGTGCTTCAGATTTCATCCTGACACTTTGAAATGACCAGTGTGTTGGTAATTATTTGCCAATTCCATGGCGTTTGGCACCCTAATAGTCATGAGGTCGGTCTCTGCATCCTGAAGCCTATGATGTTTTTTGGAGAGAAACCTCTGCTGAGGCCCAGGTAACTTGCTATTTCCCATAGCTGGCACAGGAGCCTTGGAAGATAGGATTGTTTTCAGTATTATTTCACCATTTTTTCACCACTGTTTCAAGAACGGGAGCCCTTTTCAACCGTTAGCGGAAGAATCCTTCTTTGGAGATGAGATATTTTTCTGGGGTGGCAAGTGCAGGGCCTCTGTCAGTCCTGGGTTTGTTGGACTAGCGCCAGACATGAGAAGTGCGCCTTTGTGGGACAGGTGAATAGTGCGGATCCTGTTTCAGTCTAAAGAGTGAAGCACTTCTCACCGTAATTGTCCTAAGGTTGGTCTCTGCATCCTTAAGCATACCAGAGTTTTCACAGACGAAACAGGCTGAGGCTCATTAATCTTGGCATTTCCAATAGTTGGTCCTAGAGACTACCAAGAAAGTGTTCTTTTAAGTATTATTCTGTTGTGGTTTCAGCATTATTTTCAGTACCCGAGAAGGGTTCTCGCATTAGCATAAGAATCCTGCCTGGTAGTTGAGATTTCATGGTGGTGTGTAAGTGCGGGGCTTCTGTCAGCCCTGCCTTTGATTTGTTTACCTCCAGAGTTGGAAAGTGCATAGTTGCGTGAGATGGGAAAAGTGTGGATCGTGCTTCAGATTTCATCCTGACACTTTGAAATGACCAGTGTGTTGGTAATTATTTGCCATTTCCATGGCGTTTGGCCCCGTAATAGTCATGAGGTCGGTCTCTGCATCCTGAAGCCTATGATGCTTTTTGCAGAGAAACCTCTGCTGAGGCCCAGGTAACTTGCTATTTCCCATAGCTGGCACAGGAGCCTTAGAAGATAGGATTGTTTGCAGTATTATTTCACCATTTTTTCACCACTGTTTCAAGAACGGGAGCCCTTTTCAACCATTAGCGGAAGAATCCTTCTTTGGAGATGAGATATTTTTCTGGGGTGGCAAGTGCAGGGCCTCTGTCAGTCCTGGGTTTGTTGGACTAGCGCCAGACATGAGAAGTGCGCCTTTGTGGGACAGGTGAATAGTGCGGATCCTGTTTCAGTCTAAAGACTGAAACAGGATCCGCACTTTTCACCGTTCCTTTCAGAATCATTTGATTCATCAGCTAGGAATGGCGATTGCTTCTCCAGACCAATTGAAGGCTAGGCCAAAGTACCTCGATCTTTCCAAGAGGTGTGTGGCCCAACTTTTGAAAGAACCGCTAAGTGGAGAACTATTTGGTATTTTTCCTAAGCACTTTTCACCGTAGTTGTCCTAAGGTTGGTCTCTGCATCCTTAAGCATACCAGAGTTTTCACAGACGAAACAGGCTGAGGCCCAGTAACCTTGGCATTTCCAATAGTTGGTCCTAGAGACTACCAAGAAAGTGTTCTTTTAAGTATTATTCTGTTGTGGTTTCAGCATTATTTTCAGAACCCGAGCAGGGTTCTCGCATTAGCATAAGAATCCTGCCTGGTAGCTGAGATTTCTGGGTGGGGTGTAGGTGCGGGGCTTCCGTCAGCCCTGCCTTTCATTTGTTTACCTCCAGAGTTGGAAAGTGCATATTTGCGTGAGATGGGAAAACTGTGGATCGTGCTTCAGATTTCACCCTGACACTTTGAAATGACCAGTGTGTTGGTAATTATTTGCCATTTCCATGGCGTTTGGCACCGTAATAGTCATGAGGTCGGTCTCTGCATCCTGAAGCCTATAATGCTTTTTGTAGAGAAACCTCTGCTGAGGGCCAGGTAACTTGCTATTTCCATAGCTGGCACAGGAGCCTTGGAAGAAAGGATTGTTTTCAGTATTATTTCACCATTTTTTCACCACTGTTTCAAGAACGGGAGCCCTTTTCAACCGTTAGCGGAAGAATCCTTCTTTGGAGATGAGATATTTTTCTGGGGTGGCAAGTGCAGGGCCTCTGTCAGTCCTGGGTTTGTTGGACTAGCGCCAGACATGAGAAGTGCGCCTTTGTGGGACAGGTGAATAGTGCGGATCCTGTTTCAGTCTAAATACTGAAACAGGATCCGCACTTTTCACCATTCCTTTCAGAATCATTTGGTTCATCAGCTAGGAATGCCGATTGCTTCTCCAGACCAATCGAAGGCTAGGCCAAAGTAACTCGATCTTTCCAAGAGGTGTGTGGCCCAACTTTTGAAAGAACCGCTAAGTGGACAACTATTTGGTATTTTTAGGAAGCACTTTTCACCGTAATTGTCCTAAGGTTGGTCTCTGCATCCTTAAGCATACCAGAGTTTTCACAGACGAAACAGGCTGAGGCCCATTAATCTTGGCATTTCCAATAGTTGGCCCTAGAGACTACCAAGAAAGTGTTCTTTTAAGTATTATTCTGTTGTGGTTTCAGCATTATTTTCAGAACCCGAGCCGGGTTCTCGCATTAGCATAAGAATTCTGCCTGGTAGTTGAGATTTCATGGTGGGGTGTAAGTGCGGGGCTTCTGTCAGCCCTGCCTTTGATTTGTTTACCTCCAGAGTTGGAAAGTGCATATTTGCGTGAGATGGGAAAAGTGTGGATCGTGCTTCAGATTTCATCCTGACACTTTGAAATGACCAGTGTGTTGGTAATTATTTGCCAATTCCATGGCGTTTGGCACCCTAATAGTCATGAGGTCGGTCTCTGCATCCTGAAGCCTATGATGTTTTTTGGACAGAAACCTCTGCTGAGGCCCAGGTAACTTGCTATTTCCCATAGCTGGCACAGGAGCCTTGGAAGATAGGATTGTTTTCAGTATTATTTCACCATTTTTTCACCACTGTTTCAAGAACGGGAGCCCTTTTCAACCGTTAGCGGAAGAATCCTTCTTTGGAGATGAGATATTTTTCTGGGGTGGCAAGTGCAGGGCCTCTGTCAGTCCTGGGTTTGTTGGACTAGCGCCAGACATGAGAAGTGCGCCTTTGAGGGACAGGTGAATAGTGCGGATCCTGTTTCAGTCTAAAGAGTGAAGCACTTTTCACCGTAATTGTCCTAAGTTGGTCTCTGCATCCTTAAGCATACCAGAGTTTTCACAGACGAAACAGGCTGAGGCCCATTAATCTTGGCATTTCCAATAGTTGGTCCTAGAGACTACCAAGAAAATGTTCTTTTAAGTATTATTCCGTTGTGCTTTCAGCATTATTTTCAGAACCCGAGCAGGGTTCTCGCATTAGCATAAGAAACCTGCCTGGTAGTTGAGATTTCATGGTGTGGTGTAAGTGCGGGGCTTCTGTCAGCCCTGCCTTTGATTTGTTTACCTCCAGAGTTGGAAAGTGCATATTTGCGTGAGATGGGAAAAGTGTGGATCGTGCTTCAGATTTCATCCTGACACTTTGAAATGACCAGTGTGTTGGTAATTATTTGCCATTTCCATGGCGTTTGGCACCGTAATAGTCATGAGGTCGGTCTCTGCATCCTGAAGCCTATGATGTTTTTTGGAGAGAAACCTCTGCTGAGGCCCAGGTAACTTGCTATTTCCCATAGCTGGCACAGGAGCCTTGGAAGATAGGATTGTTTTCAGTATTATTTCACCATTTTTTCACCACTGTTTCAAGAACGGGAGCCCTTTTCAACCGCTAGCGGAAGAATACTTCTTTGGAGATGAGATATTTTTCTGCGGTGGCAAGTGCAGGGCCTCTGTCAGTCCTGGGTTTGTTGGACTGGAGCCAGACATCAGAAGTGCGCCTTTGTGGGACAGGTGAATAGTGCGGATCCTGTTTCAGTCTAAAGACTGAAACAGGATCCGCACTTTTCACCGTTCCTTTCAGAATCATTTGATTCATCAGCTAGGAATGGCGATTGCTTCTCCAGACCAATCGAAGGCTAGGCCAAAGTACCTCGATCTTTCCAAGAGGTGTGTGGCCCAACTTTTGAAAGAACCGCTAAGTGGAGAACTATTTGGTATTTTTCCTAAGCACTTTTCACCGTAGTTGTCCTAAGGTTGGTCTCTGCATCCTTAAGCATACCAGAGTTTTCACAGACGAAACAGGCTGAGGCCCATTAATCTTGGCATTTCCAATAGTTGGTCCTACAGACTACCAAGAAAGTGTTTTTTTAAGTATTATTCCATTGTGGTTTCAGCATTATTTTCAGAACCCGAGCAGGGTTCTTGCATTACCATAAGAATCCTGCCTGGTAGTTGAGGTTTCTGGGTGGGGTGTAAGTGCGGGGCTTCTGTCAGCCCTGCCTTTGATTTGTTTACCTCCAAAGTTGGAAAGTGCATATTTGCGTAAGATGGGAAAAGTGTGGATCGTGCTGCAGACTTCATCCTGACACTTTGAAATGACCAGTGTGTTGGTAATTATTTGCCATTTCCATGGCGTTTGGCCCCGTAATAGTCATGAGGTCGGTCTCTGCATCCTGAAGCCTATGATGCTTTTTGCAGAGAAACCTCTGCTGAGGCCCAGGTAACTTGGTATTTCCCATAGCTGGCACAGGAGCCTTGGAAGATAGGATTGTTTTCAGTATTATTTCGCCATTTTTTCACCACTGTTTCAAGAACGGGAGCCCTTTTCAACCGTTAGCGGAAGAATCCTTCTTTGGAGATGTGATATTTTTCTGGGGTGGCAAGTGCAGGGCCTCTGTCAGTCCTGGGTTTGTTGGAGTAGCGCCAGACATGAGAAGTGCGCCTTTGTGGGACAGGTGAATAGTGCGGATCCTGTTTCAGTCTAAAGACTGAAACAGGATCCGCACTTTTCACCGTTCCTTTCAGAATCATTTGATTCATCAGCTAGGAATGGCGATTGCTCCTCCAGACCAATCGAAGGCTAGGCCAAAGTACCTCGAACTTTCCAAGAGGTGTGTGGCCCAACTTTTGAAAGAACCGCTAAGTGGAGAACTATTTGGTATTTTTCCTAAGAACTTTTTACCGTAATTGTCCTAAGGTTGGTCTCTGCATCCTTAAGCATACCAGAGTTTTCACAGACGAAACAGGCTGAGCCCCAGTAATCTTGGCATTTCCAATAGTTGGTCCTAGAGACTACCAAGAAAGTGTTTTTTTAAGTATTATTCCGTTGTGGCTTCAGCATTATTTTCAGAACCCGAGCAGGGTTCTCGCATTAGCATAAGAATCGTGCCTGGTAGTTGAGATTTCTGGGTGGGGTGTAGGTGTGGGCTTTTGTCAGCCCTGCCTTTGATTTGTTTACCTCCAGAGTTGGAAAGTGCATATTTGCGTGAGATGGGAAAAGTGTGGATCGTGCTTCAGATTTCATCCTGACACTTTGAAATGACCAGTGTGTTGGTAATTATTTGCCATTTCCATGGCGTTTGGCACCGTAATAGTCATGAGGTCGGTCTCTGCATCCTGAAGCCTATGATGCTTTTTGCAGAGAAACCTCTGCTGAGGCCCAGGTAACTTGCTATTTCCCATAGCTGGCACAGGAGCCTTGGAAGATAGGATTGTTGTCAGTATTATTTCACAATTTTTTCACCACTGTTTCAAGAACGGGAGCCCTTTTCAACCGTTAGCGGAAGAATCCTTCTTTGGAGATGAGATATTTTTCTGGGGTGGCAAGTGCAGGGCCTCTCTCAGTCCTGGGTTTGTTGGACTAGCGCCAGACATGAGAAGTGCGCCTTTGTGGGACAGGTGAATAGTGCGGATCCTGTTTCAGTCTAAAGACTGAAACAGGATCCGCACTTTTCACCGTTCCTTTCAGAATCATTTGATTCATCAGCTAGGAATGGCGATTGCTTCTCCAGACCAATCGAAGGCTAGGCCAAAGTACCTCGATCTTTCCAAGAGGTGTGTGGCCCAACTTTTGAAAGAACCGCTAAGTGGAGAACTATTTGGTATTTTTCCGAAGCACTTTTCACCGTAATTGTCATAAGGTTGGTCTCTGCATCCTTAAGCATACGAGAGTTTTCACAGACGAAACAGGCTGAGGCCCATTAATCTTGGCATTTCCAATAGTTGGTCCTAGAGTCTACCAAGAAAGTGTTTTTTTAATTATTATTCCGTTGTGGTTTCAACATCATTTTCAGAACCCGAGCAGGGTTCTCGCATTACCATAAGAATCCTGCCTGGTAGTTGAGATTTCATGGTGGGGTGTAAGTGCGGGGCTTCTGTCAGCCCTGCCTTTGATTTGTTTACCTCCAGAGTTGGAAAGTGCATATTTGCGTGAGATGGGAAAAGTGTGGATCGTGCTTCAGATTTCATCCTGACACTTTGAAATGACCAGTGTGTTGGTAATTATTTGCCATTTCCATGGCGTTTGGCACCGTAATAGTCATGAGGTCGGTCTCTGCATCCTGAAGCCTATGATGGTTTTTGCAGAGAAACCTCTGCTGAGGCCCAGGTAACTTGCTATTTCCCATAGCTGGCACAGGAGCCTTGAAAGATAGGATTGTTTTCAGTATTATTTCCCCATTTTTTCACCACTGTTTCAAGAACGGGAGCCCTTTTCAGCCGTTAGCGGAAGAATCCTTCTTTGGAGATGAGATATTTTTCTGGGGTGGCAAGTGCAGGGCCTCTGTCAGTCCTGGGTTTGTTGGACTAGCGCCAATCATGAGAAGTGCGCCTTTGTGGGACAGGTGAATAGTGCGGATCCTGTTTCAGTCTAAAGACTGAAACAGGATCCGCACTTTTCACCGTTCCTTTCAGAATCATTTGATTCATCAGCTAGGAATGGCGATTGCTTCTCCAGACCAATCGAAGGCTAGGCCAAAGTACCTCGATCTTTCCAAGAGGTGTGTGGCCCAACTTTTGAAAGAACCGCTAAGTGGAGAACTATTTGGTATTTTTCCGAAGCACTTTTCACCGTAATTGTCATAAGGTTGGTCTCTGCATCCTTAAGCATACGAGAGTTTTCACAGACGAAACAGGCTGAGGCCCAGTAATCTTGGCATTTCCAATAGTTGTTCCTAGAGTCTACCAAGAAAGTGTTTTTTTAATTATTATTCCGTTGTGGTTTCAACATTATTTTCAGAACCCGAGCAGGGTTCTCGCATTACCATAAGAATCCTGCCTGGTAGTTGAGATTTCTGGGTGGGGTGTAAGTGCGGGGCTTCTGTCAGCCCTGCCTTTGATTTGTTTACCTCCAGAGTGGAAAGTGCATATTTGCGTGAGATGTGAAAAGTGTGGATTGTGCTTCAGATTTCATCCTGACACTTTGAAATGACCAGTGTGTTGGTAATTATTTGCCATTTCCATGGCGTTTGGCCCCGTAATAGTCATGAGGTCGGTCTCTGCATCCTGAAGCCTATGATGCTTTTTGCAGAGAAACCTCTGCTGAGGCCCAGGTAACTTGCTATTTCCCATAGCTGGCACAGGAGCCTTGGAAGATAGGATTGTTTTCAGTATTATTTCACCATTTTTTCACCACTGTTTCAAGAACGGGAGCACTTTTCAACCGCTAGCGGAAGAATACTTCTTTGGAGATGAGATATTTTTCTGGGGTGGCAAGTGCAGGGCCTCTGTCAGTCCTGGGTATTTTGGACTAGCGCCAGACATGAGAAGTGCGCCTTTGTGGGACAGGTGAATAGTGCGGATCCTGTTTCAGTCTAAAGACTGAAACAGGATCCGCACTTTTCACCGTTCCTTTCAGAATCATTTGATTCATCAGCTAGGAATGCCGATTGCTTCTCCAGACCCATCGAAGGCTAGGCCAAAGTAACTCGATCTTTCCAAGAGGTGTGTGGCCCAACTTTTGAAAGAACCGCTAAGTGGAGAACTATTTGGTATTTTTCGTAAGCACTTTTCACCGTAATTGTCCTAAGGTTGGTCTCTGCATCCTTAAGCATACCAGAGTTTTCACAGACGAAACAGGCTGAGGCCCATTAATCTTGGCATTTCCAATAGTTGGTCCTAGAGACTACCAAGAAATTGTTCTTTTAAGTATAATTCTGTTGTGGTTTCAGCATTATTTTCAGAACCCGAGCAGGGTTCTCGCATTAGCATAAGAATCCTGCCTGGTAGTTGAGATTTCATGGTGGGGTGTAAGTGCGGGGCTTCTGTCAGCCCTGCCTTTGATTTGTTTACCTCCAGAGTTGGAAAGTGCATATTTGCGTGAGATGGGAAAAGTGTGGATCGTGCTTCAGATTTCATCCTGACACTTTGAAATGACCAGTGTGTTGGTAATTATTTGCCATTTCCATGGCGTTTGGCACCGTAATAGTCATGAGGTCGGTCTCTGCATCCTGAAGCCTATGATGTTTTTTGGAGAGAAACCTCTGCTGAGGCCCAGGTAACTTGCTATTTCCCATAGCTGGCACAGGAGCCTTGGAAGATAGGATTGTTTTCAGTATTATTTCACCATTTTTTCACCACTGTTTCAAGAACGGGAGCCCTTTTCAACCGCTAGCGGAAGAATACTTCTTTGGAGATGAGATATTTTTCTGGGGTGGCAAGTG
This sequence comes from Lemur catta, assembly GCF_020740605.2. Lineage (NCBI taxonomy): Eukaryota > Metazoa > Chordata > Mammalia > Primates > Lemuridae > Lemur > Lemur catta. The sequence goes on along the minus strand of NW_025423734.1, from coordinate 1,314,484 downwards.
CAGGGCCTCTGTCAGTCCTGGGTTTGTTGGACTGGCGCCAGACATCAGAAGTGCGCCTTTGTGGGACAGGTGAATAGTGCGGATCCTGTTTCAGTCTAAAGACTGAAACAGGATCCGCACTTTTCACCGTTCCTTTCAGAATCATTTGATTCATCAGCTAGGAATGGCGATTGCTTCTCCAGACCAATCGAAGGCTAGGCCAAAGTACCTCGATCTTTCCAAGAGGTGTGTGGCCCAACTTTTGAAAGAACCGCTAAGTGGAGAACTATTTGGTATTTTTCCTAAGCACTTTTCACCGTAGTTGTCCTAAGGTTGGTCTCTGCATCCTTAAGCATACCAGAGTTTTCACAGACGAAACAGGCTGAGGCCCAGTAAACTTGGCATTACCAAAAGTTGGTCCTAGAGACTACCAAGAAAGTGTTTTTTTAAGTATTATTCCGTTGTGGTTTCAGCATTATTTTCAGAACCCGAGCAGGGTTCTCGCATTACCATAAGAATCCTGCCTGGTAGTTGAAATTTCTGGGTGGGGTGTAGGTGCGGGGCTTCTGTCAGCCCTGCCTTTGATTTGTTTTCCTCCAGAGTTGGAAAGTGCATATTTGCGTGAGATGGGAAAAGTGTGGATCGTGCTTCAGATTTCATCCTGACACTTTGAAATGACCAGTGTGTTGGTAATTATTTGCCATTTCCATGGCGTTTGGCACCGTAATAGTCATGAGGTCGGTCTCTGCATCCTGAAGCCTATGATGCTTTTTGCAGAGAAACCTCTGCTGAGGCCCAGGTAACTTGCTATTTCCCCTAGCTGGCACAGGAGCCTTAGAAGATAGGATTGTTTTCAGTATTATTTCACCATTTGTTCACCACTGTTTCAAGAACGGGAGCCCTTTTCAACCGTTAGCGGAAGAATCCTTCTTAGGAGATGAGATATTTTTCTGGGGTGGCAAGTGCAGGGCCTCTCTCAGTCCTGGGTTTGTTGGACTAGCGCCAGACATGAGAAGTGCGCCTTTGTGGGACAGGTGAATAGTGCGGATCCTGTTTCAGTCTAAAGACTGAAACAGGATCCGCACTTTTCACCGTTCCTTTCAGAATCATTTGATTCATCAGCTAGGAATGGCGATTGCTTCTCCAGACCAATCGAAGGCTAGGCCAAAGTACCTCGATCTATCCAAGAGGTGTGTGGCCAAACTTTTGAAAGAACCGCTAAGTGGAGAACTATTTGGTATTTTTCCTAAGCACTTTTCACCGTAATTGTCCTAAGGTTGGTCTCTGCATCCTTAAGCATACCAGAGTTTTCACAGACGAAACAGGCTGAGGCCCATTAATCTTGGCATTTCCAATAGTTGGTCCTACAGACTACCAAGAAAGTGTTTTTTTAAGTATTATTCCATTGTGGTTTCAGCATTATTTTCAGAACCCGAGCAGGGTTCTTGCATTACCATAAGAATCCTGCCTGGTAGTTGAGGTTTCTGGGTGGGGTGTAAGTGCGGGGCTTCTGTCAGCCCTGCCTTTGATTTGTTTACCTCCAAAGTTGGAAAGTGCATATTTGCGTAAGATGGGAAAAGTGTGGATCGTGCTGCAGACTTCATCCTGACACTTTGAAATGACCAGTGTGTTGGTAATTATTTGCCATTTCCATGGCGTTTGGCCCCGTAATAGTCATGAGGTCGGTCTCTGCATCCTGAAGCCTATGATGCTTTTTGCAGAGAAACCTCTGCTGAGGCCCAGGTAACTTGCTATTTCCCATAGCTGGCACAGGAGCCTTGGAAGATAGGATTGTTTTCAGTATTATTTCGCCATTTTTTCACCACTGTTTCAAGAACGGGAGCCCTTTTCAACCGTTAGCGGAAGAATCCTTCTTTGGAGATGTGATATTTTTCTGGGGTGGCAAGTGCAGGGCCTCTGTCAGTCCTGGGTTTGTTGGAGTAGCGCCAGACATGAGAAGTGCGCCTTTGTGGGACAGGTGAATAGTGCGGATCCTGTTTCAGTCTAAAGACTGAAACAGGATCCGCACTTTTCACCGTTCCTTTCAGAATCATTTGATTCATCAGCTAGGAATGGCGATTGCTCCTCCAGACCAATCGAAGGCTAGGCCAAAGTACCTCGAACTTTCCAAGAGGTGTGTGGCCCAACTTTTGAAAGAACCGCTAAGTGGAGAACTATTTGGTATTTTTCCTAAGAACTTTTTACCGTAATTGTCCTAAGGTTGGTCTCTGCATCCTTAAGCATACCAGAGTTTTCACAGACGAAACAGGCTGAGCCCCAGTAATCTTGGCATTTCCAATAGTTGGTCCTAGAGACTACCAAGAAAGTGTTTTTTTAAGTATTATTCCGTTGTGGTTTCAGCATTATTTTCAGAACCCGAGCAGGGTTCTCGCATTAGCATAAGAATCGTGCCTTGTAGTTGAGATTTCTGGGTGGGGTGTAGGTGTGGGCTTTTGTCAGCCCTGCCTTTGATTTGTTTACCTCCAGAGTTGGAAAGTGCATATTTGCGTGAGATGGGAAAAGTGTGGATCGTGCTTCAGATTTCATCCTGACACTTTGAAATGACCAGTGTGTTGGTAATTATTTGCCATTTCCATGGCGTTTGGCACCGTAATAGTCATGAGGTCGGTCTCTGCATCCTGAAGCCTATGATGCTTTTTGCAGAGAAACCTCTGCTGAGGCCCAGGTAACTTGCTATTTCCCATAGCTGGCACAGGAGCCTTGGAAGATAGGATTGTTGTCAGTATTATTTCACAATTTTTTCACCACTGTTTCAAGAACGGGAGCCCTTTTCAACCGTTAGCGGAAGAATCCTTCTTTGGAGATGAGATATTTTTCTGGGGTGGCAAGTGCAGGGCCTCTCTCAGTCCTGGGTTTGTTGGACTAGCGCCAGACATGAGAAGTGCGCCTTTGTGGGACAGGTGAATAGTGCGGATCCTGTTTCAGTCTAAAGACTGAAACAGGATCCGCACTTTTCACCGTTCCTTTCAGAATCATTTGATTCATCAGCTAGGAATGGCGATTGCTTCTCCAGACCAATCGAAGGCTAGGCCAAAGTACCTCGATCTTTCCAAGAGGTGTGTGGCCCAACTTTTGAAAGAACCGCTAAGTGGAGAACTATTTGGTATTTTTCCGAAGCACTTTTCACCGTAATTGTCATAAGGTTGGTCTCTGCATCCTTAAGCATACGAGAGTTTTCACAGACGAAACAGGCTGAGGCCCATTAATCTTGGCATTTCCAATAGTTGGTCCTAGAGTCTACCAAGAAAGTGTTTTTTTAATTATTATTCCGTTGTGGTTTCAACATCATTTTCAGAACCCGAGCAGGGTTCTCGCATTACCATAAGAATCCTGCCTGGTAGTTGAGATTTCATGGTGGGGTGTAAGTGCGGGGCTTCTGTCAGCCCTGCCTTTGATTTGTTTACCTCCAGAGTTGGAAAGTGCATATTTGCGTGAGATGGGAAAAGTGTGGATCGTGCTTCAGATTTCATCCTGACACTTTGAAATGACCAGTGTGTTGGTAATTATTTGCCATTTCCATGGCGTTTGGCACCGTAATAGTCATGAGGTCGGTCTCTGCATCCTGAAGCCTATGATGGTTTTTGCAGAGAAACCTCTGCTGAGGCCCAGGTAACTTGCTATTTCCCATAGCTGGCACAGGAGCCTTGAAAGATAGGATTGTTTTCAGTATTATTTCCCCATTTTTTCACCACTGTTTCAAGAACGGGAGCCCTTTTCAGCCGTTAGCGGAAGAATCCTTCTTTGGAGATGAGATATTTTTCTGGGGTGGCAAGTGCAGGGCCTCTGTCAGTCCTGGGTTTGTTGGACTAGCGCCAATCATGAGAAGTGCGCCTTTGTGGGACAGGTGAATAGTGCGGATCCTGTTTCAGTCTAAAGACTGAAACAGGATCCGCACTTTTCACCGTTCCTTTCAGAATCATTTGATTCATCAGCTAGGAATGGCGATTGCTTCTCCAGACCAATCGAAGGCTAGGCCAAAGTACCTCGATCTTTCCAAGAGGTGTGTGGCCCAACTTTTGAAAGAACCGCTAAGTGGAGAACTATTTGGTATTTTTCCGAAGCACTTTTCACCGTAATTGTCATAAGGTTGGTCTCTGCATCCTTAAGCATACGAGAGTTTTCACAGACGAAACAGGCTGAGGCCCAGTAATCTTGGCATTTCCAATAGTTGTTCCTAGAGTCTACCAAGAAAGTGTTTTTTTAATTATTATTCCGTTGTGGTTTCAACATTATTTTCAGAACCCGAGCAGGGTTCTCGCATTACCATAAGAATCCTGCCTGGTAGTTGAGATTTCTGGGTGGGGTGTAAGTGCGGGGCTTCTGTCAGCCCTGCCTTTGATTTGTTTACCTCCAGAGTGGAAAGTGCATATTTGCGTGAGATGTGAAAAGTGTGGATTGTGCTTCAGATTTCATCCTGACACTTTGAAATGACCAGTGTGTTGGTAATTATTTGCCATTTCCATGGCGTTTGGCCCCGTAATAGTCATGAGGTCGGTCTCTGCATCCTGAAGCCTATGATGCTTTTTGCAGAGAAACCTCTGCTGAGGCCCAGGTAACTTGCTATTTCCCATAGCTGGCACAGGAGCCTTGGAAGATAGGATTGTTTTCAGTATTATTTCACCATTTTTTCACCACTGTTTCAAGAACGGGAGCACTTTTCAACCGCTAGCGGAAGAATACTTCTTTGGAGATGAGATATTTTTCTGGGGTGGCAAGTGCAGGGCCTCTGTCAGTCCTGGGTATTTTGGACTAGCGCCAGACATGAGAAGTGCGCCTTTGTGGGACAGGTGAATAGTGCGGATCCTGTTTCAGTCTAAAGACTGAAACAGGATCCGCACTTTTCACCGTTCCTTTCAGAATCATTTGATTCATCAGCTAGGAATGCCGATTGCTTCTCCAGACCCATCGAAGGCTAGGCCAAAGTAACTCGATCTTTCCAAGAGGTGTGTGGCCCAACTTTTGAAAGAACCGCTAAGTGGAGAACTATTTGGTATTTTTCGTAAGCACTTTTCACCGTAATTGTCCTAAGGTTGGTCTCTGCATCCTTAAGCATACCAGAGTTTTCACAGACGAAACAGGCTGAGGCCCATTAATCTTGGCATTTCCAATAGTTGGTCCTAGAGACTACCAAGAAATTGTTCTTTTAAGTATAATTCTGTTGTGGTTTCAGCATCATTTTCAGAACCCGAGCAGGGTTCTCGCATTAGCATAAGAATCCTGCCTGGTAGTTGAGAATTCTGGGTGGGGTGTAAGTGCGGGGCTTCTGTCAGCCCTACCTTTGATTTGTTTACCTCCAGAGTTGGAAAGTGCATATTTGCGTGAGATGGGAAAAGTGTGGATCGTGCTTCAGATTTCATCCTGACACTTTGAAATGACCAGTGTGTTGGTAATTATTTGCCATTTCCATGGCGTTTGGCACCGTAATAGTCATGAGGTCGGTCTCTGCATCCTGAAGCCTATGATGCTTTTTGCAGAGAAACCTCTGCTGAGGCCCAGGTAACTTGCTATTTCCCATAGCTGGCACAGGAGCCTTGAAAGATAGGATTGTTTTCAGTATTATTTCACCATTTTTTCACCACTGTTTCAAGAACGGGAGCCCTTTTCAGCCGTTAGTGGAAGAATCCTTCTTTGGAGATGAGATATTTTTCTGGGGTGGCAAGTGCAGGGCCTCTGTCAGTCCTGGGTTTGTTGGACTAGCGCCAGACATGAGAAGTGCGCCTTTGTGGGACAGGTGAATAGTGCGGATCCTGTTTCAGTCTAAAGACTGAAACAGGATCCGCACTTTTCACCGTTCCTTTCAGAATCATTTGATTCATCAGCTAGGAATGGCGATTGCTTCTCCAGACCAATCGAAGGCTAGGCCAAAGTACCTCGATCTTTCCAAGAGGTGTGTGGCCCAACTTTTGAAAGAACCGCTAAGTGGAGAACTATTTGGTATTTTTCCGAAGCACTTTTCACCGTAATTGTCATAAGGTTGGTCTCTGCATCCTTAAGCATACGAGAGTTTTCACAGACGAAACAGGCTGAGGCCCAGTAATCTTGGCATTTCCAATAGTTGTTCCTAGAGTCTACCAAGAAAGTGTTTTTTTAATTATTATTCCATTGTGGTTTCAACATTATTTTCAGAACCCGAGCAGGGTTCTCGCATTACCATAAGAATCCTGCCTGGTAGTTGAGATTTCTGGGTGGGGTGTAAGTGCGGGGCTTCTGTCAGCCCTGCCTTTGATTTGTTTACCTCCAGAGTGGAAAGTGCATATTTGCGTGAGATGTGAAAAGTGTGGATTGTGCTTCAGATTTCATCCTGACACTTTGAAATGACCAGTGTGTTGGTAATTATTTGCCATTTCCATGGCGTTTGGCCCCGTAATAGTCATGAGGTCGGTCTCTGCATCCTGAAGCCTATGATGCTTTTTGCAGAGAAACCTCTGCTGAGGCCCAGGTAACTTGCTATTTCCCATAGCTGGCACAGGAGCCTTGGAAGATAGGATTGTTTTCAGTATTATTTCACCATTTTTTCACCACTGTTTCAAGAACGGGAGCTCTTTTCAACCGCTAGCGGAAGAATACTTGTTTGGAGATGAGATATTTTTCTGGGGTGGCAAGTGCAGGGCCTCTATCAGTCCTGGGTATTTTGGACTAGCGCCAGACATGAGAAGTGCGCCTTTGTGGGACAGGTGAATAGTGCGGATCCTGTTTCAGTCTAAAGACTGAAACAGGATCCGCACTTTTCACCGTTCCTTTCAGAATCATTTGATTCATCAGCTAGGAATGCCGATTGCTTCTCCAGACCCATCGAAGGCTAGGCCAAAGTAACTCGATCTTTCCAAGAGGTGTGTGGCCCAACTTTTGAAAGAACCGCTAAGTGGAGAACTATTTGGTATTTTTCGTAAGCACTTTTCACCGTAATTGTCCTAAGGTTGGTCTCTGCATCCTTAAGCATACCAGAGTTTTCACAGACGAAACAGGCTGAGGCCCATTAATCTTGGCATTTCCAATAGTTGGTCCTAGAGACTACCAAGAAAATGTTCTTTTAAATATTATTCTGTTGTGGTTTCAGCATCATTTTCAGAACCCGAGCAGGGTTCTCGCATTAGCATAAGAATCCTGCCTGGTAGTTGAGATTTCATGGTGGGCTGTAAGTGCGGGGCTTCTGTCAGCCCTGCCTTTGATTTGTTTACCTCCAGAGTTGGAAAGTGCAGATTTGCGTGAGATGGGAAAAGTGTGGATCGTGCTTCAGATTTCATCCTGACACTTTGAAATGACCAGTGTGTTGGTAATTATTTGCCATTTCCATGGCGTTTGGCACCGTAATAGTCATGAGGTCGGTCTCTGCATCCTGAAGCCTATGATGGTTTTTGCAGAGAAACCTCTGCTGAGGCCCAGGTAACTTGCTATTTCCCATAGCTGGCACAGGAGCCTTGAAAGATAGGATTGTTTTCAGTATTATTTCACCATTTTTTCACCACTGTTTCAGGACGGGAGCCCTTTTCAACCGTTAGCGGAAGAATCCTTCTTAGGAGATGAGATATTTTTCTGGGGTGGCAAGTGCAGGGCCTCTGTCAGTCCTGGGTTTTTTGGACTAGCGCCAGACATGAGAAGTGCGCCTTTGTGGGACAGGTGAATAGTGCGGATCCTGTTTCAGTCTAAAGACTGAAACAGGATCCGCACTTTTCACCGTTCCTTTCAGAATCATTTGATTCATCAGCTAGGAATGGCGATTGCTCCTCCAGACCAATCGAAGGCTAGGCCAAAGTACCTCGATCTTTCCCAGAGGTGTGTGGCCCAACTTTTGAAAGAACCGCTAAGTGGAGAACTCTTTGGTATTTTTCCTAAGCACTTTTCTCCGTAATTGTCCTAAGGTTGGTCTCTGCATCCTTAAGCATAGGAGAGTTTTCACAGACGAAACAGGCTGAGACCCAGTAATCTTGGCATTTCCAATAGTTGGTCCTACAGACTACCAAGAAAGTGTTTTTTTAAGTATTATTCCGTTGTGGTTTCAGCATTATTTTCAGAACCCGAGCAGGGTTCTCGCATTAGCATAAGAATCCTGCCTGGTAGTTGAGATTTCTGGGTGGGGTGTAGGTGCGGGCTTTTGTCAGCCCTGCCTTTGATTTGTTTACCTCCAGAGTTGGAAAGTGCATATTTGCGTGAGATGGGAAAAGTGTGGATCGTGCTTCAGATTTCATCCTGACACTTTGAAATGACCAGTGGGTCGGTAATTATTTGCCATTTCCATGGCGTCTGGCACCGTAGTAGTCATGAGGTCGGTCTCTGCATCCTGAAGCCTATGATGCTTTTTGCAGAGAAACCTCTGCTGAGGCCCAGGTAACTTGCTATTTCCCATAGCTGGCACAGGAGCCTTGGAAGATAGGATTGTTTTCAGTATTATTTCACCATTTGTTCACCACTGTTTCAAGAACGGGAGCCCTTTTCAGCCGTTAGCGGAAGAATCCTTCTTTGGAGATGAGATATTTTTCTGGGGTGGCAAGTGCAGGGCCTCTGTCAGTCCTGGGTTTGTTGGACTAGCGCCAGACATGAGAAGTGCGCCTTTGTGGGACAGGTGAATAGTGCGGATCCTGTTTCAGTCTAAAGACTGAAACAGGATCCGCACTTTTCACCGTTCCTTTCAGAATCATTTGATTCATCAGCTAGGAATGGCGATTGCTTCTCCAGACCAATCGAAGGCTAGGCCAAAGTACCTCGATCTATCCAAGAGGTGTGTGGCCCAACTTTTGAAAGAACCGCTAAGTGGAGAACTATTTGGTATTTTTCCTAAGCACTTTTCACCGTAATTGTCCTAAGGTTGGTCTCTGCATCCTTAAGCATACCAGAGTTTTCACAGACCAAACAGGCTGAGGCCCATTAATCTTGGCATTTCCAATACTTGGTCCTACAGACTACCAAGAAAGTGTTTTTTTAAGTATTATTCCATTGTGGTTTCAGCATTATTTTCAGAACCCGAGCAGGGTTCTTGCATTACCATAAGAATCCTGCCTGGTAGTTGAGATTTCTGGGTGGGGTGTAAGTGCGGGGCTTCTGTCAGCCCTGCCTTTGATTTGTTTACCTCCAGAGTTGGAAAGTGCATATTTGCGTAAGATGGGAAAAGTGTGGATTGTGCTTCAGATTTCATCCAGACACTTTGAAATGACCAGTGTGTTGGTAATTATTTGCCATTTCCATGGCGTTTGGCCCCGTAATAGTCATGAGGTCGGTCTCTGCATCCTGAAGCCTATGATGCTTTTTGCAGAGAAACCTCTGCTGAGGCCCAGGTAACTTGCTATTTCCCATAGCTGGCACAGGAGCCTTGGAAGATAGGATTGTTTTCAGTATTATTTCGCCATTTTTTCACCACTGTTTCAAGAACGGGAGCCCTTTTCAACCGTTAGCGGAAGAATCCTTCTTTGGAGATGTGATATTTTTCTGGGGTGGCAAGTGCAGGGCCTCTGTCAGTCCTGGGTTTGTTGGAGTAGCGCCAGACATGAGAAGTGCGCCTTTGTGGGACAGGTGAATAGTGCGGATCCTGTTTCAGTCTAAAGACTGAAACAGGATCCGCACTTTTCACCGTTCCTTTCAGAATCATTTGATTCATCAGCTAGGAATGGCGATTGCTTCTCCAGACCAATCGAGGGCTAGGCCAAAGTAACTCGATCTTTCCAAGAGGTGTGTGGCCCAACTTTTGAAAGAACCGCTAAGTGGAGAACTATTTGGTATTTTTCGTAAGCACTTTTCACCGTAATTGTCCTAAGGTTGGTCTCTGCATCCTTAAGCATACCAGAGTTTTCACAGACGAAACAGGCTGAGGCCCAGTAATCTTGGCATTTCCAATAGTTGGTCCTAGAGACTACCAAGAAAATGTTCTTTTAAATATTATTCTGTTGTGGTTTCAGCATCATTTTCAGAACCCGAGCAGGGTTCTCGCATTAGCATAAGAATCCTGCCTGGTAGTTGAGATTTCATGGTGGGGTGTAAGTGCGGGGCTTCTGTCAGCCCTGCCTTTGATTTGTTTACCTCTAGAGTTGGAAAGTGCATATTTGCGAGAGATGGGAAAAGTGTGGATCGTGCTTCTGATTTCATCCTGACACTTTGAAATGACCAGTGTGTTGGTAATTATTTGCCATTTCCATGGCGTTTGGCACCGTAATAGTCATGAGGTCGGTCTCTGCATCCTGAAGCCTATGATGGTTTTTGCAGAGAAACCTCTGCTGAGGCCCAGGTAACTTGCTATTTCCCATAGCTGGCACAGGAGCCTTGAAAGATAGGATTGTTTTCAGTATTATTTCACCATTTTTTCACCACTGTTTCAAGAACGGGAGCCCTTTTCAACCGTTAGCGGAAGAATCCTTCTTAGGAGATGAGAAATTTTTCTGGGGTGGCAAGTGCAGGGCCTCTGTCAGTCCTGGGTTTGTTGGACTAGCGCCAGACATGAGAAGTGCGCCTTTGTGGGACAGGTGAATAGTGCGGATCCTGTTTCAGTCTAAAGACTGAAACAGGATCCGCACTTTTCACCGTTCCTTTCAGAATCATTTGATTCATCAGCTAGGAATGGCGATTGCTCCTCCAGACCAATCGAAGGCTAGGCCAAAGTACCTCGATCTTTTCAAGAGGTGTGTGGCCCAACTTTTGAAAGAACCGCTAAGTGGAGAACTATTTGGTATTTTTCCTAAGCACTTTTCTCCGTAATTGTCCTAAGGTTGGTCTCTGCATCCTTAAGCATAGGAGAGTTTTCACAGACGAAACAGGCTGAGACCCAGTAATCTTGGCATTTCCAATAGTTGGTCCTACAGACTACCAAGAAAGTGTTTTTTTAAGTATTATTCCGTTGTGGTTTCAGCATTATTTTCAGAACCCGAGCAGGGTTCTCGCATTAGCATAAGAATCCTGCCTGGTAGTTGAGATTTCTGGGTGGGGTGTAGGTGCGGGCTTTTGTCAGCCCTGCCTTTGATTTGTTTACCTCCAGAGTTGGAAAGTGCATATTTGCGTAAGATGGGAAAAGTGTGGATCGTGCTTCAGATTTCATCCTGACACTTTGAAATGACCAGTGTGTTGGTAATTATTTGCCATTTCCATGGCGTCTGGCACCGTAATAGTCATGAGGTCGGTCTCTGCATCCTGAAGCCTATGATGCTTTTTGCAGAGAAACCTCTGCTGAGGCCCAGGTAACTTGCTATTTCCCATAGCTGGCACAGGAGCCTTGGAAGATAGGATTGTTTTCAGTATTATTTCACCATTTTTTCACCACTGTTTCAAGAACGGGAGCCCTTTTCAGCCGTTAGCGGAAGAATCCTTCTTTGGAGATGAGATATTTTTCTGGGGTGGCAAGTGCAGGGCCTCTGTCAGTCCTGGGTTTGTTGGACTAGCGCCAGACATGAGAAGTGCGCCTTTGTGGGACAGGTGAATAGTGCGGATCCTGTTTCAGTCTAAAGACTGAAACAGGATCCGCACTTTTCACCGTTCCTTTCAGAATCATTTGATTCATCAGCTAGGAATGGCGATTGCTTCTCCAGACCAATCGAAGGCTAGGCCAAAGTACCTCGATCTATCCAAGAGGTGTGTGGCCCAACTTTTGAAAGAACCGCTAAGTGGAGAACTATTTGGTATTTTTCCTAAGCACTTTTCACCGTAATTGTCCTAAGGTTGGTCTCTGCATCCTTAAGCATACCAGAGTTTTCACAGACGAAACAGGCTGAGGCCCATTAATCTTGGCATTTCCAATACTTGGTCCTACAGACTACCAAGAAAGTGTTTTTTTAAGTATTATTCCATTGTGGTTTCAGCATTATTTTCAGAACCCGAGCAGGGTTCTTGCATTACCATAAGAATCCTGCCTGGTAGTTGAGATTTCTGGGTGGGGTGTAAGTGCGGGGCTTCTGTCAGCCCTGCCTTTCATTTGTTTACCTCCAGAGTTGGAAAGTGCATATTTGCGTAAGATGGGAAAAGTGTGGATTGTGCTTCAGATTTCATCCAGACACTTTGAAATGACCAGTGTGTTGGTAATTATTTGCCATTTCCATGGCGTTTGGCCCCGTAATAGTCATGAGGTCGGTCTCTGCATCCTGAAGCCTATGATGCTTTTTGCAGAGAAACCTCTGCTGAGGCCCAGGTAACTTGTTATTTCCCATAGCTGGCACAGGAGCCTTGGAAGATAGGATTGTTTTCAATATTATTTCGCCATTTTTTCACCACTGTTTCAAGAACGGGAGCCCTTTTCAACCGTTAGCTGAAGAATCCTTCTTTGGAGATGTGATATTTTTCTGGGGTGGCAAGTGCAGGGCCTCTGTCAGTCCTGGGTTTGTTGGAGTAGCGCCAGACATGAGAAGTGCGCCTTTGTGGGACAGGTGAATAGTGCGGATCCTGTTTCAGTCTAAAGACTGAAACAGGATCCGCACTTTTCACCGTTCCTTTCAGAATCATTTGATTCATCAGCTAGGAATGGCGATTGCTTCTCCAGACCAATCGAAGGCTAGGCCAAAGTACCTCGATCTTTCCAAGAGGTGTGTGGCCCAACTTTTGAAAGAACCGCTAAGTGGAGAACTATTTGGTATTTTTCCGAAGCACTTTTCACCGTAATTGTCATAAGGTTGGTCTCTGCATCCTTAAGCATACGAGAGTTTTCACAGACGAAGCAGGCTGAGGCCCAGTAATCTTGGCATTTCCAATAGTTGGTCCTAGAGACTACCAAGAAAGTGTTTTTTTAATTATTATTCCGTTGTGGTTTCAACATTATTTTCAGAACCCGAGCAGGGTTCTCGCATTACCATAAGAATCCGGCCTGGTAGTTGAGATTTCATGGTGGGGTGTAAGTGCGGGGCTTCTGTCAGCCCTGCCTTTGATTTGTTTACCTCCAGAGTTGGAAAGTGCATATTTGCGTGAGATGGGAAAAGTGTGGATCGTGCTTCTGATTTCATCCTGACACTTTGAAATGACCAGTGTGATGGTAATTATTTGCCATTTCCATGGCGTTTGGCACCGTAATAGTCATGAGGTCGGTCTCTGCATCCTGAAGCCTATGATGCTTTTTGCAGAGAAACCTCTGCTGAGGCCGAGGTAACTTGCTATTTCCCATAGCTGGCACAGGAGCCTTGAAAGATAGGATTGTTTTCAGTATTATTTCACCATTTTTTCACCACTGTTTCAAGAACGGGAGCCCTTTTCAACCGTTAGCGGAAGAATCCTTCTTTGGAGATGAGATATTTTTCTGGGGTGGCAAGTGCAGGGCCTCTCTCAGTCCTGGGTTTGTTGGACTAGCGCCAGACATGAGAAGTGCGCCTTTGTGGGACAGGTGAATAGTGCGGATCCTGTTTCAGTCTAAAGACTGAAACAGGATCCGCACTTTTCACCGTTCCTTTCAGAATCATTTGATTCATCAGCTAGGAATGGCGATTGCTTCTCCAGACCAATCGAAGGCTAGGCCAAAGTACCTCGATCTTTCCAAGAGGTGTGTGGCCCAACTTTTGAAAGAACCGCTAAGTGGAGAACTATTTGGTATTTTTCCGAAGCACTTTTCACCGTAATTGTCATAAGGTTGGTCTCTGCATCCTTAAGCATACGAGAGTTTTCACAGACGAAACAGGCTGAGGCCCAGTAATCTTGGCATTTCCAATAGTTGGTCCTAGAGACTACCAAGAAAGTGTTTTTTTAATTATTATTCCGTTGTGGTTTCAACATTATTTTCAGAACCCGAGCAGGGTTCTCGCATTAGCATAAGAATCCTGCCTGGTAGTTGAGATTTCATGGTGGGGTGTAAGTGCGGGGCTTCTGTCAGCCCTGCCTTTGATTTGTTTACCTCCAGAGTTGGAAAGTGCATATTTGCGTGAGATGGGAAAAGTGTGGATCGTGTTTCAGATTTCATCCTGACACTTTGAAATGACCAGTGTGTTGGTAATTATTTGCCATTTCCATGGCGTTTGGCACCGTAATAATCATGAGGTCGGTCTCTGCATCCTGAAGCCTATGAGGCTTTTTGCAGAGAAACCTCTGCTGAGGCCCAGGTAACTTGCTATTTCCCATAGCTGGCACAGGAGCCTTGAAAGATAGGATTGTTTTCAGCATTATTTCACCATTTTTTCACCACTGTTTCAAGAACGGGAGCCCTTTTCAACCGTTAGCGGAAGAATCCTTCTTAGGAGATGAGATATTTTTCTGGGGTGGCAAGTGCAGGGCCTCTGTCAGTCCTGGGTTTGTAGGACTAGCGCCAGACATGAGAAGTGCGCCTTTGTGGGACAGGTGAATAGTGCGGATCCTGTTTCAGTCTAAAGACTGAAACAGGATCCGCACTTTTCACCGTTCCTTTCAGAATCATTTGATTCATCAGCTAGGAATGGCGATTGCTCCTCCAGACCAATCGAAGGCTAGGCCAAAGTACCTCGATCTTTCCAAGAGGTGTGTGGCCCAACTTTTGAAAGAACCGCTAAGTGGAGAACTATTTGGTATTTTTCGTAAGCACTTTTCACCGTAATTGTCCTAAGGTTGGTCTCTGCATCCTTAAGCATACCAGAGTTTTCACAGACGAAACAGGCTGAGGCCCATTAATCTTGGCATTTCCAATAGTTGGTCCTAGAGACTACCAAGAAAATGTTCTTTTAAATATTATTCTGTTGTGGTTTCAGCATCATTTTCAGAACCCGAGCAGGGTTCTCGCATTAGCATAAGAATCCTGCCTGGTAGTTGAGATTTCATGGTGGGGTGTAAGTGCGGGGCTTCTGTCAGCCCTGCCTTTGATTTGTTTACCTCCAGAGTTGGAAAGTGCATATTTGCGTGAGATGGGAAAAGTGTGGATCGTGCTTCAGATTTCATCCTGACACTTTGAAATGACCAGTGTGTTGGTAATTATTTGCCATTTCCATGGCGTTTGGCACCGTAATAGTCATAAGTTCGGTCTCTGCATCCTGAAGCCTATGATGGTTTTTGCAGAGAAACCTCTGCTGAGGCCCAGGTAACTTGCTATTTCCCATAGCTGGCACAGGAGCCTTGAAAGATAGGATTGTTTTCAGTATTATTTCACCATTTTTTCACCACTGTTTCAAGAACGGGAGCCCTTTTCAACCGTTAGCGGAAGAATCCTTCTTAGGAGATGAGATATTTTTCTGGGGTGGCAAGTGCAGGGCCTCTGTCAGTCCTGGGTTTGTTGGACTAGCGCCAGACATGAGAAGTGCGCCTTTGTGGGACAGGTGAATAGTGCGGATCCTGTTTCAGTCTAAAGACTGAAACAGGATCCGCACTTTTCACCGTTCCTTTCAGAATCATTTGATTCATCAGCTAGGAATGGCGATTGCTCCTCCAGACCAATCGAAGGCAAGGCCAAAGTACCTCGATCTTTCCAAGAGGTGTGTGGCCCAAATTTTGAAAGAACCGCTAAGTGGAGAACTATTTGGTATTTTTCCTAAGCACTTTTCACCGTAATTGTCCTAAGGTTGGTCTCTGCATCCTTAAGCATACCAGAGTTTTCACAGACGAAACAGGCTGAGGCCCATTAATCTTGGCATTTCCAATAGTTGGTCCTACAGACTACCAAGAAAGTGTTTTTTTAAGTATTATTCCATTTTGGTTTCAGCATTATTTTCAGAACCCGAGCAGGGTTCTCGCATTAGCATAAGAATCCTGCCTGGTAGTTGAGATTTCTGGGTGGGGTGTAAGTGCGGGGCTTCTGTCAGCCCTGCCTTTGATTTGTTTACCTCCAGAGTTGGAAAGTGCATATTTGCGTGAGATGGGAAAAGTGTGGATCGTGCTTCAGATTTCATCCTGACACTTTGAAATGACCAGTGTGTTGGTAATTATTTGCCATTTCCATGGCGTTTGGCACCGTAATAGTCATGAGGTCGGTCTCTGCATCCTGAAGCCTATGATGCTTTTTTGCAGAGAAACCTCTGCTGAGGCCCAGGTAACTTGCTATTTCCCATAGCTGGCACAGGAGCCTTGGAAGATAGGATTGTTTTCAGTATTATTTCACCATTTTTTCACCACTGTTTCAAGAACGGGAGCCCTTTTCAACCGTTAGCGGAAGAATCCTTCTTTGGAGATGAGATATTTTTCTGGCGTGGCAAGTGCAGGGCCTCTCTCAGTCCTGGGTTTGTTGGACTAGCGCCAGAGATGAGAAGTGCGCCTTTGTGGGACAGGTGAATAGTGCGGATCCTGTTTCAGTCTAAAGACTGAAACAGGATCCGCACTTTTCACCGTTCCTTTCAGAATCATTTGATTCATCAGCTAGGAATGGCGATTGCTTCTCTAGACCAATCGAAGGCTAGGCCAAAGTAACTCGATCTTTCCAAGAGGTGTGTGGCCCAACTTTTGAAAGAACCGCTAAGTGGAGAACTATTTGGTATTTTTCGTAAGCACTTTTCACCGTAATTGTCCTAAGGTTGGTCTCTGCATCCTTAAGCATACCAGAGTTTTCACAGACGAAACAGGCTGAGGCCCATTAATCTTGGCATTTCCAATAGTTGGTCCTAGAGACTACCAAGAAAATGTTCTTTTAAATATTATTCTGTTGTGGTTTCAGCATCATTTTCAGAACCCGAGCAGGGTTCTCGCATTAGCATAAGAATCCTGCCTGGTAGTTGAGATTTCATGGTGGGGTGTAAGTGCGGGGCTTCTGTCAGCCCTGCCTTTGATTTGTTTACCTCCAGAGTTGGAAAGTGCATATTTGCGTGAGATGGGAAAAGTGTGCATCGTGCTTCAGATTTCATCCTGACACTTTGAAATGACCAGTGTGTTGGTAATTATTTGCCATTTCCATGGCGTTTGGCCCCGTAATAGTCATGAGGTCGGTCTCTGCATCCTGAAGCCTATGATGCTTTTTGCAGAGAAACCTCTGCTGAGGCCCAGGTAACTTGCTATTTCCCATAGCTGGCACAGGAGCCTTGGAAGATAGGATTGTTTTCAGTATTATTTCACCATTTTTTCACCACTGTTTCAAGAACAGGAGCCCTTTTCAACCGTTAGCGGAAGAATCCTTCCTAGGAGATGAGATGTTTTTCTGGGGTGGCAAGTGCAGGGCCTCTGTCAGTCCTGGGTTTGTTGGACTAGTGCCAGACATGAGAAGTGCACCTTTGTGGGACAGGTGAATAGTGCGGATCCTGTTTCAGTCTAAAGACTGAAACAGGATCCGCACTTTTCACCGTTCCTTTCAGAATCATTTGATTCATCAGCTAGGAATGGCGATTGCACCTCCAGACCAATCGAAGGCTAGGCCAAAGTACCTCGATCTTTCCAAGAGGTGTGTGGCCCAACTTTTGAAAGAACCGCTAAGTGGAGAACTATTTGGTATTTTTCCTAAGCACTTTTCACCGTAATTGTCCTAAGGTTGGTCTCTGCATCCTTAAGCATAGGAGAGTTTTCACAGACGAAACAGGCTGAGACCCAGTAATCTTGGCATTTCCAATAGTTGGTCCTACAGACTACCAAGAAAGTGTTTTTTTAAGTATTATTATGTTGTGGTTTCAGCATTATTTTCAGAACCTGAGCAGGGTTCTCGCATTAGCATAAGAATCCTGCCTGGTAGTTGAGATTTCTGGGTGGGGTGTAGGTGCGGGCTTTTGTCAGCCCTGCCTTTGATTTGTTTACCTCCAGAGTTGGAAAGTGCATATTTGCGTAAGATGGGAAAAGTGTGGATCGTGCTTCAGATTTCATCCTGACACTTTGAAATGACCAGTGTGTTGGTAATTATTTGCCATTTCCATGGCGTCTGGCACCGTAATAGTCATGAGGTCGGTCTCTGCATCCTGAAGCCTATGATGCTTTTTGCAGAGAAACCTCTGCTGAGGCCCAGGTAACTTGCTATTTCCCATAGCTGGCACAGGAGCCTTGGAAGATAGGATTGTTTTCAGTATTATTTCACCATTTTTTCACCACTGTTTCAAGAACGGGAGCCCTTTTCAGCCGTTAGCAGAAGAATCCTTCTTTGGAGATGAGATATTTTTCTGGGGTGGCAAGTGCAGGGCCTCTGTCAGTCCTGGGTTTGTTGGACTAGCGCCAGACATGAGAAGTGCGCCTTTGTGGGACAGGTGAATGGTGCGGATCCTGTTTCAGTCTAAAGACTGAAACAGGATCCGCACTTTTCACCGTTCCTTTCAGAATCATTTGATTCATCAGCTAGGAATGCCGATTGCTTCTCCAGACCCATCGAAGGCTAGGCCAAAGTAACTCGATCTTTCCAAGAGGTGTGTGGCCCAACTTTTGAAAGAACCGCTAAGTGGAGAACTATTTGGTATTTTTCGTAAGCACTTTTCACCGTAATTGTCCTAAGGTTGGTCTCTGCATCCTTAAGCATACCAGAGTTTTCACAGACGAAACAGGCTGAGGCCCATTAATCTTGGCATTTCCAATAGTTGGTCCTAGAGACTACCAAGAAAGTGTTCTTTTAAGTATTATTCTGTTGTGGTTTCAGCATTATTTTCAGAACGCGAGCAGGGTTCTCGCATTAGCATAAGAATCCTGCCTGGTAGTTGAGATTTCATGGTGGGGTGTAAGTGCGGGGCTTCTGTCAGCCCTGCCTTTGATTTGTTTACCTCCAGAGTTGGAAAGTGCATATTTGCGTGAGATGGGAAAAGTGTGGATCGTGCTTCAGATTTCATCCTGACACTTTGAAATGACCAGTGTGTTGGTAATTATTTGCCATTTCCATGGCGTTTGGCACCGTAATAGTCATGAGGTCGGTCTCTGCATCCTGAAGCCTATGATGCTTTTTGCAGAGAAACCTCTGCTGAGGCCCAGGTAACTTGCTATTTCCCATAGCTGGCACAGGAGACTTGGAAGATAGGATTGTTTTCAGAATTATTTCACCATTTTGTCACCACTGTTTCAAGAACGAGAGCCCTTTTCAACCGTTAGCGGAAGAATCCTTCTTTGGAGATGAGATATTTTTCTGGGGTGGCAAGTGCAGGGCCTCTGTCTGTCCTGGGTTTGTTGGACTAGCGCCAGACATGAGAAGTGCGCCTTTGTGGGACAGGTGAATAGTGCGGATCCTGTTTCAGTCTAAAGACTGAAACAGGATCCGCACTTTTCACCGTTCCTTTCAGAATCATTTGATTCATCAGGTAGGAATGGCGATTGCTTCTCCAGAACAATCGAAGGCTAGGCCAAAGTACCTCGATCTTTCCAAGAGGTGTGTGGCCCAACTTTTGAAAGAACCGCTAAGTGGAGAACTATTTGGTATTTTTCCTAAGCACTTTTCACCGTAATTGTCCTAAGGTTGGTCTCTGCATCCTTAAGCATACCAGAGTTTTCACAGACGAAACAGGCTGAGGCCAAGTAATCTTGGCATTTCCAATAGTTGGTCCTAGAGACTACCAAGAAAGTGTTCTTTTAAGTATTACTCTGTTGTGGTTTCAGCATTATTTTCAGAACCCGAGCAGGGTTATAGCATTAGCATAAGAATCCTGCCTGGTAGTTGAGATTTCATGTTGGGGTGTAAGTGCGGGGCTTCTGTCAGCCCTGCCTTTGATTTGTTTACCTCCTGAGTTGGAAAGTGCATATTTGCGTGAGATGGGAAAAGTGTGGATCGTGCTTCAGATTTCATCCTGACACTTTGAAATGACCAGTGTGTTGGTAATTATTTGCCATTTCCATGGCGTTTGGCACCGTAATAGTCATGGGGTCGGTCTCTGCATCCTGAAGCCTATGATGCTTTTTGCAGAGAAACCTCTGCTGAGGCCCAGGTAACTTGCTATTTTCCATAGCTGGCAGAGGAGCCTTGGAAGATAGGATTGTTTTCGATTATTATTTCACCATTTTTTCACCACTGTTTCAAGAACCGGAGCCCTTTTCAACCGTTAGCGGAAGAATCCTTCTTTGGAGATGAGATATTTTTCTGGGGTGGCAAGTGCAGGGCCTCTGTCAGTCCTGGGTTTGTTGGACTAGCGCCAGACATGAGAAGTGCGCCTTTGTGGGACAGGTGAATAGTGCGGATCCTGTTTCAGTCTAAAGACTGAAACAGGATCCGCACTTTTCACCGTTCCTTTCAGAATCATTTGATTCATCAGCTAGGAATGGCGATTGCTTCTCCAGACCAATCGAAGACTAGGCCAAAGTAACTCGATCTTTCCAAGAAGTGTGTGGCCCAACTTTTGAAAGAACCGCTAAGTGGAGAACTATTTGGTATTTTTCCTAAGCACTTTTCACCGTAATTGTCCTAAGGTTGGTCGCTGCATCCTTAAGCATACCAGAGTTTTCACAGACGAAACAGGCTGAGGCCCATTAATCTTGGCATTTCCAATAGTTGGTCCTAGAGACTACCAAGAAAGTGTTCTTTTAAGTATTATTCTGTTGTGGTTTCAGCATCATTTTCAGAACCCGAGCAGGGTTCTCGCATTCGCATAAGAATCCTGCCTGGTAGTTGAGATTTCATGGTGGGGTGTAAGTGCGGGGCTTCTGTCTGCCCTGCCTTTGATTTGTTTACCTCCAGAGTTGGAAAGTGCATATTTGCGTGAGATGGGAAAAGTGTGGTCGTGCTTCAGATTTCATCCAGACACTTTGAAATGACCAGTGTGTTGGTAATTATTTGCCATTTCCATGGCGTTTGGCCCCGTAATAGTCATGAGGTCGGTCTCTGCATCCTGAAGCCTATGATGCTTTGTGCAGAGAAACCTCTGCTGAGGCCCAGGTAACTTGCTCTTTCCCATAGCTGGCACAGGAGCCTTGGAAGATAGGATTGTTTGCAGTATTATTTCACCATTTTTTCACCACTGTTTCAAGAACGGGAGCCCTTTTCAACCGTTAGCGGAAGAATCCTTCTTTGGAGATGAGATATTTTTCTGGGGTGGCAAGTGCAGGGCCTCTGTCAGTCCTGGGTTTGTTGGACTAGCGCCAGACATGAGAAGTGCGCCTTTGTGGGACAGGTGAATAGTGCGGATCCTGTTTCAGTCTAAAGACTGAAACAGGATCCGCACTTTTCACCGTTCCTTTCAGAATCATTTGATTCATCAGCTAGGAATGGCGATTGCTTCTCCAGACCAATCGAAGGCTAGGCCAAAGTAACTCGATCTTTCCAAGAGGTGTGTGGCCCAACTTTTGAAAGAACCGCTAAGTGGAGAACTATTTGGTATTTTTCCTAAGCACTTTTCACCGTAATTGTCCTAAGGTTGGTCTCTGCATCCTTAAGCATACCAGAGTTTTCACAGACGAAACAGGCTGAGGCCCAGTAATCTTGGCATTTCCAATAGTTGGTCCCAGAGACTACCAAGAAAGTGTTCTTTTAAGTATTATTCTGTTGTGATTTCAGCATTATTTTCAGAACCTGAGCAGGGTTCTCGCATTAGCATAAGAATCCTGCCTGGTAGTTGAGATTTCATGGTGGGGTGTAAGTGCGGGGCTTCTGTCAGCCCTGCCTTTGATTTGTTTTCCTCCAGAGTTGGAAAGTGCATATTTACGTGAGATGGGAAAAGTGTGGATCGTGCTTCAGATTTCATCCTGACACTTTGAAATGACCAGTGTGTTGGTAATTATTTGCCATTTCCATGGCGTCTGGCACCCTAATAGTCATGAGGTCGGTCTCTGCATCCTGAAGCCTATGATGCTTTTTGCAGAGAAACCTCTGCTGAGGCCCTGGTAACTTGCTATTTCCCATAGCTGGCACAGGAGCCTTGGAAGATAGGATTGATTTCAGTATTATTTCACCATTTTTTCACCACTGTTTCAAGAACGGGAGCCCTTTTCAACCACTAGCGGAAGAATACTTCTTTGGAGATGAGATATTTTTCTGGGGTGGCAAGTGCAGGTCCTCTGTCAGTCCTGGGTTTGTTGGACTAGCGCCAGACATGAGAAGTGCGCCTTTGTGGGACAGGTGAATAGTGCGGATCCTGTTTCAGTCTAAGGACTGAAACAGGATCCGCACTTTTCACCGTTCCTTTCAGAATAATTTGATTCATCAGCTAGGAATGGCGATTGCTTCTCCAGTCCAATCGAGGGCTAGGCCAAAGTAACTCGATCTTTCCAAGAGGTGTATGGCCCAACTTTTGTAAGAACCGCTAAGTGGAGAACTATTTGGTATTTTTCCTAAGCACTTTTCACCGTAATTGTCCTAAGGTTGGTCTCTGCATCCTTAAGCATACCAGAGTTTTCACAGACGAAACAGGCTGAGGCCCATTAATCTTGGCATTTCCAATAGTTGGTCCTAGAGACTACCAAGAAAGTGTTCTTTTAAGTATTATTCTGTTGTGGTTTCAGCATTATTTTCAGAACCCGAGCAGGGTTCTCGCATTAGCATAAGAATCCTGCCTGGTAGTTGAGATTTCATGGAGGGGTGTAAGTGCGGGGCTTCTGTCAGCCCTGCCTTTGATTTGTTTACCTCCAGAGTTGGAAAGTGCATTTTTGCGTGAGATGGGAAAAGTGTGGATCGTGCTTCAGATTTCATCCTGACTCTTTGAAATGACCAGTGTGTTGGTAATTATTTGCCATTTCCATGGCGTTTGGCACCGTAATAGTCATGAGGTCGGTCTCTGCATCCTGAAGCCTATGATGCTTTTTGCAGAGAAACCTCTGCTGAGGCCCAGGTAACTTGCTGTTTCCTATAGCTGGCACAGGAGCCTTGGAAGATAGGATTGTTTTCAGTATTATTTCACCATTTTTTCACCACTGTTTCAAGAACGGGAGCCCTTTTCAACCATTAGCGGAAGAATCCTTCTTTGGAGATGAGATATTTTCCTGGGGTGGCAAGTGAGGGCCTCTGTCAGTCCTGGGTTTGTTGGACTACCACCAGACATGAGAAGTGCGCCTTTGTGGGACAGGTGAATAGTGCGGATCCTGTTTCAGTCTAAAGACTGAAACAGGATCCGCACTTTTCACCGTTCCTTTCAGAATCATTTGATTCATCAGCTAGGAATGGCGATTGCTTCTCCTGACCAATTTAAGGCTAGGCCAAAGTAACTCGATCTTTCCAAGAGGTGTGTGGCCCAACTTTTGAAAGAACCGCTAAGTGGAGAACTATTTGGTACTTTTCCGAAGCACTTTTCACCGTAATTGTCCTAAGGTTGGTCTCTGCATCCTTAAGCATACCAGAGTTTTCACAGACGAAACAGGCTGAGGCCCATTAATCTTGGCATTTCCAATAGTTGGTCCTAGAGACTACCAAGAAAGTGTTCTTTTAAGTATTATTTTGTTTTGGTTTCAGCATTATTTTCAGAACCCGAGCAGGGTTCTCGCATTAGCATAAGAATCCTGCCTGGTAGTTGAGATTTCTGGGTGGGGTGTAAGTGCGGGGCTTCTGTCAGCCCTGTCTTTGATTTGTTTACCTCCAGAGTTGGAAAGTGCATATTTGCGTGAGATGGGAAAAGTGTGGATCGTGCTTCAGATTTCATCCTGACACTTTGAAATGACCAGTGTGTTGGTAATTATTTGCCATTTCCATGGCGTTTGGCACCGTAATAGTCATGAGGTCGGTCTCTGCATCCTGAAGCCTATGATGCTTTTTGCAGAGAAACCTCTGCTGAGGCCCAGGTAACTTGCTATTTCCCCTAGCTGGCACAGGACCCTTGGAAGATAGGATTGTTTTCAGTATTATTTCACCATTTTTTCACCACTGTTTCAAGAACCGGAGCGCTTTTCAACCGTTAGCGGAAGAATCCTTCTTTGGAGATGAGATATTTCTCTGGGGTGGCAAGTGCAGGGCCTCTGTCAGTCCTGGGTTTGTTGGACTAGCGCCAGACATGAGAAGTGCGCCTTTGTGGGACAGGTGAATAGTGGGGATCCTGTTTCAGTCTAAAGACTGAAACAGGATCCGCACTGTTCACCGTTCCATTCAGAATCATTTGATTCATCAGCTAGGAATGGCGATTGCTTCTCCAGACCAATCGAAGGCTAGGCCAAAGTACCTCGAACTTTCCAAGAGGTGTGTGGCCCAACTTTTGAAAGAACCGCTAAGTGGAGAACTATTTGCTATTTTTCCTAAGCACTTTTCACCGTAATTGTCCTAAGGTTGGTCTCTGCATCCTTAAGCATACCAGAGTTTTCACAGATGAAACAGGCTGAGGCCCATTAATCTTGGCATTTCCAATAGTTGGTCCTAGAGACTACCAAGAAAGTGTTCTTTTAAGTATTATTCCATTGTGGTTTCAGCATTATTTTCAGAACCCGAGCAGGGTTCTCGCATTAGCATAAGAATCCTGCCTGGTAGTTGAGATTTCTGGGTGGGGTGTAAGTGCGGGGCTTCTGCCGGCCCTGCCTTTGATTTGTTTACCTCCAGAGTTGGAAATTGCATATTGCGTGAGATGGGAAAAGTGTGGATCGTGCTTCAGATTTCATCCTGACACTTTGAAATGACCAGTGTGTTGGTAATTATTTGCCATTTCCATGGCGTTTGGCACCGTAATAGTCATGAGGTCGGTCTCTGCATCCTGAAGCCTATGATGCTTTTTGCAGAGAAACCTCTGCTGAGGCCCAGGTAACTTGCTATTTCCCATAGCCGTCACAGGAGCCTTGGAAGATAGGATTGTTTTCAGTATTATTTCACCCTTTTTTCACCACTGTTTCAAGAACGGGAGCTCTTTTCAACCGGTAGCGGAAGAATCCTTCTTTGGAGATGAGATATTTTTCTGGGGTGGCAAGTGCAGGGCCTCTGTCAGTCCTGGGTTTGTTGGAGTAGCGCCAGACATGGGAAGTGCGCCTTTGTGGGACAGGTGAATAGTGCGGATCCTGTTTCAGTATAAAGACTGAAACAGGATCCGCACTTTTCACCGTTCCTTTCAGAATAATTTGATTCATCAGCTAGGAATGGCGATTGCTTCTCCAGACCAATCGAAGGCTAGGCCAAAGTAACTCGATGTTTCCAAGAGGTGTGTGGCCCAACTTTTGAAAGAACGGCTAAGTGGAGAACTATTTGGTATTTTTCCTAAGCACTTTTCAGCGTAATTGTCCTAAGGTTGGTCTCTGCATCCTGAAGCATACGAGAGTTTTCACAGACGAAACAGGCTGAGGCCCAGTAATCTTGGCATTTCCAATAGTTGGTCCTAGAGACTACCAAGAAAGTGTTTTTTTACGTATTATTCCGTTGTGGTTTCAGCATTATTTTCAGAACTCGAGCAGGGTTCTCGCATTAGCATAAGAATCCTGCCTGGTTGTTGAGATTTCATGGTGGGGTGTAAGTTCGGGGCTTCTGTCAGCCCTGCCTTTGATTTGTTTACCTCCAGAGTTGGAAAGTGCATATTTGCGTGAGATGGGAAAAGTGTGGATCGTGCTTCAGATTACATCCTGACACTTTGAAATGACCAGTGTGTTGGTAATTATTTGCCATTTCCATGGCGTTTGGCACCGTAATAGTCATGAGGTCGGTCTCTACATCCTGAAGGCTATGATGCTTTTTGCAGAGAAACCTCTGCTGAGGCCCAGGTAACTTGCTATTTCCCATAGCTGGCACAGGAGCCTTGGAAGATAGGATTGTTTTCAGTATTATTTCGCCATTTTTTCACCACTGTTTCAAGAACGGAAGCCCTTTTCAACCGTTAGCGGAAGAATCCTTCTTTGGAGATGAGATATTTTTCTGGGGTGGCAAGTGCAGTGCCTCTGTCAGTCCTGGGTTTGTTGGACTAGCGCCAGACATGAGAAGTGTGCCTTTGTGGGACAGGTGAATAGTGCTTAGACTGAAACAGGATCTGCACTTTTCACCGTTCCTTTCAGAATCATTTGATTCATCAGCTAGGAATGGCGATTGCTTCTCCAGACCAATCGAAGGCTAGGCCTAAGAAACTCGATCTTTCCAAGAGGTGTGTGGCCCAACTTTTGAAAGAACCGCTAAGTGGAGAACTGTTTGGTATTTTTCCGAAGCACTTTTCACCGTAATTGTCATAAGGTTGGTCTCTGCATCCTTAAGCATACGAGAGTTTTCACAGACGAAACAGGCTGAGGCCCATTAATCTTGGCATTTCCAAAAGTTGGTCCTAGAGACTACCAAAAAAGTGATTTTTTAAGTATTATTCCATTGTGGTTTCAGCATTATTTTCAGAACCCGAGCAGGGTTCTCGCATTAGCATAAGAGTCCTGCCTGGTAGTTGAGATTTCATGGTGGGGTGTAAATGAGGGGCTTCTGTCAGCCCTGCCTTTGATTTGTTTACCTCCAGAGTTGGAAAGTGCATATTTGCGTGAGATGGGAAAAGTGTGGATCGTGCTTCAGATTTCATCCTGACACTTTGAAATGACCAGTGTGTTGGTAATTATTTGCCATTTCCATGGCGTTTGGCACCGTAATAGTCATGAGGTCGGTCTCTGCATCCTGAAGGCTATGATGCTTTTTGCAGAGAAACCTCTGCTGAGGCCCAGGTAACTTGCTGTTTCCCATAGCTGGCACAGGAGCCTTGGAAGATAGGATTGTTTTCAGTATTATTTCACCATCCTTTCACCACTGTTTCAAGAACGGGAGCCCTTTTCAACCGTTAGCGGAAGAATCCTTCTTTGGAGATGAGATATTTTTCTGGGGTGGCAAGTGGAGGGCCTCTGTCAGTCCTGGGTTTGTTGGACTAGCGCCAGACATGAGAAGTGCACCTTTGTGGGACAGGTGAATAGTGCGGATCCTGTTTCAGTCTAAAGACTAAAACAGGATCCGCACTTTTCACCATTCCTTTCAGAATCATTTGATTCATCAGCTATGAATGGCGATTGCTTCTCCAGACCAATCGAAGGCTAGGCCAAAGTAACTCGATCTTTCCAAGATGTGTGTGGCCCAATTTTTGAAAGAACTGCTAAGTGGAGAACTATTTGGTATTTTTCCGAAGCACTTTTCACCGTAATTGATATAAGGTTGGTGTCTGCATCCTTAAGCATACGAGAGTTTTCACAGACGAAACAGGCTCAGGCCCATTAATCTTGACATTTCCAATAGTTGGTCCTAGAGACTACCAAGAAAGTGTTCTTTTAAGTATTATTCCGTTGTGGTTTCAGCATTATTTTCAGAACCCGAGCAGGGTTCTCGCATTAGCATAAGAATCCTGCCTGGTAGTTGAGATTTCATGGTGGGGTGTAAGTGCGGGGCTTCTCAGCCCTTCCTTGATTTGTTTACCTCCAGAGTTGGAAAGTGCATATTTGCGTGAGATGGGAAAAGTGTGGATCGTGCTTCAGATTTCATCCTGACACTTTGAAATGACCAGTGTGTTGGTAATTATTTGCCATTTCCATGGCGTTTGGCACCGTAATAGTCATGAGGTCGGTCTCTGCATCCTGAAGCCTATGACGGTTTTTGCAGAGAAACCTCTGCTGAGGCCCAGGTAACTTGCTATTTCCCATAGCCGTCACAGGAGCCTTGGAAGATAGGATTGTTTTCAGTATTATTTCACCCTTTTTTCACCACTGTTTCAAGAACGGGAGCTCTTTTCAACCGGTAGCGGAAGAATCCTTCTTTGGAGATGAGATATTTTTCTGGGGTGGCAAGTGCAGGGCCTCTGTCAGTCCTGGGTTTGTTGGAGTAGCGCCAGACATGGGAAGTGCGCCTTTGTGGGACAGGTGAATAGTGCGGATCCTGTTTCAGTCTAAAGACTGAAAAAGGATCCGCACTTTTCACCGTTCCTTTCAGAATCATTTGATTCATCAGCTAGGAATGGCGATTGCTTCTCCAGACCAATCGAAGGCTAGGCCAAAGTAACTCGATGTTTCCAAGAGGTGTGTGGCCCAACTTTTGAAAGAACGGCTAAGTGGAGAACTATTTGGTATTTTTCCGAAGCACTTTTCACCGTAATTGTCCTAAGGTTGATCTCTGCATCCTTAAGCATACCAAAGTTTTCAAAAACGAAATAGGCTGAGGCCCATTAATCTTGGCATTTCCAATAGTTTGTCCTAGAGACTACCAAGAAAGTGTTTTTTTAAGTATTATTCTGTTGTGGTTTCAGCATTATTTTCAGAACCCAAGCAGGGTTCTCGTATTAGCATAACAATCTTGCCTGGTAGTTGAGATTTCATGGTGGGGTGTAAGTGCGGGGCTTCTGTCAGCCCTGTCTTTGATTTGTTTACCTCCAGAGTTGGAAAGTGCATATTTGCGTGAGATGGGAAAAGTGTGGTCGTGCTTCAGATTTTATCCTGACACTTTGAAATGACCAGTGTGTTGGTAATTATTTGCCATTTCCATGGCGTTTGGCACCGTAATAGTCATGAGGTCGGTCTCTGCATCCTGAAGCCTATGATGCTTTTTGCAGAGAAACCTCTGCTGAGGCCCAGGTAACTTGCTATTTCCCATAGCTGCCACAGGAGCCTTGGAAGATAGGATTGTTTTCAGTATTATTTCACCATTTTTTCACCACTGTTTCAAGAACGGGAGCCCTTTTCAACCGTTAACGGAAGAATCCTTCTTTGGAGATGAGATATTTTTCTAGGGTGGCAAGTGCAGGGCCTCTGTCAGTCCTGGGTTTGTTGGACTAGCGCCAGACATGAGAAGTGCGCCTTTGTGGGACAGGTGAATAGTGCGGATCCTGTTTCAGTCTAAAGACTGAAACAGGATCCGCACTTTTCACAGTTCCTTTCAGAATCATTTGATTCATCACCTAGGAATGGCGATTGCTTCTCCAGACCAATCGAAGGCTAGGCCAAAGTAACTCGATCTTTCCAAGAGGTGTGTGGCCCAACTTTTGAAAGAACCGCTAAGTGGAGAACTATTTGGTATTTTTCCTAAGCACTTTTCAGCGTAATTGTCCTAAGGTTGGTCTCTGCATCCTGAAGCATACGAGAGTTTTCACAGACGAAACAGGCTGAGGCCCAGTAATCTTGGCATTTCCAATAGTTGGTCCTAGAGACTACCAAGAAAGTGTTTTTTTAAGTATTATTCTGTTGTGGTTTCAGCATTATTTTCAGAACCCGAGCAGGGTTCTCGCATTAGCATAAGAATCCTGCCTGGTAGTAGAGATTTCATGGTGGGGTGTAAGTTCGGGGCTTCTGTCAGCCCTGCCTTTGATTTGTTTACCTCCAGAGTTGGAAAGTGCATATTTCCGTGAGATGGGAAAAGTGTGGATCGTGCTTCAGATTTCATCCTGACACTTTGAAATGACCAGTGTGTTGGTAATTATTTGCCATTTCCATGGCGTATGGCACCGTAATAGTCATGAGGTCGGTCTCTACATCCTGAAGGCTATGATGCTTTTTGCAGAGAAACCTCTGCTGAGGCCCAGGTAACTTGCTGTTTCCCATAGCTGGCACAGGAGCCTTGGAAGATAGGATTGTTTTCAGTATTATTTCACCATCCTTTCACCACTGTTTCAAGAACGGAAGCCCTTTTCAACCGTTAGCGGAAGAATCCTTCTTTGGAGATGAGATATTTTTCTGGGGTGGCAAGTGCAGTGCCTCTGTCAGTCCTGGGTTTGTTGGACTAGCGCCAGACATGAGAAGTGTGCCTTTGTGGGACAGGTTAATAGTGCTTAGACTGAAACAGCATCCGCACTATTCACCGTTCCTTTCAGAATCATTGGATTCATCAGCTAGGAATGGCGATTGCTTCTCCAGACCAATCGAAGGCTAGGCCAAAGTAACTCGATCTTTCCAAGACGTGTGTGGCCCAACTTTTGAAAGAACTGCTAAGTGGAGAACTATTTGGTATTTTTCCGAAGCACTTTTCACCGTAATTGATATAAGGTTGGTCTCTGCATCCTTAAGCATACCACAGTTTTCACAGACGAAACAGGCTGAGGCCCAGTAATCTTGGCATTTCCAATAGTTGGTCCTAGAGACTACCAAGAAAGTGTTTTTTTAAGTATTATTCCATTGTCGTTTCAGCATTATTTTCAGAACCCGAGCAGGGTTCTCGCATTAGCATAAGAATCCTGCCTGGTAGTTGAGATTTCTGGGTGGGGTGTAAGTGCGGGGCTTCTGTCAGCCCTGCCTTTGATTTGTTTACCTCCAGAGTTGGAAAGTGCATAGTTGCGTGAGATGGGAGAAGTGTGGATCGTGCTTCAGATTTCATCCTGACACTTTGAAATGACCAGTGTGTTGGTAATTATTTGCCATTTCCATGGCGTTTGGCACCGTAATAGTCATAAGGTCGGTCTCTGCATCCTGAAGCCTATGATGCTTTTTGCAGAGAAACCTCTGCTGAGGCCCAGGTAACTTGCTATTTCCCATAGCCATCACAGGAGCCTTGGAAGATAGGATTGTTTTCAGTATTATTTCACCCTTTTTTCACCAGTGTTTCAAGAACGGGAGCTCTTTTCAACCGGTCGCGGAAGAATCCTTCTTTGGAGATGAGATATTTTTCTGGGGTGG
Source organism: Lemur catta (assembly GCF_020740605.2). Classification (NCBI taxonomy): domain Eukaryota; kingdom Metazoa; phylum Chordata; class Mammalia; order Primates; family Lemuridae; genus Lemur; species Lemur catta. Next base: position 1,284,328 of record NW_025423734.1, on the reverse strand, counting down.
CAAGTGCAGGGCCTCTGTCAGTCCTGGGTTTGTTGGAGTAGCGCCAGACATGGGAAGTGCGCCGTGTGGGACAGGTGAATAGTGCGGATCCTGTTTCAGTCTAAAGACTGAAACAGGATCCGCACTTTTCACCGTTCCTTTCAGAATCATTTGATTCATCAGCTAGGAATGCCGATTGCTTCTCCAGACCAATCGAAGGCTAGGCCAAAGTAACTCGATCTTGCCAAGAGGTGTGTGTCCTAACTTTTGAAAGAACGGCTAAGTGGAGAACTATTTGGTATTTTTCCGAAGCACTTTTCACCGTAATTGTCCTAAGGTTGGTCTCTGCATCCTTAAGCCTACCAGAGTTTTCAAAGACGAAACAGGCTGAGGCCCATTAATCTTGGCATTTCCAATAGTTGGTCCTAGAGACTACCAAGAAAGTGTTCTTTTAAGTATTATTCCATTGTGGTTTCAGCATTATTTTCAGTACCCGAGCGGGGTTCTCGCATTAGCATAAGAATCCTGCCTGGTAGTTGAGATTTCATGGTGGGGTGTAAGTGCGGGTCTTCTGTCAGCCCTGCCTTTGATTTGTTTACCTCCAGAGTTGGAAAGCGCATATTTGCGTGAGATGGGAAAAGTGTGGATCGTGGTTCAGATTTCATCCTGACACTTTGAAATGACCAGTGTGTTGGTCATTATTTGCCATTTCCATGGCGATTGGCACCGTAATAGTCATGAGGTCGGTCTCTGCATCCTGAAGCCTATGATGCTTTTTGCAGAGAAACCTCTGCTGAGGCCCAGGTAACTTGCTATTTCCCATAGCTGGCACAGGAGCCTTGGAAGATAGGATTGTTTTCAGTATTATTTCACCATTTTTTCACCACTGTTTCAAGAACGGGAGCCCTTTTGAACCGTTAGCGGAAGAATCCTTCTTTGGAGATGAGATATTTTTCTGGGGTGGCAAGTGCAGGGCCTTTGTCAGTCCTGGGTTTGTTGGACTAGCGCCAGACATGAGAAGTGCGCCTTTGTGGGACAGGTGAATAGTGCGGATCCTGTTTCAGACTAAAGACTGAAACAGGATCCGCACTTTTCACCGTTCCTTTCAGAATCATTTGATTCATCAGCTAGGAATGGCGATTGCTTCTCCAGACCAATCGAAGGCTAGGCCAAAGTAACTGGATCTTTCCTAGAGGTGTGTGGCCCAACTTTTGAAAGAACCGCTAAGTGGAGAACTATTTGGTATTTTTACGAAGCACTTTTCACCGTAATTGTCATAAGGTTGGTCTCTGCATCCTTAAGCATACGACAGTTTTCACAGACGAAACAGGCTGAGGCCCATTAATCTTGGCATTTCCAATAGCTGGTCCTAGAGACTACCAAGAAAGTGTTTTTTTAAGTATTATTCCATTGTGGTTTCAGCATTATTTTCAGAACCCGAGCAGGGTTCTCGCATTAGCATAAGAATCCTGCCTGCTAGTTGAGATTTCATGGTGGGGTGTAAGTGCGGGGCTTCTGTCAGCCCTGCCTTTGATTTGTTTACCTCCAGAGTTTGAAAGTGCATAGTTGCATGAGATGGGAAAAGTGTGGATCGTGCTTCAGATTTCATCCAGACACTTTGAAATGACCAGTGTGTTGGTAATTATTTGCCATTTCCATGCCGTTTGGCACCGTAATAGTCATGAGGTCGGTCTCTGCATCCTGAAGCCTATGATGCTTTTTGCAGAGAAACCTCTTCTGAGGCCCAGGTAACTTGCTATTTCCCATAGCTGGCACAGGAGCCTTGGAAGATAGGATTGTTTTCAGTATTATTTCACCATTTTTTCACCACTGTTTAAAGAACGGGAGCCCTTTTCAACCGTTAGCGGAAGAATCCTTCTTTGGAGATGAGATATTTTTCTGGGGTGGCAAGTGCAGGGCCTCTGTCAGTCCTGGGTTTGTTGGACTAGCGCCAGACATGAGAAGTGCGCCTTTGTGGGACAGGTGAATAGTGCGGATCCTGTTTCAGTCTAAAGACGGAAACAGGATCCGCACTTTTCACCGTTCCTTTCAGAATCATTTGATTCATCAGCTAGGAATGGCGATTGCTTCTCCAGAACAATCGAAGGCTAGGCCAAAGTAACTCGATCTTTCCAAGAGGTGTGTGGTCCAACTTTTGAAAGAACCGCTAAGTGGAGAACTATTTGGTATTTTTCCGAAGCACTTTTCACCGTAGTTGTCATAAGGTTGGTCTCTGCATCCTTAAGCATACCAGAGTTTTCACAGACGAAACAGGCTGAGGCCCAGTAATCTTGGCATTTCCAATAGTTTGTCCTAGAGACTACCAAGAAAGTCTTCTTTTAAGTATTATTCCGTTGTGGTTTCAGCATTATTTTGAGAACTCGAGCAGGGTTCTCGCATTAGCATAAGAATCCTGCCTGGTAGTTGAGATTTCTGGGTGGGGTATAAGTTGGGGGATTCTGTCAGCCCTGCCTTTGATTTGTTTACCTCCAGAGTTGGAAAGTGCATAATTGCGTGAGATGGGAAAAGTGTGGATCGTGCTTCAGATTTCATACTGACATTTGAAATGATCAGTGTGTTGGTAATTATTTGCCATTTCCATGGCGTTTGGCACTGTAATAGTCATGAGGTCGGTCTCTGCATCCTGAAGCCTATGATGCTTTTTGCAGAGAAACCTCTGCTGAGGCCCAGGTAACTTGCTATTTCCCATAGCTGGCACAGGAGCCTTGGAAGATAGGATTGTTTTCAGTATTATTTCACCATTTTTTCACCACTGTTTCAAGAACGGGAGCCTTTTTCAACCGTTAGTGGAAGAATCCTTCTTTGGAGATGAGATATTCCTCTGGGGTGGCAAGTGCAGGGCCTCTGTCAGTCCTGGGTTTGTTGGACTAGCGCCAGACATGAGAAGTGCGCCTTTGTGGGACAGGTGAATAGTGCGGATCCTGTTTCAGTCTAAAGACTGAAACAGTTTCCGCACTTTTCACCGTTCCTTTCAGAATCATTTGATTCATCAGCTAGGAATGGCGATTGCTACTCCAGACCAATCGAAGGCTAGGCCAAAGTAACTCGATCTTTCCAAGAGGTGTGTGGTCCAACTTTTGAAAGAACCGCTAAGTGGAGAACTATTTGGTATTTTTCCGAAGCACTTTTCACCGTAGTTGTCATAAGGTTGGTCTCTGCATCCTTAAGCATACGAGAGTTTTCACAGACGAAACAGGCTGAGGCCCAGTAATCTTGGCATTTCCAATAGTTGGTCCTAGAGACTACCAAGAAAGTGTTTTTTTAAGTATTATTCCATTGTGGTTTCAGCATTATTTTCAGAACCCGAGCAGGGTTCTCGCATTAGCATAAGAATCCTGCCTGGTAGTTGAGATTTCTGGGTGGGGTGTAAGTGCGGGGCTTCTGCCAGCCCTGCCTTTGATTTGTTTACCTCCAGAGTTGGAAAGTGCATATTGCGTGAGATGGGAAAAGTGTGGATCGTGCTTCAGATTTCATCCTGACACTTTGAAATGACAAGTGTGTTGGTAGTTATTTGCCATTTCCATGGCGTTTAGCACCGTAATAGTCATGAGGTCGGTCTCTGCATCCTGAAGCCTATGATGCTTTTTGCAGAGAAACCTCTGCTGAGGCCCAGGTAACTTGCTATTTCCCATAGCTGGCACAGGAGCCTTGGAAGATAGGATTGTTTTCAGTATTATTTCACCATTTTTTCACCACTGTTTCAAGAACGGGAGCCCTTTTCAACCGTTAGCGGAAGAATCCTTCTTAGGAGATGAGATATTTTTCTGGGGTGGCAAGTGCAGGGCCTCTGTCAGTCCTGGGTTTGTTGGACTAGCGCCAGACATGAGAAGTGCGCCTTTGTGGGACAGGTGAATAGTGCGGATCCTGTTTCAGTCTAAAGACTGAAACAGGATCCGCACTTTTCACCGTTCCTTTCAGAATCATTTGATTCATCAGCTAGGAATGGCGATTGCTCCTCCAGACCAATCGAAGGCTAGGCCAAAGTACCTCGATCTTTCCAAGAGGTGTGTGGCCCAACTTTTGAAAGAACCGCTAAGTGGAGAACTCTTTGGTATTTTTCCTAAGCACTTTTCTCCGTAATTGTCCTAAGGTTGGTCTCTGCATCCTTAAGCATAGGAGAGTTTTCACAGACGAAACAGGCTGAGACCCAGTAATCTTGGCATTTCCAATAGTTGGTCCTACAGACTACCAAGAAAGTGTTTTTTTAAGTATTATTCCGTTGTGGTTTCAGCATTATTTTCAGAACCCGAGCAGGGTTCTCGCATTAGCATAAGAATCCTGCCTGGTAGTTGAGATTTCTGGGTGGGGTGTAGGTGCGGGCTTTTGTCTGCCCTGCCTTTGATTTGTTTACCTCCAGAGTTGGAAAGTGCATATTTGCGTAAGATGGGAAAAGTGTGGATCGTGCTTCAGATTTCATCCTGACACTTTGAAATGACCAGTGTGTTGGTAATTATTTGCCATTTCCATGGCGTCTGGCACCGTATTAGTCATGAGGTCGGTCTCTGCATCCTGAAGCCTATGATGCTTTTTGCAGAGAAACCTCTGCTGAGGCCCAGGTAACTTGCTATTTCCCATAGCTGGCACAGGAGCCTTGGAAGATAGGATTGTTTTCAGTATTATTTCACCATTTTTTCACCACTGTTTCAAGAACGGGAGCCCTTTTCAGCCGTTAGCGGAAGAATCCTTCTTTGGAGATGAGATATTTTTCTGGGGTGGCAAGTGCAGGGCCTCTGTCAGTCCTGGGTTTGTTGGACTAGCGCCAGACATGAGAAGTGCGCCTTTGTGGGACAGGTGAATAGTGCGGATCCTGTTTCAGTCTAAGGACTGAAACAGGATCCGCACTTTTCACCGTTCCTTTCAGAATCATTTGATTCATCAGCTAGGAATGGCGATTGCTTCTCCAGACCAATCAAAGGCTAGGCCAAAGTACCTCGATCTATCCGAGAGGTGTGTGGCCCAACTTTTGAAAGAACCGCTAAGTGGAGAACTATTTGGTATTTTTCCTAAGCACTTTTCACCGTAATTGTCCTAAGGTTGGTCTCTGCATCCTTAAGCATACCAGAGTTTTCACAGACGAAACAGGCTGAGGCCCATTAATCTTGGCATTTCCAATACTTGGTCCTACAGACTACCAAGAAAGTGTTTTTTTAAGTATTATTCCATTGTGGTTTCAGCATTATTTTCAGAACCCGAGCAGGGTTCTTGCATTACCATAAGAATCCTGCCTGGTAGTTGAGATTTCTGGGTGGGGTGTAAGTGCGGGGCTTCTGTCAGCCCTGCCTTTGATTTGTTTACCTCCAGAGTTGGAAAGTGCATATTTGCGTAAGATGGGAAAAGTGTGGATTGTGCTTCAGATTTCATCCAGACACTTTGAAATGACCAGTGTGTTGGTAATTATTTGCCATTTCCATGGCGTTTGGCCCCGTAATAGTCATGAGGTCGGTCTCTGCATCCTGAAGCCTATGATGCTTTTTGCAGAGAAACCTCTGCTGAGGCCCAGGTAACTTGCTATTTCCCATAGCTGGCACAGGAGCCTTGGAAGATAGGATTGTTTTCAGTATTATTTCGCGATTTTTTCACCACTGTTTCAAGAACGGGAGCCCTTTTCAACCGTTAGCGGAAGAATCCTTCTTTGGAGATGTGATATTTTTCTGGGGTGGCAAGTGCAGGGCCTCTGTCAGTCCTGGGTTTGTTGGAGTAGCGCCAGACATGAGAAGTGCGCCTTTGTGGGACAGGTGAATAGTGCGGATCCTGTTTCAGTCTAAAGACTGAAACAGGATCCGCACTTTTCACCGTTCCTTTCAGAATCATTTGATTCATCAGCTAGGAATGGCGATTGCTCCTCCAGACCAATCGAAGGCTAGGCCAAAGTACCTCGATCTTTCCAAGAGGTGTGTGGCCCAACTTTTGAAAGAACCGCTAAGTGGAGAACTATTTGGTATTTTTCCTAAGCACTTTTCACCGTAATTGTCCTAAGGTTGGTCTCTGCATCCTTAAGCATACGAGAGTTTTCACAGACGAAACAGGCTGAGGCCCAGTAATCTTGGCATTTCCAATAGTTGGTCCTAGAGACTACCAAGAAAGTGTTTTTTTAAGTATTATTCCATTGTGGTTTCAGCATTATTTTCAGAACCCGAGCAGGGTTCTCGCATTAGCATAAGAATCGTGCCTGGTAGTTGAGATTTCTGGGTGGGGTGTAGGTGTGGTCTTTTGTCAGCCCTGCCTTTGATTTGTTTACCTCCAGAGTTGGAAAGTGCATATTTGCGTGAGATGGGAAAAGTGTGGATCGTGCTTCAGATTTCATCCTGACACTTTGAAATGACCAGTGTGTTGGTAATTATTTGCCATTTCCATGGCGTTTGGCACCGTAATAGTCATGAGGTCGGTCTCTGCATCCTGAAGCCTATGATGCTTTTTGCAGAGAAACCTCTGCTGAGGCCCAGGTAACTTGCTATTTCCCATAGCTGGCACAGGAGCCTTGGAAGATAGGATTGTTTTCAGTATTATTTCACCATTTTTTCACCACTGTTTCAAGAACGGGAGCCCTTTTCAACCGTTAGCGGAAGAATCCTTCTTTGGAGATGAGATATTTTTCTGGGGTGGCAAGTGCAGGGCCTTTGTCAGTCCTGGGTTTGTTGGACTAGCGCCAGACATGAGAAGTGCGCCTTTGTGGGACAGGTGAATAGTGCGGATCCTGTTTCAGTCTAAAGACTGAAACAGGATCCGCACTTTTCACCGTTCCTTTCAGAATCATTTGATTCATCAGCTAGGAATGGCGATTGCTTCTCCAGACCAATCGAAGGCTAGGCCAAAGTACCTCGATCTTTCCAAGAGGTGTGTGGCCCAACTTTTGAAAGAACCGCTAAGTGGAGAACTATTTGGTATTTTTCCGAAGCACTTTTCACCGTAATTGTCATAAGGTTGGTCTCTGCATCCTTAAGCATACGAGAGTTTTCACAGACGAAACAGGCTGAGGCCCAGTAATCTTGGCATTTCCAATAGTTGGTCCTAGAGACTACCAAGAAAGTGTTTTTTTAATTATTATTCCGTTGTGGTTTCAACATTATTTTCAGAACCCGAGCAGGGTTCTCGCATTACCATAAGAATCCTGCCTGGTAGTTGAGATTTCATGGTGGGGTGTAAGTGCGGGGCTTCTGTCAGCCCTGCCTTTGATTTGTTTACCTCCAGAGTTGGAAAGTGCATATTTGCGTGAGATGGGAAAAGTGTGGATCGTGCTTCAGATTTCATCCTGACACTTTGAAATGACCAGTGTGTTGGTAATTGTTTGCCATTTCCATGGCGTCTGGCACCGTAATAGTCATGAGGTCGGTCTCTGCATCCTGAAGCCTATGATGCTTTTTGCAGAGAAACCTCTGCTGAGGCCCAGGTAACTTGCTATTTCCCATAGCTGGCACAGGAGCCTTGGAAGATAGGATTGTTTTCAGTATTATTTCACCATTTTTTCACCACTGTTTCAAGAACGGGAGCCCTTTTCAGCCGTTAGCGGAAGAATCCTTCTTTGGAGATGAGATATTTTTCTGGCGTGGCAAGTGCAGGGCCTCTGTCAGTCTTGGGTTTGTTGGACTAGCTCCAGACATGAGAAGTGCGCCTTTGTGGGACAGGTGAATAGTGCGGATCCTGTTTCAGTCTAAAGACTGAAACAGGATCCGCACTTTTCACCGTTCCTTTCAGAATCATTTGATTCATCAGCTAGGAATGGCGATTGCTCCTCCAGACCAATCGAAGGCTAGGCCAAAGTACCTCGATCTTTCCAAGAGGTGTGTGGCCCAACTTTTGAAAGAACCGCTAAGTGGAGAACTATTTGGTATTTTTCCGAAGCACTTTTCACCGTAATTGTCCTAAGGTTGGTCTCTGCATCCTTAAGCATACGAGAGTTTTCACAGACGAAACAGGCTGAGGCCCAGTAATCTTGGCATTTCCAATAGTTGGTCCTAGAGACTACCAAGACAGTGTTTTTTTAAGTATTATTCCGTTGTGGTTTCAGCATTATTTTCAGAACCCGAGCAGGGTTCTCGCATTAGCATAAGAATCGTGCCTGGTAGTTGAGATTTCTGGGTGGGGTGTAGGTGTGGGCTTTTGTCAGCCCTGCCTTTGATTTGTTTACCTCCAGAGTTCGAAAGTGCATATTAGCGTGAGATGGGAAAAGTGTGGATCGTGCTTCAGATTTGATCCTGACACTTTGAAATGACCAGTGTGTTGGTAATTATTTGCCATTTCCATGGCGTTTGGCACCGTAATAGTCATGAGGTCGGTCTCTGCATCCTGAAGCCTATGATGCTTTTTGCAGAGAAACCTCTGCTGAGGCCCAGGTAACTTGCTATTTCCCATAGCTGGCACAGGAGCCTTGGAAGATAGATTTGTTTTCAGTATTATTTCACCATTTTTTCACCACTGTTTCAAGAACGGGAGCACTTTTGAACCGTTAGCGGAAGAATCCTTCTTTGGAGATGAGATATTTTTCTGGGGTGGCAAGTGCAGGGCCTTTGTCAGTCCTGGGTTTGTTGGACTAGCGCCAGACATGAGAAGTGCGCCTTTGTGGGACAGGTGAATAGTGCGGATCCTGTTTCAGTCTAAAGACTGAAACAGGATCCGCACTTTTCACCGTTCCTTTCAGAATCATTTGATTCATCAGCTAGGAATGGCGATTGCTTCTCCAGACCAATCGAAGGCTAGGCCAAAGTACCTCGATCTTTCCAAGAGGTGTGTGGCCCAACTTTTGAAAGAACCGCTAAGTGGAGAACTATTTGGTATTTTTCCGAAGCACTTTTCACAGTAATTGTCATAAGGTTGGTCTCTGCATCCTTAAGCATACGAGAGTTTTCACAGACGAAACAGGCTGAGGCCCAGTAATCTTGGCATTTCCAATAGTTGGTCCTAGAGACTACCAAGAAAGTGTTTTTTTAATTATTATTCCGTTGTGGTTTCAACATTATTTTCAGAACCCGAGCAGGGTTCTCGCATTAGCATAAGAATCCTGCCTGGTAGTTGAGATTTCATGGTGGGGTGTAAGTGCGGGGCTTCTGTCAGCCCTGCCTTTGATTTGTTTACCTCCAGAGTTGGAAAGTGCATATTTGCGTGAGATGGGAAAAGTGTGGATCGTGCTTCAGATTTCATCCTGACACTTTGAAATGACCAGTGTGTTGGTAATTGTTTGCCATTTCCATGGCGTCTGGCACCGTAATAGTCATGAGGTCGGTCTCTGCATCCTGAAGCCTATGATGCTTTTTGCAGAGAAACCTCTGCTGAGGCCCAGGTAACTTGCTATTTCCCATAGCTGGCACAGTAGCCTTGGAAGATAGGATTGTTTTCAGTATTATTTCACCATTTTTTCACCACTGTTTCAAGAACGGGAGCCCTTTTCAGCCGTTAGCGGAAGAATCCTTCTTTGGAGATGAGATATTTTTCTGGGGTGGCAAGTGCAGGGCCTCTGTCAGTCCTGGGTTTGTTGGACTAGCGCCAGACATGAGAAGTGCGCCTTTGTGGGACAGGTGAATAGTGCGGATCCTGTTTCAGTCTAAAGACTGAAACAGGATCCGCACTTTTCACCGTTCCTTTCAGAATCATTTGATTCATCAGCTAGGAATGCCGATTGCTTCTCCAGACCAATCGAAGGCTAGGCCAAAGTACCTCGATCTTTCCAAGAGGTGTGTGGCCCAACTTTTGAAAGAACCGCTAAGTGGAGAACTATTTGGTATTTTTCCGAAGCACTTTTCACCGTAATTGTCATAAGGTTGGTCTCTGCATCCTTAAGCATACGAGAGTTTTCACAGACGAAACAGGCTGAGGCCCATTAATCTTGGCATTTCCAATAGTTGGTCCTAGAGACTACCAAGAAAGTGTTCTTTTAAGTATTATTCCGTTGTGGTTTCAGCATTATTTTCAGAACCCGAGCAGGGTTCTCGCATTAGCATAAGAATCCTGCCTGGTAGTTGAGATTTCTGGGTGGGGTGTAAGTGCAGGGCTTCTGTCAGCCCTGCCTTTGATTTGTTTACCTCCAGAGTTGGAAAGTGCATATTTGCGTGAGATGGGAAAAGTGTGGATCGTGCTTCAGATTTCATCCTGACACTTTGAAATGACCAGTGTGTTGGTAATTATTTGCCATTTCTATGGCGTTTGGCACCGTAATAGTCATGAGGTCGGTCTCTGCATCCTGAAGCCTATGATGCTTTTTGCAGAGAAACCTCTGCTGAGGCCCAGGTAACTTGCTATTTCCCATAGCTGCCACAGGAGCCTTGGAAGATAGGATTGTTTTCAGTATTATTTCACCATTTTTTCACCACTGTTTCAAGAACGGGAGCCCTTTTCAACCGTTAGCGGAAGAATCCTTCTTTGGAGATGAGATATTTTTCTGCGGTGGCAAGTGCAGGGCCTCTGTCAGTCCTGGGTTTGTTGGACTAGCGCCAGACATGAGAAGTGCGCCTTTGTGGGACAGGTGAATAGTGCGGATCCTGTTTCAGTCTAAAGACTGAAACAGGATCCTCACTTTTCACCGTTCCTTTCAGAGTCATTTGATTCATCAGCTAGGAATGGCGATTGCTTCTCCAGACCAATCGAAGGCTAGGCCAAAGTACCTCGATCTTTCCCAGAGGTGTGTGGCCCAACTTTTGAAAGAACCGCTAAGTGGAGAACTATTTGGTATTTTTCCTAAGCACTTTTCACCGTAATTGTCCTAAGGTTGGTCTCTGCATCCTTAAGCATACCAGTGTTTTCACAGACGAAACAGGCTGAGGCCCAGTAATCTTGGCATTTCCAATAGTTGGTCTTAGAGACTACCAAGAAAGTGTTCTTTTAAGTATTATTCCTTTGTGGTTTCAGCATTATTTTCAGAACCCGAGCAGGGTTCTCGCATTAGCATAAGAATCCTGCCTGGTAGTTGAGATTTCATGGTGGGGTGTAACTGCGGGGCTTCTGTCTGCCCTGCCTTTGATTTGTTTACCTCCAGAGTTGGAAAGTGCATAGTTGCGTGAGATGGGAAAAGTGTGGATCGTGCTTCAGATTTCATCCTGACACTTTGAAATGACCAGTGTGTTGGTAGTTATTTGCCATTTCCATGGCGTTTGGCACCGTAATAGTCATGAGGTCGGTCTCTGCATCTTGAAGCCTATGATGCTTTTTGCAGAGAAAACTCTGCTGAGGCCCAGGTAACTTGCTATTTTCCATAGCTGGCACAGGAGCCTTGGAAGATAGGATTGTTTTCAGTATTATTTCACCATTTTTTCACCACTGTTTCAAGAACGGGAGCCCTTTTCAACCGTTAGCGGAGAAATCCTTCTTTGGAGATGAGATATTTTTCTGGGGTGGCAAGTGCAGGGCCTCTGTCAGTCCTGGGTTTGTTGCACTAGCGCCAGACATGAGAAGTGCGCCTTTGTGGGACAGGTGAATAGTGCGGATCCTTTCAGAATCATTTGATTCATCAGCTAGGAATGGAGATTGCTTCTCCAGACCAATCGAAGGCTAAGCCAAAGTAACTCGATCTTTCCAAGAGGTGTGTGGCCCAACTTTTGAAAGAACCGCTAAGTGGAGAAGTATTTGGTATTTTTCCTAAGCACTTTTCACCGTAATTGTCCTAAGGTTGGACTCTGCATCCTTAAGCATACCAGAGTTTTCACAGACGAAACAGGCTGAGGCCCATTAATCTTGGCATTTCCAATAGTTGGTCCTAGAGACTACCAAGAAAGTGTTTTTTTAAGTATTATTGTGTTGTGGTTTCAGCATTATTTTCAGAACCCGAGCAGGGTTCTCGCATTAGCATAAGAATCCTGCCTGGTAGTTGAGATTTCATGGTGGGGTGTAACTGCGGGGCTTCTGTCTGCCCCGCCTTTGATTTGTTTACCTCCAGAGTTGGAAAGTGCATAGTTGCGTGAGATGGGAAAAGTGTGGATCGTGCTTCAGATTTCATCCTGACACTTTGAAATGACCAGTGTGTTGGTAATTATTTGCCATTTCCATGGCGTTTGGCACTCTAATTGTCATGAGGTCAGTCTCTGCATCCTGAAGCCTATGATGCTTTTTGCAGAGAAACCTCTGCTGAGGCCCAGGTAACTTGCTATTTCCCATAGCTGGCACAGGAGCCTTGGAAGATAGGATTGTTTTCAGTATTATTTCACCATTTTTTCACCACTGTTTCAAGAACGGGAGCCCTTTTCAACCGTTAGCGGAAGAATCCTTCTTTGAAGATGAGATATTTTTCTGGCGTGGCAAGTGCAGGGCCTCTGTCAGTCCTGGGTTTGTTGGACTAGCGCCAGACATGAGAAGTGCGCCTTTGTGGGACAGGTGAACAGTGCGGATCCTGTTTCAGTCTAAAGACAGAAACAGGATCCGCACTTTTCACCGTTCCTTTCAGAATCATTTGATTCATCAGCTAGGAATGGCGATTGCTTCTCCAGACCAATCGAAGGCTACGCCAAAGTAACTCGATCTTTCCAAGAGGTGTGTGGCCCAACTTTTGAAAGAACCGCTAAGTGGAGAACTATTTGGTATTTTTCCTAAGCATTTTTCACCGTAATTGTCCTAAGGTTGGTCTCTGCATCCTTAAGCATACCAGAGTTTTCACAGAGGAAACAGGCTGAGGCCCAGTAATCTTGGCATTTCCAATAGTTGGTCCTAGAGACTACCAAGAAAGTGTTCTTTTAAGTATTATTCTGTTGTGGTTTCAGCATTATTTTCAGAACCCGAGCAGGGTTCTCGCATTAGCATAAGAATCCTGCCTGGTAGTTGAGATTTCTGGGTGGGGTGTAAGTGCAGGGCTTCTGTCAGCCCTGCCTTTGATTTGTTTACCTCCAGAGTTGGAAAGTGCATATTTGCGTGAGATGGGAAAAGTGTGGATCGTGCTTCAGATTTCATCCTGACACTTTGAAATGACCAGTGTGTTGGTAATTATTTGCCATTTCTATGGCGTTTGGCACCGTAATAGTCATGAGGTCGGTCTCTGCATCCTGAAGCCTATGATGCTTTTTGCAGAGAAACCTCTGCTGAGGCCCAGGTAACTTGCTATTTCCCATAGCTGCCACAGGAGCCTTGGAAGATAGGATTGTTTTCAGTATTATTTCACCATTTTTTCACCACTGTTTCAAGAACGGGAGCCCTTTTCAACCGTTAGCGGAAGAATCCTTCTTTGGAGATGAGATATTTTTCTGGGGTGGCAAGTGCAGGGCCTCTGTCAGTCCTGGGTTTGTTGGACTAGCGCCAGACATGAGAAGTGCGCCTTTGTGGGACAGGTGAATAGTGCGGATCCTGTTTCAGTCTAAAGACTGAAACAGGATCCTCACTTTTCACCGTTCCTTTCAGAGTCATTTGATTCATCAGCTAGGAATGGCGATTGCTTCTCCAGACCAATCGAAGGCTAGGCCAAAGTACCTCGATCTTTCCCAGAGGTGTGTGGCCCAACTTTTGAAAGAACCGCTAAGTGGAGAACTATTTGGTATTTTTCCTAAGCACTTTTCACCGTAATTGTCCTAAGGTTGGTCTCTGCATCCTTAAGCATACCAGTGTTTTCACAGACGAAACAGGCTGAGGCCCAGTAATCTTGGCATTTCCAATAGTTGGTCTTAGAGACTACCAAGAAAGTGTTCTTTTAAGTATTATTCCTTTGTGGTTTCAGCATTATTTTCAGAACCCGAGCAGGGTTCTCGCATTAGCATAAGAATCCTGCCTGGTAGTTGAGATTTCATGGTGGGGTGTAACTGCGGGGCTTCTGTCTGCCCTGCCTTTGATTTGTTTACCTCCAGAGTTGGAAAGTGCATAGTTGCGTGAGATGGGAAAAGTGTGGATCGTGCTTCAGATTTCATCCTGACACTTTGAAATGACCAGTGTGTTGGTAGTTATTTGCCATTTCCATGGCGTTTGGCACCGTAATAGTCATGAGGTCGGTCTCTGCATCTTGAAGCCTATGATGCTTTTTGCAGAGAAAACTCTGCTGAGGCCCAGGTAACTTGCTATTTTCCATAGCTGGCACAGGAGCCTTGGAAGATAGGATTGTTTTCAGTATTATTTCACCATTTTTTCACCACTGTTTCAAGAACGGGAGCCCTTTTCAACCGTTAGCGGAGAAATCCTTCTTTGGAGATGAGATATTTTTCTGGGGTGGCAAGTGCAGGGCCTCTGTCAGTCCTGGGTTTGTTGCACTAGCGCCAGACATGAGAAGTGCGCCTTTGTGGGACAGGTGAATAGTGCGGATCCTGTTTCAGTCTAAAGACTGAAACAGGATCCGCACTTTTCACCGTTCCTTTCAGAATCATTTGATTCATCAGCTAGGAATGGAGATTGCTTCTCCAGACCAATCGAAGGCTAAGCCAAAGTAACTCGATCTTTCCAAGAGGTGTGTGGCCCAACTTTTGAAAGAACCGCTAAGTGGAGAAGTATTTGGTATTTTTCCTAAGCACTTTTCACCGTAATTGTCCTAAGGTTGGACTCTGCATCCTTAAGCATACCAGAGTTTTCACAGACGAAACAGGCTGAGGCCCATTAATCTTGGCATTTCCAATAGTTGGTCCTAGAGACTACCAAGAAAGTGTTCTTTTAAGTATTATTGTGTTGTGGTTTCAGCATTATTTTCAGAACCCGAGCAGGGTTCTCGCATTAGCATAAGAATCCTGCCTGGTAGTTGAGATTTCATGGTGGGGTGTAACTGCGGGGCTTCTGTCTGCCCCGCCTTTGATTTGTTTACCTCCAGAGTTGGAAAGTGCATAGTTGCGTGAGATGGGAAAAGTGTGGATCGTGCTTCAGATTTCATCCTGACACTTTGAAATGACCAGTGTGTTGGTAATTATTTGCCATTTCCATGGCGTTTGGCACTCTAATTGTCATGAGGTCAGTCTCTGCATCCTGAAGCCTATGATGCTTTTTGCAGAGAAACCTCTGCTGAGGCCCAGGTAACTTGCTATTTCCCATAGCTGGCACAGGAGCCTTGGAAGATAGGATTGTTTTCAGTATTATTTCACCATTTTTTCACCACTGTTTCAAGAACGGGAGCCCTTTTCAACCGTTAGCGGAAGAATCCTTCTTTGAAGATGAGATATTTTTCTGGCGTGGCAAGTGCAGGGCCTCTGTCAGTCCTGGGTTTGTTGGACTAGCGCCAGACATGAGAAGTGCGCCTTTGTGGGACAGGTGAACAGTGCGGATCCTGTTTCAGTCTAAAGACTGAAACAGGATCCGCACTTTTCACCGTTCCTTTCCGAATCATTTGATTCATCAGCTAGGAATGGCGATTGCTTCTCCAGACCAATCGAAGGCTACGCCAAAGTACCTCGATCTTTCCCAGAGGTGTGTGGCCCATCTTTTGAAAGAACCGCTAAGTGGAGAACTATTTGGTATTTTTCCTAAGCACTTTTCACCGTAATTGTCCTAAGGTTGGTCTCTGCATCCTTAAGCATACCAGTGTTTTCACAGACGAAACAGGCTGAGGCCCAGTAATCTTGGCATTTCCAATAGTTGGTCTTAGAGACTACCAAGAAAGTGTTCTTTTAAGTATTATTCCTTTGTGGTTTCAGCATTATTTTCAGAACCCGAGCAGGGTTCTCGCATTAGCATAAGAATCCTGCCTGGTAGTTGAGATTTCATGGTGGGGTGTAACTGCGGGGCTTCTGTCTGCCCTGCCTTTGATTTGTTTACCTCCAGAGTTGGAAAGTGCATAGTTGCGTGAGATGGGAAAAGTGTGGATCGTGCTTCAGATTTCATCCTGACACTTTGAAATGACCAGTGTGTTGGTAGTTATTTGCCATTTCCATGGCGTTTGGCACCGTAATAGTCATGAGGTCGGTCTCTGCATCTTGAAGCCTATGATGCTTTTTGCAGAGAAACCTCTGCTGAGACCCAGGTAACTTGCTCTTTCCCATAGCTGGCACAGGAGCCTTGGAAGATAGGATTGTTTTCAGTATTATTTCACCATTTTTTCACCACTGTTTCAAGAACGGGAGCCCTTTTCAACCGTTAGCGGAAGAATCCTTCTTTGGAGATGAGATATTTTTCTGCGGTGGCAAGTCCAGGGCCTCTGTCAGTCCTAGGTTTGTTGGACTAGCGCCAGACATGAGAAGTGCGCCTTTGTGGGACAGGTGAACAGTGCGGATCCTGTTTCAGTCTAAAGACTGAAACAGGATCCGCACTTTTCACCGTTCCTTTCAGAATCATTTGATTCATCAGCTAGGAATGGCGATTGCTTCTCCAGACCAATCGAAGGCTACGCCAAAGTAACTCGATCTTTCCAAGAGGTGTGTGGCCCAACTTTTGAAAGAACCGCTAAGTGGAGAAGAATTTGGTATTTTTCCTAAGCACTTTTCACCGTAATTGTCCTAAGGTTGGTCTCTGCATCCTTAAGCATACCAGAGTTTTCACAGACGAAACAGGCTGAGGCCCATTAATCTTGGCATTTCCAATAGTTGGTCCTAGAGACTACCAAGAAAGTGTTCTTTTAAGTATTATTGTGTTGTGGTTTCAGCATTATTTTCAGAACCCGAGCAGGGTTCTCGCATTAGCATAAGAATCCTGCCTGGTAGTTGAGATTTCATGGTGGGGTGTAACTGCGGGGCTTCTGTCTGCCCCGCCTTTGATTTGTTTACCTCCAGAGTTGGAAAGTGCATAGTTGCGTGAGATGGGAAAAGTGTGGATCGTGCTTCAGATTTCATCCTGACACTTTGAAATGACCAGTGTGTTGGTAATTATTTGCCATTTCCATGGCGTTTGGCACTCTAATTGTCATGAGATCAGTCTCTGCATCCTGAAGCCTATGATGCTTTTTGCAGAGAAACCTCTGCTGAGGCCCAGGTAACTTGCTATTTCCCATAGCTGGCACAGGAGCCTTGGAAGATAGGATTGTTTTCAGTATTATTTCACCATTTTTTCACCACTGTTTCAAGAACGGGAGCCCTTTTCAACCGTTAGCGGAAGAATCCTTCTTTGAAGATGAGATATTTTTCTGGCGTGGCAAGTGCAGGGCCTCTGTCAGTCCTGGGTTTGTTGGACTAGCGCCAGACATGAGAAGTGCGCCTTTGTGGGACAGGTGAACAGTGCGGATCCTGTTTCAGTCTAAAGACTGAAACAGGATCCGCACTTTTCACCGTTCCTTTCAGAATCATTTGATTCATCAGCTAGGAATGGCGATTGCTTCTCCAGACCAATCGAAGGCTACGCCAAAGTAACTCGATCTTTCCAAGAGGTGTGTGGCCCAACTTTTGAAAGAACCGCTAAGTGGAGAACTATTTGGTATTTTTCCTAAGCATTTTTCACCGTAATTGTCCTAAGGTTGGTCTCTGCATCCTTAAGCATACCAGAGTTTTCACAGAGGAAACAGGCTGAGGCCCAGTAATCTTGGCATTTCCAATAGTTGGTCCTAGAGACTACCAAGAAAGTGTTCTTTTAAGTATTATTCTGTTGTGGTTTCAGCATTATTTTCAGAACCCGAGCAGGGTTCTCGCATTAGCATAAGAATCCTGCCTGGTAGTTGAGATTTCTGGGTGGGGTGTAAGTGCAGGGCTTCTGTCAGCCCTGCCTTTGATTTGTTTACCTCCAGAGTTGGAAAGTGCATATTTGCGTGAGATGGGAAAAGTGTGGATCGTGCTTCAGATTTCATCCTGACACTTTGAAATGACCAGTGTGTTGGTAATTATTTGCCATTTCTATGGCGTTTGGCACCGTAATAGTCATGAGGTCGGTCTCTGCATCCTGAAGCCTATGATGCTTTTTGCAGAGAAACCTCTGCTGAGGCCCAGGTAACTTGCTATTTCCCATAGCTGCCACAGGAGCCTTGGAAGATAGGATTGTTTTCAGTATTATTTCACCATTTTTTCACCACTGTTTCAAGAACGGGAGCCCTTTTCAACCGTTAGCGGAAGAATCCTTCTTTGGAGATGAGATATTTTTCTGCGGTGGCAAGTGCAGGGCCTCTGTCAGTCCTGGGTTTGTTGGACTAGCGACAGACATGAGAAGTGCGCCTTTGTGGGACAGGTGAATAGTGCGGATCCTGTTTCAGTCTAAAGACTGAAACAGGATCCTCACTTTTCACCGTTCCTTTCAGAGTCATTTGATTCATCAGCTAGGAATGGCGATTGCTTCTCCAGACCAATCGAAGGCTAGGCCAAAGTACCTCGATCTTTCCCAGAGGTGTGTGGCCCAACTTTTGAAAGAACCGCTAAGTGGAGAACTATTTGGTATTTTTCCTAAGCACTTTTCACCGTAATTGTCCTAAGGTTGGTCTCTGCATCCTTAAGCATACCAGTGTTTTCACAGACGAAACAGGCTGAGGCCCAGTAATCTTGGCATTTCCAATAGTTGGTCTTAGAGACTACCAAGAAAGTGTTCTTTTAAGTATTATTCCGTTGTGGTTTCAGCATTATTTTCAGAACCCGAGCAGGGTTCTCGCATTAGCATAAGAATCCTGCCTGGTAGTTGAGATTTCATGGTGGGGTGTAACTGCGGGGCTTCTGTCTGCCCTGCCTTTGATTTGTTTACCTCCAGAGTTGGAAAGTGCATAGTTGCGTGAGATGGGAAAAGTGTGGATCGTGCTTCAGATTTCATCCTGACACTTTGAAATGACCAGTGTGTTGGTAGTTATTTGCCATTTCCATGGCGTTTGGCACCGTAATAGTCATGAGGTCGGTCTCTGCATCTTGAAGCCTATGATGCTTTTTGCAGAGAAAACTCTGCTGAGGCCCAGGTAACTTGCTATTTTCCATAGCTGGCACAGGAGCCTTGGAAGATAGGATTGTTTTCAGTATTATTTCACCATTTTTTCACCACTGTTTCAAGAACGGGAGCCCTTTTCAACCGTTAGCGGAGAAATCCTTCTTTGGAGATGAGATATTTTTCTGGGGTGGCAAGTGCAGGGCCTCTGTCAGTCCTGGGTTTGTTGCACTAGCGCCAGACATGAGAAGTGCGCCTTTGTGGGACAGGTGAATAGTGCGGATCCTGTTTCAGTCTAAAGACTGAAACAGGATCCGCACTTTTCACCGTTCCTTTCAGAATCATTTGATTCATCAGCTAGGAATGGAGATTGCTTCTCCAGACCAATCGAAGGCTAAGCCAAAGTAACTCGATCTTTCCAAGAGGTGTGTGGCCCAACTTTTGAAAGAACCGCTAAGTGGAGAACTATTTGGTATTTTTCCTAAGCACTTTTCACCGTAATTGTCCTAAGGTTGGACTCTGCATCCTTAAGCATACCAGAGTTTTCACAGACGAAACAGGCTGAGGCCCATTAATCTTGGCATTTCCAATAGTTGGTCCTAGAGACTACCAAGAAAGTGTTTTTTTAAGTATTATTGTGTTGTGGTTTCAGCATTATTTTCAGAACCCGAGCAGGGTTCTCGCATTAGCATAAGAATCCTGCCTGGTAGTTGAGATTTCATGGTGGGGTGTAACTGCGGGGCTTCTGTCTGCCCCGCCTTTGATTTGTTTACCTCCAGAGTTGGAAAGTGCATAGTTGCGTGAGATGGGAAAAGTGTGGATCGTGCTTCAGATTTCATCCTGACACTTTGAAATGACCAGTGTGTTGGTAATTATTTGCCATTTCCATGGCGTTTGGCACTCTAATTGTCATGAGGTCAGTCTCTGCATCCTGAAGCCTATGATGCTTTTTGCAGAGAAACCTCTGCTGAGGCCCAGGTAACTTGCTATTTCCCATAGCTGGCACAGGAGCCTTGGAAGATAGGATTGTTTTCAGTATTATTTCACCATTTTTTCACCACTGTTTCAAGAACGGGAGCCCTTTTCAACCGTTAGCGGAAGAATCCTTCTTTGGAGATGAGATATTTTTCTGGGGTGGCAAGTGCAGGGCCTCTGTCAGTCCTGGGTTTGTTGCACTAGCGCCAGACATGAGAAGTGCCCCTTTGTGGGACAGGTGAATAGTGCGGATCCTGTTTCAGTCTAAAGACTGAAACAGGATCCGCACTTTTCACCGTTCCTTTCAGAATCATTTGATTCATCAGCTAGGAATGGAGATTGCTTCTCCAGACCAATCGAAGGCTAAGCCAAAGTAACTCGATCTTTCCAAGAGGTGTGTGGCCCAACTTTTGAAAGAACCGCTAAGTGGAGAAGTATTTGGTATTTTTCCTAAGCACTTTTCACCGTAATTGTCCTAAGGTTGGACTCTGCATCCTTAAGCATACCAGAGTTTTCACAGACGAAACAGGCTGAGGCCCATTAATCTTGGCATTTCCAATAGTTGGTCCTAGAGACTACCAAGAAAGTGTTCTTTTAAGTATTATTCTGTTGTGGTTTTAGCATTATTTTCAGAACCCGAGCAGGGTTCTCGCATTAGCATAAGAATCCTGCCTGGTAGTTGAGATTTCTGGGTGTGTTGTAAGTGCGGGGCTTCTGTCAGCCCTGCCTTTGATTTGTTTACCTCCAGAGTTGGAAAGTGCATAGTTGCGTGATATGGGAAAACTGTGGATCGTGCTTCAGATTTCATCCTGACACTTTAAAATGACCAGTGTGTTGGTAATTATTTGCCATTTCCATGGCGTTTGGCCCCGTAATAGTCATGAGGTCGGTCTCTGCATCCTGAAGCCTATGATGCTTTTTGCAGAGAAACCTCTGCTGAGGCCCAGGTAACTTGCTATTTCCCATAGCTGGCACAGGAGCCTTGGAAGATAGGATTGTTTTCAGTATTATTTCACCATTTTTTCACCACTGTTTCAAGAACGGGAGCCCTTTTCAACCGTTAGCGGAAGAATCCTTCTTTGGAGATGAGATATTTTTCTGCGGTGGCAAGTCCAGGGCCTCTGTCAGTCCTAGGTTTGTTGGACTAGCGCCAGACATGAGAATTGCGCCTTTGTGGGACAGGTGAATAGTGCGGATCCTGTTTCAGTCTAAAGACTGAAACAGGATCCGCACTTTTCACCGTTCCTTTCAGAATCATTTGATTCATCAGCTAGGAATGGCGATTGCTTCTCCAGACCAATCGAAGGCTAGGCCAAAGTACCTCGATCTTTCCAAGAGGTGTGTGGCCCAACTTTTGAAAGAACCGCTAAGTGGAGAAGAATTTGGTATTTTTCCTAAGCACTTTTCACCGTAATTGTCCTAAGGTTGGTCTCTGCATCCTTAAGCATACCAGAGTTTTCACAGACGAAACAGGCTGAGGCCCATTAATCTTGGCATTTCCAATAGTTGGTCCTAGAGACTACCAAGAAAGTGTTCTTTTAAGTATTATTGTGTTGTGGTTTGAGCATTATTTTCAGAACCCGAGCAGGGTTCTCGCATTAGCATAAGAATCCTGCCTGGTAGTTGAGATTTCATGGTGGGGTGTAACTGCGGGGCTTCTGTCTGCCCCGCCTTTGATTTGTTTACCTCCAGAGTTGGAAAGTGCATAGTTGCGTGAGATGGGAAAAGTGTGGATCGTGCTTCAGATTTCATCCTGACACTTTGAAATGACCAGTGTGTTGGTAATTATTTGCCATTTCCATGGCGTTTGGCACTCTAATTGTCATGAGATCAGTCTCTGCATCCTGAAGCCTATGATGCTTTTTGCAGAGAAACCTCTGCTGAGGCCCAGGTAACTTGCTATTTCCCATAGCTGGCACAGGAGCCTTGGAAGATAGGATTGTTTTCAGTATTATTTCACCATTTTTTCACCACTGTTTCAAGAACGGGAGCCCTTTTCAACCGTTAGCGGAAGAATCCTTCTTTGAAGATGAGATATTTTTCTGGCGTGGCAAGTGCAGGGCCTCTGTCAGTCCTGGGTTTGTTGGACTAGCGCCAGACATGAGAAGTGCGCCTTTGTGGGACAGGTGAATAGTGCGGATCCTGTTTCAGTCTAAAGACTGAAACAGGATCCACACTTTTCACCGTTCATTTCAGGATCATTTCATTCATCAGCTAGGAATGGCGATTGCTTCTGCAGACCAATCGAAGGCTAGGCCAAAGTAACTCGATCTTTCCAAGAGGTGTGTGGCCCAACTTTTGTAAGAACCGCTAAGTGGAGAACTATTTGGTATTTTTCGTAAGCACTTTTAACCGTAATTGTCCTAAGGTTGGTCTCTGCATCCTTAAGCATACCAGAGTTTTCACAGACGAAACAGGCTGAGGCCCATTAATCTTGGCATTTCCAATAGTTGGTCCTAGAGACTACCAAGAAAGTGTTCTTTTAAGTATTATTCTGTTGTGGTTTCAGCATTATTTTCAGAACCCGAGCAGGGTTCTCGCATTAGCATAAGAATCCTGCCTGGTAGTTGAGATTTTATGGTGGGGTGTAAGTGCGGGGCTTCTGTCAGCCCTGCCTTTGATTTGTTTACCTCCAGAGTTGGAAAGTGCATATTTGCGTGAGATGGGAAAAGTGTGGATAATGCTTCAAATTTCATCCTGACACTTTGAAATGACCAGTATGTTGGTAATTATTTGCCATTTCCATGGCGTTTGGCCCCGTAATAGTCATGAGGTCGGTCTCTGCATCCTGAAGCCTATGATGCTTTTTGCAGAGAAACCTCTGCTGAGGCCCAGGTAACTTGCTATTTCCCATAGCTGGCACAGGAGCCTAGGAAGATAGGATTGTTTTCAGTATTATTTCACCATTTTTTCACCACTGTTTCAAGAACGGGAGCCCTTTTCAACCGTTAGCGGAAGAATCCTTCTTTGGAGATGAGATATTTTTCTGGGGTGGCAAGTGCAGGGCCTCTGTCAGTCCTGGGTTTGTTGGACTAGCGCCAGACATGAGAAGTGCGCCTTTGTGGGACAGGTGAATAGTGCGGATCCTGTTTCAGTCTAAAGACTGAAACAGGATCCGCACTTTTCACCGTTCCATTCAGAATCATTTGATTCATCAGCTAGGAATGGCGATTGCTTCTCCAGACCAATCGAAGGCTAGGCCAAAGTACCTCGATCTTTCCCAGAGGTGTGTGGCCCAACTTTTGAAAGAACCGCTAAGTGGAGAACTATTTGGTATTTTTCCTAAGCACTTTTCACCTTAATTGTCCTAAGGTTGGTCTCTGCATCCTTAAGCATACCAGTGTTTTCACAGACGAAACAGGCTGAGGCCCAGTAATCTTGGCATTTCCAATAGTTGGTCTTAGAGACTACCAAGAAAGTGTTCTTTTAAGTATTATTCCTTTGTGGTTTCAGCATTATTTTCAGAACCCGAGCAGGGTTCTCGCATTAGCATAAGAATCCTGCCTGGTAGTTGAGATTTCATGGTGGGGTGTAACTGCGGGGCTTCTGTCTGCCCTGCCTTTGATTTGTTTACCTCCAGAGTTGGAAAGTGCATAGTTGCGTGAGATGGGAAAAGTGTGGATCGTGCTTCAGATTTCATCCTGACACTTTGAAATGACCAGTGTGTTGGTAGTTATTTGCCATTTCCATGGCGTTTGGCACCGTAATAGTCATGAGGTCGGTCTCTGCATCTTGAAGCCTATGATGCTTTTTGCAGAGAAACCTCTGCTGAGGCCCAGGTAACCTGCTATTTTCCATAGCTGGCACAGGAGCCTTGGAAGATAGGATTGTTTTCAGTATTATTTCACCATTTTTTCACCACTGTTTCAAGAACGGGAGCCCTTTTCAACCGTTAGCGGAAGAATCCTTCCTTGGAGATGAGATATTTTTCTGGGGTGGCAAGTGCAGGGCCTCTGTCAGTCCTGGGTTTGTTGCACTAGCGCCAGACATGAGAAGTGCGCCTTTGTGGGACAGGTGAATAGTGCGGATCCTGTTTCAGTCTAAAGACTGAAACAGGATCCACACTTTTCACCGTTCCTTTCAGAATCATTTGATTCATCAGCTAGGAATGGCGATTGCTTCTCCAGACCAATCGAAGGCTACGCCAAAGTAACTCGATCTTTCCCAGAGGTGTGTGGCCCAACTTTTGAAAGAACCGCTAAGTGGAGAACTATTTGGTATTTTTCCTAAGCACTTTTCACCGTAATTGTCCTAAGGTTGGTCTCTGCATCCTTAAGCATACCAGAGTTTTCACAGACGAAACAGGCTGAGGCCCATTAATCTTGGCATTTCCAATAGTTGGTCCTAGAGACTACCAAGAAAGTGTTCTTTTAAGTATTATTGTGTTGTGGTTTCAGCATTATTTTCAGAACCCGAGCAGGGTTCTCGCATTAGCATAAGAATCCTGCCTGGTAGTTGAGATTTCATGGTGGGGTGTAACTGCGGGGCTTCTGTCAGCCCTGCCTTTGATTTGTTTACCTCCAGAGTTGGAAAGTGCATAGTTGCGTGAGATGGGAAAAGTGTGGATCGTGCTTCAGATTTCATCCTGACACTTTGAAATGACCAGTGTGTTGGTAATTATTTGCCATTTCCATGGCGTTTGGCCCCGTAATATTCATGAGGTCGGTCTCTGCATCCTGAAGCCTATGATGCTTTTGGCAGAGAAACCTCTGCTGAGGCCCAGGTAACTTGCTATTTCCCATAGCTGGCACAGGAGCCTTGGAAGATAGGATTGTTTTTAGTATTATTTCACCATTTTTTCACCACTGTTTCAAGAACGGGAGCCCTTTTCAACCGTTAGCAGAAGAATCCTTCTTTGGAAATGAGATATTTTTCTGGGGTGGCAAGTGCAGGGCCTCTGTCAGTCCTGGGTTTGTTGGACTAGCGCCAGACATGAGAAGTGCGCCTTTGTGGGACAGGTGAATAGTGCGGATCCTGTTTCAGTCTAAAGACTGAAACAGGATCCGCACTTTTCACCGTTCCTTTCAGAATCATTTGATTCATCAGCTAGGAATGGCGATTGCTTCTCCAGACCAATCGAAGGCTAGGCCAAAGTAACTCGATCTTTCCAAGAGGTGTGTCCCAACTTTTGAAAGAACCGCTAAGTGGAGAACTATTTGGTATTTTTCCTAAGCACTTTTCACTGTAATTGTCCTAAGGTTGGTCTCTGCATCCTTAAGCATACCAGAGTTTTCACAGACGAAACAGGCTGAGGCCCAGTAATCTTGGCATTTCCAATAGTTGGTCCTAGAGACTACCAAGAAAGTGTTCTTTTAAGTATTATTCTGTTGTGGTTTCAGCATTATTTTCAGAACCCAAGCAGGGTTCTCGCATTAGCATAAGAATTCTGCCTGGTAGTTGAGATTTCATGGTGGGGTGTAAGTTCGGGGCTTCTGTCAGCCCTGCCTTTGATTTGTTTACCTCCATAGTTGGAAAGTGCATATTTGCGTGAGATGGGAAAAGTGTGGATCGTGCTTCAGATTTCATCCTGACACTTTGAAATGACCAGTGTGTTGGTAATTATTTGCCATTTCCATGGCGTTTGGCACCCTAATAGTCATGAGGTCGGTCTCTGCATCCTGAAGCCTATGATGCTTTTTGCAGAGAAACCTCTGCTGAGGCCCAGGTAACTTGCTATTTCCCATAGCTGGCACAGGAGCCTTGGAAGATAGGATTGTTTTCAGTATTATTTCACCATTTTTTCACCACTGTTTCAAGAACGGGAGCCCTTTTCAACCGTTAGCGGAAGAATCCTTCTTTGGAGATGAGATATTTTTCTGGGGTGGCAAGTGCAGGGCCTCTGTCAGTCCTGGGTTTGTTGGACTAGCGCCAGACATGAGAAGTGCGCCTTTGTGGGACAGGTGAATAGTGCGGATCCTGTTTCAGTCTAAAGACTGAAACAGGATCCGCACTTTTCACCGTTCCTTTCAGAATCATTTGATTCATCAGCTAGGAATGGCGATTGGTTCTCCAGACCAATCGAAGGCTAGGCCAAAGTAACTCGATCTTTCCAAGAGGTGTGTGGCCCAACTTTTGAAAGAACCGCTAAGTGGAGAAGTATTTGGTATTTTTCCTAAGCACTTTTCACCGTAATTGTCCTAAGGTTGGTCTCTGCATCATTAAGCATACCAGAGTTTTCACAGACGAAACAGGCTGAGGCCCATTAATCTTGGCATTTCCAATAGTTGGTCCTAGAGACTACCAAGAAAGTGTTCTTTTAAGTATTATTGTGTTGTGGTTTCAGCATTATTTTCAGAACCCGAGCAGGGTTCTCGCATTAGCATAAGAATCCTGCCTGGTAGTTGAGATTTCATGGTGGGGTGTAAGAGCGGGGCTTCTGTCAGCCCTGCCTTTGATTTGTTTACCTCCAGAGTTGGAAAGTGCATATTTGCGTGAGATGGGAAAAGTGTGGATCGTGCTTCAGATTTCATCCTGACACTTTGAAATGACCAGTGTGTTGGTAATTATTTGCCATTTCCATGGCGTTTGGCACCGTAATAGTCATGAGGTCGGTCTCTGCATCCTGAAGCCTATGATGTTTTTGCAGAGAAACCTCTGCTGAGGCCCAGGTAACTTGCTATTTCCCATAGCTGGCACAGGAGCCTTGGAAGATAGCATTGTTTGCAGTATTATTTCACCATTTTTTCACCACTGTTTCAAGAACGGGAGCCCTTTTCAACCGTTAGCGGAAGAATCCTTCTTTGGAGATGAGATATTTTTCTGGGGTGGCAAGTGCAGGGCCTCTGTCAGTCCTGGGTTTGTTGGACTAGCGCCAGACATGAGAAGTGCGCCTTTGTGGGACAGGTGAATAGTGCGGATCCTGTTTCAGTCTAAAGACTGAAACAGGATCCGCACTTTTCACCGTTCCTTTCAGAATCATTTGATTCATCAGCTAGGAGTGGCGATTGCTTCTCCAGACCAATCGAAGGCTAGGCCAAAGTACCTCGATCTTTCCAAGAGGTGTGTGGCCCAACTTTTGAAAGAACCGCTAAGTGGAGAACTATTTGGTATTTTTCCTAAGCACTTTTCACCGTAGTTGTCCTAAGGTTGGTCTCTGCATCCTTAAGCATACCAGAGTTTTCACAGACGAAACAGGCTTAGGCCCAGTAACCTTGGCATTTCCAATAGTTGGTCCTAGAGACTACCAAGAAAGTGTTCTTTTAAGTATTATTCTGTTGTGGTTTCAGCATTATTTTCAGAACCCGAGCAGGGTTCTCGCATTAGCATAAGAATCCTGCCTGGTAGCTGAGATTTCTGGGTGGGGTGTAGGTGCGGGGCTTCTGTCAGGCCTGCCTTTGATTTGTTTACCTCCAGAGTTGGAAAGTGCATATTTGCGTGAGATGGGAAAAGTGTGGATCGTGCTTCAGATTTCATCCTGACACTTTGAAATGACCAGTGTGTTGGTAATTATTTGCCATTTCCATGGCGTTTGGCACCGTAATAGTTATGAGGTCGGTCTCTGCATCATGAAGCCTATGATGCTTTTTGCAGAGAAACCTCTGCTGAGGCCCAGGTAACTTGCTATTTCCCATAGCTGGAACAGGAGCCTTGGAAGATAGGATTGTTTTCAGTATTATTTCACCATTTTTTCACCACTGTTTCAAGAACGGGAGCCCTTTTCAACCGTTAGCGGAAGAATCCTTCTTTGGAGATGAGATATTTTTCTGGGGTGGCAAGTTCAGGGCCTCTGTCAGTCCTGGGTTTGTTGGACTAGCGCCAGACATGAGAAGCGCGCCTTTGTGGGACAGGTGAATAGTGCGGATCCTGTTTCAGTCTAAAGACTGAAGCACTTTTCACCGTAATTGTCCTAAGGTTGGTCTCTGCATCCTTAAGCATACCAGAGTTTTCACAGACAAAACAGGCTGAGGCCCATTAATCTTGGCATTTCCAATAGTTGGTCCTAGAGACTACCAAGAAAGTGTTCTTTTAAGTATTATTCCGTTGTGGTTTCAGCATTATTTTCAGAACCCGAGCAGGGTTCTCGCATTACCATGAGAATCCTGCCTGGTAGTTGAGATTTCTGGGTGGGGTGTAAGTGCGGGGCTTCTGTCAGCCCTGCCTTTGATTTGTTTACCTCCAGAGTTGGAAAGTGCATAGTTGCGTGATATGGGAAAAGTGTGGATCGTGCTTCAGATTTCATCCTGACACTTTGAAATGACCAGTGTGTTGGTAATTATTTGCCATTTCCATGGCGTTTGGCCCCGTAATAGTCATGAGGTCGGTCTCTGCATCCTGAAGCCTATGATGCTTTTTGCAAAGAAACCTCTGCTGAGGCCCAGGTAACTTGCTATTTCCCATAGCTGGCACAGGAGCCTTGGAAGATAGGATGGTTTTCAGTATTATTTCACCATTTTTTCACCACTGTTTCAAGAACGGGAGCCCTTTTCAATCGTTAGCGGAAGAATCCTTCTTTGGAGATGAGATATTTTTCTGGGGTGGCAAGTGCAGGGCCTCTGTCAGTCCTGGGTTTGTTGGACTAGCGCCAGACATGAGAAGTGCGCCTTTGTGGGACAGGTGAATAGTGCGGATCCTGTTTCAGTCTAAAGACTGAAACAGGATCCACACTTTTCACCGTTCCTTTCAGAATCATTTGATTCATCAGCTAGGAATGCCGATTGCTTCTCCAGACCAATCGAAGGCTAGGCCAAAGTAACTCGATCTTTCCAAGAGGTGTGTGGCCCAACTTTTGTAAGAACCGCTAAGTGGAGAACTATTTGGTATTTTTCGTAAGCACTTTTCACCGTAATTGTCCTAAGGTTGGTCTCTGCATCCTTAAGCATACCAGAGTTTTCACAGACGAAACAGGCTGAGGCCCATTAATATTGGCATTTCCAATAGTTGGTCCTAGAGACTACCAAGAAAGTGTTCTTTTAAGTATTATTCTGTTGTGGTTTCAGCATTATTTTCAGAACCCGAGCAGGGTTCTCGCATTAGCATAAGAATCCTGCCTGGTAGTTGAGATTTTATCGTGGGGTGTAAGTGCGGGGCTTCTGTCAGCCCTGCCTTTGATTTGTTTACCTCCAGAGTTGGAAAGTGCATAGATGCGTGAGATGGGAAAAGTGTGGATAATGCTTCAAATTTCATCCAGACACTTTGAAATGACCACTGTGTTGGTAATTATTTGCCATTTCCATGGCGTTTGGCACCGTAATAGTCATGAGGTCGGTCTCTGCATCCTGAAGCCTATGATGCTTTTTGCAGAGAAACCTCTGCTGAGGCCCAGGTAACTTGCTATTTCCCATAGCTGGCACAGGAGCCTAGGAAGATAGGATTGTTTTCAGTATTATTTCACCATTTTTTCACCACTGTTTCAAGAACGGGAGCCCTTTTCAACTGTTAGCGGAAGAATCCTTCTTTGGAGATGAGATATTTTTCTGGGGTGGCAAGTGCAGGGCCTCTGTCAGTCCTGGGTTTGTTGGACTAGCGCCAGACATGAGAAGTGCGCCTTTGTGGGACAGGTGAATAGTGCGGATCCTGTTTCAGTCTAAAGACTGAAACAGGATCCGCACTTTTCACCGTTCCTTTCAGAATCATTTGATTCATCAGCTAGGAATGGCGATTGCTTCTCCAGACCAATCGAAGGCTAGGCCAAAGTACCTCGATCTTTCCAAGAGGTGTGTGGCCCAACTTTTGAAAGAACCGCTAAGTGGAGAAGTATTTGGTATTTTTCCTAAGCACTTTTCACCGTAATTGTCCTAAGGTTGGTCTCTGCATCCTTAAGCATACCAGAGTTTTCACAGATGAAACAGGCTGAGGCCCATTAATCTTGGCATTTCCAATAGTTGGTCCTAGAGACTACCAAGAATGTGTTCTTTTAAGTATTATTCTGTTGTGGTTTCAGCATTATTTTCAAAACCCGAGCAGGGTTCTCGCATTAGCATAAGAATCCTGCCTGGTAGTTGAGATTTCATGGTGGGGTGTAAGTGCGGGGCTTCTGTCAGCCCTGCCTTTGATTTGTTTACCTCCAGAGTTGGAAAGTGCATAGTTGCGTGAGATGGGAAAAGTGTGGATCGTGCTTCAGATTTCATCCTGACACTTTGAAATGACCAGTGTGTTGGTAATTATTTGCCATTTCCATGACGTTTGGCACCGTAATAGTCATGAGGTCGGTCTCTGCATCCTGAATCCTATGATGCTTTTTGCAGAGAAACCTCTGCTGAGGCCCAGGTAACTTGCTATTTCCCATAGCTGGCACAGGAGCCTTGGAAGATAGGATTGTTTTCAGTATTATTTCACCATTTTTTCACCACTGTTTCAAGAACGGGAACCCTTTTCAACCGTTAGCAGAAGAATCCTTCTTTGGAAATGAGATATTTTTCTGGGGTGGCAAGTGCAGGGCCTCTGTCAGTCCTGGGTTTGTTGGACTAGCGCCAGACATGAGAAGTGCGCCTTTGTGGGACAGGTGAATAGTGCGGATCCTGTTTCAGTCTAAAGACTGAAACAGGATCCGCACTTTTCACCGTTCCTTTCAGAATCACTTGATTCATCAGCTAGGAATGGCGATTGCTTCTCCAGACCAATTGAAGGCTACGCCAGAGTAACTCGATCTTTCCAAGAGGTGTGTGGCCCAACTTTTGAAAGAACCGCTAAGTGGAGAACTATTTGGTATTTTTCCTAAGCACTTTTCACCGTAATTGTCCTAAGGTTGGTCTCTGCATCCTTAAGCATACCAGTGTTTTCACAGACGAAACAGGCTGAGGCCCAGTAATCTTGGCATTTCCAATAGTTGGTCTTAGAGACTACCAAGAAAGTGTTCTTTTAAGTATTATTCCTTTGTGGTTTCAGCATTATTTTCAGAACCCGAGCAGGGTTCTCGCATTAGCATAAGAATCCTGCCTGGTAGTTGAGATTTCATGGTGGGGTGTAACTGCGGGGCTTCTGTCTGCCCTGCCTTTGATTTGTTTACCTCCAGAGTTGGAAAGTGCATAGTTGCGTGAGATGGGAAAAGTGTGGATCGTGCTTCAGATTTCATCCTGACACATTGAAATGACCAGTGTGTTGGTAATTATTTGCCATTTCCAAGGCGTTTGGCACTCTAATTGTCATGACGTCGGTCTCTGCATCCTGAAGCCTATGATGCTTTTTGCAGAGAAACCTCTGCTGAGGCCCAGGTAACTTGCTATTTCCCATAGCTGGCACAGGAGCCTTGGAAGATAGGATTGTTTTCAGTATTATTTCACCATTTTTTCACCACTGTTTCAAGAACGGGAGCCCTTTTCAACCGTTAGCGGAAGAATCCTTCTTTGAAGATGAGATATTTTTCTGGGGTGGCAAGTGCAGGGCCTCTGTCAGTCCTGGGTTTGTTGGACTAGCGCCAGACATGAGAAGTGCGCCTTTGTGGGACAGGTGAATAGTGCGGATCCTGTTTCAGTCTAAAGACTGAAACAGGATCCGCACTTTTCACCGTTCCTTTCAGAATCATTTGATTCATCAGCTAGGAATGGCGATTGCTTCTCCAGACCATTCGAAGGCTACTCCAAAGTAACTCGATCTTTCCAAGAGGTGTGTGGCCCAACTTTTGAAAGAACCGCTAAGTGGAGAACTATTTGGTATTTTTCCTAAGCATTTTTCACCGTAATTGTCCTAAGGTTGGTCTCTGCATCCTTAAGCATACCAGAGTTTTCACAGAGGAAACAGGCTGAGGCCCAGTAATCTTGGCATTTCCAATAGTTGGTCCTAGAGACTACCAAGAAAGTGTTCTTTTAAGTATTATTCTGTTGTGGTTTCAGCATTATTTTCAGAACCCGAGCAGGGTTCTCGCATTAGCATAAGAATCCTGCCTGGTAGTTGAGATTTCTGGGTGGGGTGTAAGTGCAAGGCTTCTGTCAGCCCTGCCTTTGATTTGTTCACCTCCAGAGTTGGAAAGTGCATATTTGCGTGAGATGGGAAAAGTGTGGATCGTGCTTCAGATTTCATCCTGACCCTTTGAAATGACCAGTGTGTTGGTAATTATTTGCCATTTCCATGGCGTTTGGCACCGTAATAGTCATGAGGTCGGTCTCTGCATCCTGAAGCCTATGATGCTTTTTGCAGAGAAACCTCTGCTGAGGCCCAGGTAACTTGCTATTTCCGATAGCTGCCACAGGAGCCTTGGAAGATAGGATTGTTTTCAGTATTATTTCACCATTTTTTCACCACTGTTTCAAGAACGGGAGCCCTTTTCAACCGTTAGCGAAAGAATCCTTCTTTGGAGATGAGATATTTTTCTGGGGTCGCAAGTGCAGGGCCTCTGTCATTCCTGGGTTTGTTGGACTAGCGCCAGACATGAGAAGTGCGCCTTTGTGGGACAGGTGAATAGTGCGGATCCTGTTTCAGTCTAAAGACTGAAACAGGATCCTCACTTTTCACCGTTCCTTTCAGAGTCATTTGATTCATCAGCTAGGAATGGCGATTGCTTCTCCAGACCAATCGAAGGCTAGGCCAAAGTACCTCGATCTTTCCCAGAGGTGTGTGGCCCAACTTTTGAAAGAACCGCTAAATGGAGAACTATTTGGTATTTTTCCTAAGCACTTTTCACCGTAATTGTCCTAAGGTTGGTCTCTGCATCCTTAAGCATACCAGTGTTTTCACAGACGAAACAGGCTGAGGCCCAGTAATCTTGGCATTTCCAATAGTTGGTCTTAGAGACTACCAAGAAAGTGTTCTTTTAAGTATTATTCCTTTGTGGTTTCAGCATTATTTTCAGAACCCGAGCAGGGTTCTCGCATTAGCATAAGAATCCTGCCTGGTAGTTGAGATTTCATGTTGGGGTGTAAGTGCGGGGCTTCTGTCTGCCCTGCCTTTGATTTGTTTACCTCCAGAGTTGGAAAGTGCATAGTTGCGTGAGATGGGAAAAGTGTGCATCGTGCTTCAGATTTCATCCTGAGACTTTGAAATGACCAGTGTGTTGGTAATTATTTGCCATTTCCATGGCGTTTGGCACCCTAATACTCATGAGGTCGGTCTCTGCATCCTGAAGCCTATGATGCTTTTTGCAGAGAAACCTCTGCTGAGGCCCAGGTAACTTGCTATTTCCCATAGCTGGCACAGTAGCATTGGAAGATAGGATTGTTTTCAGTATTATTTCACCATTTTTTCACCACTGTTTCAAGAACGGGAGCCCTTTTCAACCGTTAGCGGAAGAATCCTTCTTTGGAGATGAGATATTTTTCTGGGGTGGCAAGTGCAGGGCCTCTCTCAGTCCTGGGTTTGTTGCACTAGCGCCAGACATGAGAAGAGCGCCTTTGTGGGACAGGTGAATAGTGCGGATCCTGTTCCAGTCTAAAGACTGAAACATTATCCACACTTTTCACCGTTCCTTTCAGAATCATTTGATTCATCAGTTAGGAATGCCGATTGCTTCTCCAGACCAATCGAAGGCTAGGCCAAAGTAACTCGATCTTTCCAAGAGGTGTGTGGCCCAACTTTTGAAAGAACCGCTAAGTGGAGAACTCTTTGGTATTTTTCCTAAGCACTTTTCACCGTAATTGTCCTAAGGTTGGACTCTGCATCCTTAAGCATACCAGAGTTTTCACAGACGAAACAGGCTGAGGCCCATTAATCTTGGCATTTCCAATAGTTGGTCCTAGAGACTACCAAGAAAGTGTTCTTTTAAGTATTATTCTGTTGTGGTTTCAGCATTATTTTCAGAACCCGAGCAGGGTTCTCGCATTAGCATAAGAATCCTGCCTGGTAGTTGAGATTTCTGGGTGGGGTGTAAGTGCGGGGCTTCTGTCAGCCCTGCCTTTGATTTGTTTACCTCCAGAGTTGGAAAGTGCATAGTTGCGTGAGATGGGAAAAGTGTGGATCGTGCTTCAGATTTCATCCTGACACTTTGAAATGACCAGTGTGTTGGTAATTATTTGCCATTTCCATGGCGTTTGGCACCGTAATAGTCATGAGGTCGGTCTCTGCATCATGAAGCCTATGATGCTTTTTGCAGAGAAACCTCTGCTGAGGCCCAGGTAACTTGCTATTTCCCATAGCTGGCACAGGAGCCTTGGAAGATAGGATTGTTTTCAGTATTATTTCACCATTTTTTCACCACTGTTTCAAAAACGGGAGCCCTTTTCAACCGTTAGCGGAAGAATCCTTCTTTGGAGATGAGATATTTTTCTGGGGTGGCAAGTGCAGGGCCTCTGTCAGTCCTGGGTTTGTTGGACTAGCGCCAGACATGAGAAGTGCGCCTTTGTGGGACAGGTGAATAGTGCGGATCCTGTTTCAGTCTAAAGACTGAAACAGGATCCACACTTTTCACCGTTCCTTTCAGAATAATTTGATTCATCAGTTAGGAATGCCGATTGCTTCTCCAGACCAATCGAAGGCTAGGCCAAAGTTCCTCGATCTTTCCAAGAGGTGTGTGGCCCAACTTTTGAAAGAACCGCTAAGTGGAGAACTATTTGGTATTTTTCCTAAGCACTTTTAACCGTAATTGTCCTAAGGTTGGTCTCTGCAGCCTTAAGCATACCAGAGTTTTCACAGACGAAACAGGCTGAGGCCCATTAATCTTGGCATTTCCAATAGTTGGTCCTAGAGACTACCAAGAAAGTGTTCTTTTAAGTATTATTCTGTTGTGGTTTCAGCATTATTTTCAGAACCCGAGCAGGGTTCTCGCATTAGCATAAGAATCCTGCCTGGTAGTTGAGATTTTATGGTGGGGTGTAAGTGCGGGGCTTCTGTCAGCCCTGCCTTTGATTTGTTTACCTCCAGAGTTGGAAAGTGCATATTTGCGTGAGATGGGAAAAGTGTGGATAATGCTTCAGATTTCATCCTGACACTTTGAAATGACCAGTGTGTTGGTAATTATTTGCCATTTCCATGGCATTTGGCCCCGTAATAGTCATGAGGTCGGTCTCTGCATCCTGAAGCCTATGATGCTTTTTGCAGAGAAACCTCTGCTGAGGCCCAGGTAACTTGCTATTTCCCATAGCTGGCACAGGAGCCTAGGAAGTTAGGATTGTTTTCAGTATTATTTCACCATTTTTTCACCACTGTTTCAAGAACGGGAGCCCTTTTCAACCGTTAGCGGAAGAATCCTTCTTTGGAGATGAGATATTTTTCTGGGGTGGCAAGTGCAGGGCCTCTGTCAGTCCTGGGTTTGTTGGACTAGCGCCAGACATGAGAAGTGCGCCTTTGTGGGACAGGTGAATAATGCGGATCCTGTTTCAGTCTAAAGACTGAAACAGGATCCGCACTTTTCACCGTTCCTTTCAGAATCATTTGATTCATCAGCTAGGAATGGCGATTGCTTCTCCAGACCAATCGAAGGCTAGGCCAAAGTACCTGGATCTTTCCCAGAGGTGTGTGGCCCAACTTTTGAAAGAACCGCTAAGTGGAGAACTATTTGGTATTTTTCCTAAGCACTTTTCACCGTAATTGTCCTAAGGTTGGTCTCTGCATCCTTAAGCATACCAGTGTTTTCACAGACGAAACAGGCTGAGGCCCAGTAATCTTGGCATTTCCAATAGTTGGTCTTAGAGACTACCAAGAAAGTGTTCTTTTAAGTATTATTCCTTTGTGGTTTCAGCATTATTTTCAGAACCCGAGCAGGGTTCTCGCATTAGCATAAGAATCCTGCCTGGTAGTTGAGATTTCATGGTGGGGTGTAACTGCGGGGCTTCTGTCTGCCCTGCCTTTGATTTGTTTACCTCCAGAGTTGGAAAGTGCATAGTTGCGTGAGATGGGAAAAGTGTGGATCGTGCTTCAGATTTCATCCTGATACTTTGAAATGACCAGTGTGTTGGTAGTTATTTGCCATTTCCATGGCGTTTGGCACCGTAATAATCATGAGGTCGGTCTCTGCATCTTGAAGCCTATGATGCTTTTTGCAGAGAAACCTCTGCTGAGGCCCAGGTAACTTGCTATTTTCCATAGCTGGCACAGGAGCCTTGGAAGATAGGATTGTATTCAGTATTATTTCACCATTTTTTCACCACTGTTTCAAGAACGGGAGCCCTTTTCAACCGTTAGCGGAAGAATCCTTCTTTGGAGATGAGATATTTTTCTGGGGTGGCAAGTGCAGGGCCTCTGTCAGTCCTGGGTTTGTTGCACTAGCGCCAGACATGAGAAGTGCGCCTTTGTGGGACAGGTGAATAGTGCGGATCCTGTTTCAGTCTAAAGACTGAAACAGGATCCACACTTTTCACCGTTCCTTTCAGAATCATTTGATTCATCAGCTAGGAATGGCGATTGCTTCTCCAGACCAATCGAAGGCTAGGCCAAAGTACCTCGATCTTTCCCAGAGGTGTGTGGCCCAACTTTTGAAAGAACCGCTAAGTGGAGAACTATTTGGTATTTTTCCTAAGCACTTTTCACCGTAATTGTCCTAAGGTTGGTCTCTGCATCCTTAAGCATACCAGAGTTTTCACAGACGAAACAGGCTGAGGCCCATTAATCTTGGCATTTCCAATAGTTGGTCCTAGAGACTACCAAGAAAGTGTTCTTTTAAGTATTATTGTGTTGTGGTTTCAGCATTATTTTCAGAACCCGAGCAGGGTTCTCGCATTAGCATAAGAATCCTGCCTGGTAGTTGAGATTTCATGGTGGGGTGTAACTGCGGGGCTTCTGTCTGCCCTGCCTTTGATTTGTTTACCTCCAGAGTTGGAAAGTGCATAGTTGCGTGAGATGGGAAAAGTGTGGATCGTGCTTCAGATTTCATCCTGACACTTTGAAATGACCAGTGTGTTGGTAATTATTTGCCATTTCCATGGCGTTTGGCACCGTAATAGTCATGAGGTCGGTCTCTGCATCCTGAAGCCTATGATGCTTTTTGCAGAGAAACCTCTGCTGAGGCCCAGGTAACTTCCTATTTCCCATAGCTGGCACAGGAGCCTTGGAAGATAGGATTGTTTTCAGTATTATTTCACCATTTTTTCACCACTGTTTCAAGAACGGGAGCCCTTTTCAACCGTTAGCAGAAGAATCCTTCTTTGGAAATGAGATATTTTTCTGGGGTGGCAAGTGCAGGGCCTCTGTCAGTCCTGGGTTTGTTGGACTAGCGCCAGACATGAGAAGTGCGCCTTTGTGGGACAGGTGAATAGTGCGGATCCTGTTTCAGTCTAAAGACTGAAACAGGATCCGCACTTTTCACCGTTCCTTTCAGAATCATTTGATTCATCAGCTAGGAATGGCGATTGCTTCTCCAGACCAATCGAAGGCTAGGCCAAAGTAACTCGATCTTTCCAAGAGGTGTGTCCCAACTTTTGAAAGAACCGCTAAGTGGAGAACTATTTGGTATTTTTCCTAAGCACTTTTCACTGTAATTGTCCTAAGGTTGGTCTCTGCATCCTTAAGCATACCAGAGTTTTCACAGACGAAACAGGCTGAGGCCCATTAATCTTGGCATTTCCAATAGTTGGTCCTAGAGACTACCAAGAAAGTGTTCTTTTAAGTATTATTCTGTTGTGGTTTCAGCATTATTTTCAGAACCCAAGCAGGGTTCTCGCATTAGCATAAGAATTCTGCCTGGTAGTTGAGATTTCATGGTGGGGTGTAAGTTCGGGGCTTCTGTCAGCCCTGCCTTTGATTTGTTTACCTCCAGAGTTGGAAAGTGCATATTTCCGTGAGATGGGAAAAGTGTGGATCGTGCTTCAGATTTCATCCTGACACTTTGAAATGACCAGTGTGTTGGTAATTATTTGCCATTTCCATGGCGTTTGGCACCCTAATAGTCATGAGGTCGGTCTCTGAATCCTGAAGCCTATGATGCTTTTTGCAGAGAAACCTCTGCTGAGGCCCAGGTAACTTGCTATTTCCCATAGCTGGCACAGGAGCCTTGGAAGATAGGATTGTTTTCAGTATTATTTCACCATTTTTTCACCACTGTTTCAAGAACGGGAGCCCTTTTCAACCGTTAGCGGAAGAATCCTTCTTTGGAGATGAGATATTTTTCTGGGGTGGCAAGTGCAGGGCCTCTGTCAGTCCTGGGTTTGTTGGACTAGCGCGAGACATGAGAAGTGCGCCTTTGTGGGACAGGTGAATAGTGCGGATCCTGTTTCAGTCTAAAGACTGAAACAGGATCCGCACTTTTCACCGTTCCTTTCAGAATCATTTGATTCATCAGCTAGGAATGGCAATTGCTTCTCCAGACCAATCGAAGGCTAGGCCAAAGTACCTCGATCTTTCCAAGAGGTGTGTGGCCCAACTTTTGAAAGAACCGCTAAGTGGAGAACTATTTGGTATTTTTCCTAAGCACTTTTCACCGTAGTTGTCCTAAGGTTGGTCTCTGCATCCTTAAGCATACCAGAGTTTTCACAGACGAAACAGGCTGAGGCCCAGTAACCTTGGCATTTCCAATAGTTGGTCCTAGAGACTACCAAGAAAGTGTTCTTTTAAGTATTATTCTGTTGTGGTTTCAGCATTATTTTCAGAACCCGAGCAGGGTTCTCGCATTAGCATAAGAATCCTGCCTGGTAGCTGAGATTTCTGGGTGGGGTGTAGGTGCGGGGCTTCTGTCAGCCCTGCCTTTGATTTGTTTACCTCCATAGTTGGAAAGTGCATATTTGCGTGAGATGGGAAAAGTGTGGATCGTGCTTCAGATTTCATCCTGACACTTTGAAATGACCAGTGTGTTGGTAATTATTTGCCATTTCCATGGCGTTTGGCACCGTAATAGTTATGAGGTCGGTCTCTGCATCATGAAGCCTATGATGCTTTTTGCAGAGAAACCTCTGCTGAGGCCCAGGTAACTTGCTATTTCCCATAGCTGGAACAGGAGCCTTGGAAGATAGGATTGTTTTCAGTATGATTTCACCATTTTTTCACCACTGTTTCAAGAACGGGAGCCCTTTTCAACCGTTAGCGGAAGAATCCTTCTTTGGAGATGAGATATTTTTCTGGGGTGGCAAGTTCAGGGCCTCTGTCAGTCCTGGGTTTGTTGGACTAGCGCCAGACATGAGAAGCGCGCCTTTGTGGGACAGGTGAATAGTGCGGATCCTGTTTCAGTCTAAAGACTGAAGCACTTTTCACCGTAATTGTCCTAAGGTTGGTCTCTGCATCCTTAAGCATACCAGAGTTTTCACAGACAAAACAGGCTGAGGCCCATTAATCTTGGCATTTCCAATAGTTGGTCCTAGAGACTACCAAGAAAGTGTTCTTCTAAGTATTATTCCGTTGTGCTTTCAGCATTATTTTCAGAACCCGAGCAGGGTTCTCGCATTAGCATAAGAATCCTGCCTGGTAGTTGAGA
Source organism: Lemur catta (assembly GCF_020740605.2). Classification (NCBI taxonomy): domain Eukaryota; kingdom Metazoa; phylum Chordata; class Mammalia; order Primates; family Lemuridae; genus Lemur; species Lemur catta. The sequence continues at coordinate 1,245,516 of NW_025423734.1, read as the reverse complement.
TTTCATGGTGGGGTGTAAGTGCGGGGCTTCTGTCAGCCCTGCCTTTGATTTGTTTACCTCCATAGTTGGAAAGTGCATATTTGCATGAGATGGGAAAAGTGTGGATCGTGCTTCAGATTTCATCCTGACACTTTGAAATGACCAGTGTGTTGGTAATTATTTGCCATTTCCATGGCGTTTGGCACCGTAATAGTCATGAGGTCGGTCTCTGCATCCTGAAGCCTATGATGCTTTTTGCAGAGAAACCTCTGCTGAGGCCCAGGTAACTTGCTATTTCCCATAGCTGGCACAGGAGCCTTGGAAGATAGGATTGTTTTCAGTATTATTTCACCATTTTTTCACCACTGTTTCAAGAACGGGAGCCCTTTTCAACCGTTAGCGGAAGAATCCTTCTTTGGAGATGAGATATTTTTCTGGGGTGGCAAGTGCAGGGCCTCTGTCAGTCCTGGGTTTGTTGGACTAGCGCCAGACATGAGAAGTGCGCCTTTGTGGGACAGGTGAATAGTGCGGATACTGTTTCAGTCTAAAGACTGAAACAGGATCCACACTTTTCACCGTTCCTTTCAGAATCATTTGATTCATCAGCTAGGAATGGCGATTGCTTCTCCAGACCAATCGAAGGCTAGGCCAAAGTTCCTCGATCTTTCCAAGAGGTGTGTGGCCCAACTTTTGAAAGAACCGCTAAGTGGAGAACTATTTGGTATTTTTCCGAAGCACTTTTCACCGTAATTGTCCTAAGGTTGGTCTCTGCATCCTTAAGCATACCAGACTTTTCACAGACGAAACAGGCTGAGGCCCATTAATCTTGGCATTTCCAATAGTTGGTCCTAGAGACTACCAAGAAAGTGTTCTTTTAAGTATTATTCTGTTGTGGTTTCAGCATTATTTTCAGAACCCGAGCAGGGTTCTCGCATTAGCATAAGAATCCTGCCTGGTAGTTGAGATTTCATGGTGGGGTGTAAGTGCGGGGCTTCTGTCAGCCCTGCCTTTGATTTGTTTACCTCCAGAGTTGGAAAGTGCATAGTTGCGTGAGATGGGAAAAGTGTGGATCGTGCTTCAGATTTCATCCAGTCACTTTGAAATGACCAGTGTGTTGGTAATTATTTGCCATTTCCATGGCGTTTGGCACCGTAATAGTCATGAGGTCGGTCTCTGCATCCTGAAGCCTATGATGCTTTTTGCAGAGAAACCTCTGCTGAGGCCCAGGTAACTTGCTATTTCCCATAGCTGGCACAGGAGCCTTGGAAGATAGGATTGTTTTCAGTATTATTTCACCATTTTTTCACCACTGTTTCAAGAACGGGAGCCCTTTTCAACCGTTAGCGGAAGAATCCTTCTTTGGAGATGAGATATTTTTCTGGGGTGGCAAGTGCAGGGCCTCTGTCAGTCCTGGGTTTGTTGGACTAGCGCCAGACATGAGAAGTGCGCCTTTGTGGGACAGGTGAATAGTGCGGATCCTGTTTCAGTCTAAAGACTGAAACAGGATCCGCACTTTTCACCGTTCCTTTCAGAATCATTTGATTCATCAGCTAGGAATGGCGATTGCTTCTCCAGACCAATCGAAGGCTAGGCCAAAGTAACTCGATCTTTCCAAGAGGTGTGTGGCCCAACTTTTGAAAGAACCGCTAAGTGGAGAACTATTTGGTATTTTTCCTAAGCACTTTTCACCGTAATTGTCCTAAGGTTGGTCTCTGCATCCTTAAGCATACGAGAGTTTTCACAGACGAAACAGGCTGAGGCCCATTAATCTTGGCATTTCCAATAGTTGGTCCTAGAGACTACCAAGAATGTGTTTTTTTAAGTATTATTCCGTTGTGGTTTCAGCATTATTTTCAGAAACCAAGCAGGGTTCTCGCATTACCATAAGAATCCTGCCTGGTAGTTGAGATTTCTGGGTGGGGTGTAAGTGCGGGGCTTCTGTCAGCCCTGCCTTTGATTTGTTTACCTCCAGAGTTGGAAAGTGCATAGTTGCGTGAGATGGGAAAAGTGTGGATCGTGCTTCAGATTTCATCCTGACACTTTGAAATGACCAGTGTGTTGGTAATTATTTGCCATTTCCATGGCGTTTGGCACCGTAATAGTCATGGGGTCGGTCTCTGCATCCTGAAGCCTATGATGCTTTTTGCCGAGAAACCTCTGCTGAGGCCCAGGTAGCTTGCTATTTCCCATAGCTGGCACAGGAGCCTTGGAAGATAGGATTGTTTTCGATTATTATTTCACCATTTTTTCACCACTGTTTCAAGAACCGGAGCCCTTTTCAACCGTTAGCGGAAGAATCCTTCTTTGGAGATGAGATATTTTTCTGGGGTGGCAAGTGCAGGGCCTCTGTCAGTCCTGGGTTTGTTGGACTAGCGCCAGACATGAGAAGTGCGCCTTTGTGGGACAGGTGAATAGTGCGGATCCTGTTTCAGTCTAAAGACTGAAACAGGATCCGCACTTTTCACCGTTCCTTTCAGAATCATTTGATTCATCAGCTAGGAATGGCGATTGCTTCTCCAGACCAATCGAAGGCTAGGCCAAAGTACCTCGATCTTTCCAAGTGGAGTGTGGCTCAACTTTTGAAAGAACCGCTAAGTGGAGAACTATTTGGTATTTTTCCTAAGCACTTTTCACCGTAATTGTCCTAAGGTTGGTCTCTTCATCCTTAAGCATACCAGAGTTTTCACAGACGAAACAGGCTGAGGCCCATTAATCTTGGCATTTCCAATAGTTGGTCCTAGAGACTACCAAGAAAGTGTTCTTTTAAGTATTACTCTGTTGTGGTTTCAGCATTATTTTCAGAACCCGAGCAGGGTTCTCGCATTAGCATAAGAATCCTGCCTGGTAGTTGAGATTTCATGGTGGGGTGTAAGTGCGGGGCTTCTGTCAGCCCTGCCTTTGATTTGTTTACCTCCAGAGTTGGAAAGTACATATTTGCGTGAGATGGGAAAAGTGTGGATCGTGCTTCAGATTTAATCCAGACACTTTGAAATGACCAGTGTGTTCGTAATTATTTTGCCATTTCCATGGCTTTTGGCACCGTAATAGTCATGAGGTCGGTCTCTGCATCCTGAAGCCTATGATGCTTTCTGCAGAGAAACCTCTGCTGAGGCCCAGGTAACTTGCTATTTCCCATAGCTGGCACAGGAGCCTTGGAAGATAGGATTGTTTTCAGTATTATTTCACCATTTTTTCACCACTGTTTCAAGAACGGGAGCCCTTTTCAACCGTTAGCGGAAGAATCCTTCTTTGGAGATGAGATATTTTTCTGGGGTGGCAAGTGCAGGGCCTCTGTCAGTCCTGGGTTTGTTGGACTAGCGCCAGACATGAGAAGTGCGCCTTTGTCGGACAGGTGAATAGTGCGGATCCTGTTTCAGTCTAAAGACTGAAACAGGATCCGCACTTTTCACCGTTCCTTTCAGAATCATTTGATTCATCAGCTAGGAATGGCGATTGCTTCTCCAGACCAATCGAAGGCTAGGCCGAAGTACCTCGATCTTTCCAAGAGGTGTGTGGCCCAACTTTTGAAAGAACCGCTAAGTGGAGAACTATTTGGTATTTTTCCTAAGCACTTTTCACCGTAATTGTCCTAAGGTTGGTCTCTGCATCCTTAAGCATACCAGTGTTTTCACAGACGAAACAGGCTGAGGCCCAGTAATCTTGGCATTTCCAATAGTTGGTCTTAGAGACTACCAAGAAAGTGTTCTTTTAAGTATTATTCCTTTGTGGTTTCAGCATTATTTTCAGAACCCGAGCAGGGTTCTCGCATTAGCATAAGAATCCTGCCTGGTAGTTGAGATTTCTGGGTGGGGTGTAAGTGCGGGGCTTCTGTCAGCCCTGCCTTTGATTTGTTTACCTCCAGAGTTGGAAAGTGCATATTTGCGTGAGATGGGAAAAGTTTGGATCGTGCTTCAGATTTCATCCTGACACTTTGAAATGACCAGTGTGTTGGTAATTATTTGCCATTTCCATGGCGTTTGGCACCGTAATAGTCATGAGGTCGGTCTCTGCATCCTGAAGCCTATGATGCTTTTTGCAGAGAAACCTCTGCTGAGGCCCAGGTAACTTGCTATTTCCCATAGCTGGCACAGGAGCCTTGGAAGATAGGATGGTTTTCAGAATTATTTCACCATTTTTTCACCACTGTTTCAAGAACGGGAGGCTTTTTCAACCGTTAGCGGAAGAATCCTTCTTTGGAGATGAGATATTTTCCTGGGGTGGCAAGTGCAGGGCCTCTGTCAGTCCTGGGTTTGTTGGACTAGCGCCAGACATGAGAAGTGCGCCTTTGTGGGACAGGTGAATAGTGCGGATCCTGTTTCAGTCTAAAGACTGAAACTGGATCCGCTCTTTTCACCGTTCCTTTCAGAATCATTTGATTCATCAGCTAGGAATGGCGATTGCTTCTCCAGACCAATCGAAGGCTAGGCCAAAGTAACTCGATCTTTCCAAGAGGTGTGTGGCCCAACTTTTGAAAGAACCGCTAAGTGGAGAACTATTTGGTATTTTTCCTAAGCACTTTTCACCGTAATTGTCCTAAGGTTGGTCTCTGCAGCCTTAAGCATACCAGAGTTTTCACAGACGAAACAGGCTGAGGCCCATTAATCTTGGCATTTCCAATAGTTGGTCCTAGAGACTACCAAGAAAGTGTTCTTTTAAGTATTATTCTGTTGTGGTTTCAGCATTATTTTCAGAACCCGAGCAGGGTTCTCGCATTAGCATAAGAATCCTGCCTGGTAGTTGAGATTTCATAGTGGGGTGTAAGTGCGGGGCTTCTGTCAGCCCTGCCTTTGATTTGATTACCTCCAGAGTTGGAAAGTGCATTTTTGCGTGAGATGGGAAAAGTGTGAATCGTGCTTCAGATTTCATCCCGACACTTTTAAATGACCAGTGTGTTGGTAATTATTTGCCATTTCCATGGCGTTTGGCACCGTAATAGTCATGAGGTCGGTCTCTGCATCCTGAAGGCTATGATGCTTTTTGCAGAGAAACCTCTGCTGAGGCCCAGGTAACTTGCTATTTCCCATAGCTGGCACAGGAGCCTTGGAAGATAGGATTGTTTTCAGTATTATTTCACCATTTTTTCACCACTGTTTCAAGAACGGGAGCCCTTTTCAACCGCTAGCGGAAGAATACTTCTTTGGAGATGAGATATTTTTCTGGGGTGGCAAGTGCAGGGCCTCTGTCAGTCCTGGGTTCGTTGGACTGGCGCCAGACATGAGAAGTGCGCCTTTGTGGGACAGGTGAATAGTGCGGATCCTGTTTCAGTCTAAAGACTGAAACAGGATCCGCACTTTTCACCACTCCTTTCAGAATCATTTGGTTCATCAGCTAGGAATGCCGATTGCTTCTCCAGACCAATCGAAGGCTAGGCCAAAGTACCTCGATCTTTCCAAGAGGTGTGTGGCCCAACTTTTGAAAGAACCGCTAAGTGGAGAACTATTTGGTATTTTTCCTAAGCACTTTTCACCGTAGTTGTCCTAAGGTTGGTCTCTGCATCCTTAAGCATACCAGAGTTTTCACAGACGAAACAGGCTGAGGCCCAGTAAACTTGGCATTACCAAAAGTTGGTCCTAGAGACTACCAAGAAAGTGTTCTTTTAAGTATTATTCTGTTGTGGTTTCAGCATTATTTTCAGAAAAGGAGCAGGGTTCTCGCATTAGCATAAGAATGCTGCCTGGTAGTTGAGATTTCATGGTGGGGTGTAAGTGCCCGGCTTCTGTCAGCCCTGCCTTTGATTTGTTTACCTCCAGAGTTGGAAAGTGCATATTTGCGTGAGATGGGAAAAGTGTGGATCGTGCTTCAGATTTCATCCTGACACTTTGAAATGACCAGTGTGTTGGTAATTATTTCCCATTTCCATGGCGTTTGGCACCGTAATAGTCATGAGGTCGGTCTCTGCATCCTGAAGCCTATGATGTTTTTTGGAGAGAAACCTCTGCTGAGGCCCAGGTAACTTGCTATTTCCCATAGCTGGCACAGGAGCCTTGGAAGATAGGATTGTTTTCAGTATTATTTCACCATTTTTTCACCACTGTTTCAAGAACGGGAGCCCTTTTCAGCCGTTAGCGGAAGAATCCTTCTTTGGAGATGAGATATTTTTCTGGGGTGGCAAGTGCAGGGCCTCTGTCAGTCCTGGGTTTGTTGGACTAGCGCCAGACATGAGAAGTGCGCCTTTGTGGGACAGGTGAATAGTGCGGATCCTGTTTCAGTCTAAAGACTGAAACAGGATCCGCACTTTTCACCGTTCCTTTCAGAATCATTTGATTCATCACCTAGGAATGGCGATTGCTTCTCCAGACCAATCGAAGGCTAGGCCAAAGTAACTCGATCTTTCCAAGAGGTGTGTGGTCCAACTTTTGAAAGAACCGCTAAGTGGAGAACTATTTGGTATTTTTCGTAAGCACTTTTCACCGTAATTGTCCTAAGGTTGGTCTCTGCATCCTTAAGCATACCAGAGTTTTCACAGACGAAACAGGCTGAGGCCCATTAATCTTGGCATTTCCAATAGTTGGTCCTAGAGACTACCAAGAAAATGTTCTTTTAAATATTATTCTGTTGTGGTTTCAGCATCATTTTCAGAACCCGAGCAGGGTTCTCGCATTAGCATAAGAATCCTGCCTGGTAGTTGAGATTTCATGGTGGGGTGTAAGTGCGGGTCTTCTGTCAGCCCTGCCTTTGATTTGTTTACCTCCAGAGTTGGAAAGTGCATATTTGCGTGAGATGGGAAAAGTGTGGATCGTGCTTCAGATTTCATCCTGACACTTTGAAATGACCAGTGTGTTGGTAATTATTTGCCATTTCCATGGCGTTTGGCACCGTAATAGTCATGAGGTCGGTCTCTGCATCCTGAAGCCTATGATGGTTTTTGCAGAGAAACCTCTGCTGAGGCCCAGGTAACTTGCTATTTCCCATAGCTGGCACAGGAGCCTTGAAAGATAGGATTGTTTTCAGTATTATTTCACCATTTTTTCACCACTGTTTCAAGAACGGGAGCCCTTTTCAACCGTTAGCGGAAGAATCCTTCTTAGGAGATGAGATATTTTTCTGGGGTGGCAAGTGCAGGGCCTCTGTCAGTCCTGGGTTTGTTGGACTAGCGCCAGACATGAGAAGTGCGCCTTTGTGGGACAGGTGAATAGTGCGGATCCTGTTTCAGTCTAAAGACTGAAACAGGATCCGCACTTTTCACCGTTCCTTTCAGAATCATTTGATTCATCAGCTAGGAATGGCGATTGCTCCTCCAGACCAATCGAAGGCTAGGCCAAAGTACCTCGATCTTTCCAAGAGGTGTGTGGCCCAACTTTTGAAAGAACCGCAAAGTGGAGAAGTCTTTGGTATTTTTCCTAAGCACTTTTCACCGTAATTGTCCTAAGGTTGGTCTCTGCATCCTTAAGCATACCAGAGTTTTCACAGACGAAACAGGCTGAGGCCCATTAATCTTGGCATTTCCAATAGTTGGTGCTACAGACTACCAAGAAAGTGTTTTTTTAAGTATTATTCCATTGTGGTTTCAGCATTTTTTTCAGAACCCGAGCAGGGTTCTCGCATTAGCATAAGAATCCTGCCTGGTAGTTGAGATTTCTGGGTGGGGTGTAAGTGCGGGGCTTCTGTCAGCCCTGCCTTTGATTTGTTTACCTCCAGAGTTGGAAAGTGCATAGTTGCGTGAGATGGGAAAAGTGTGGATCGTGCTTCAGATTTCATCCTGACACTTTGAAATGACCAGTGTGTTGGTAATTATTTGCCATTTCCATGGCGTTTGGCCCCGTAATAGTCATGAGGTCGGTCTCTGCATCCTGAAGCCTATGATGCTTTTTGCAGAGAAACCTCTGCTAAGGCCCAGGTAACTTGCTATTTCCCATAGCTGGCACAGGAGCCTTGGAAGATAGGATTGTTTTCAGTATTATTTCACCATTTTTTCACCACTGTTTCAAGAACGGGAGCCCTTTTCAACCGTTAGCGGAAGAATCCTTCTTTGGAGATGAGATATTTTTCTGGCGTGGCAAGTGCAGGGCCTCTGTCAGTCTTCGGTTTGTTGGACTAGCGCCAGACATGAGTAGTGCGCCTTTGTGGGACAGGTGAATAGTGCGGATCCTGTTTCAGTCTAAAGACTGAAACAGGATCCGCACTTTTCACCGTTCCTTTCAGAATCATTTGATTCATCAGCTAGGAATGGCGATTGCTCCTCCAGACCAATCGAAGGCTAGGCCAAAGTACCTCGATCTTTCCAAGAGGTGTGTGGCCCAACTTTTGAAAGAACCGCTAAGTGGAGAACTATTTGGTATTTTTCCTAAGCACTTTTCACCGTAATTGTCCTAAGGTTGGTCTCTGCATCCTTAAGCATACGAGAGTTTTCACAGACGAAACAGGCTGAGGCCCAGTAATCTTGGCATTTCCAATAGTTGGTCCTAGAGACTACCAAGAAAGTGTTTTTTTAAGTATTATTCCGTTGTGGTTTCAGCATTATTTTCAGAACCGGAGCAGGGTTCTCGCATTAGCATAAGAATCGTGCCTGGTAGTTGAGATTTCTGGGTGGGGAGTAGGTGTGGGCCTTTGTCAGCCCTGCCTTTGATTTGTTTACCTCCAGAGTTGGAAAGTGCATATTTGCGTGAGATGGGAAAAGTGTGGATCGTGCTTCAGATTTCATCCTGACACTTTGAAATGACCAGTGTGTTGGTAATTATTTGCCATTTCCATGGCGTTTGGCACCGTAATAGTCATGAGGTCGGTCTCTGCATCCTGAAGACTATGACGCTTTTTGCAGAGAAACCTCTGCTGAGGCCCAGGTAACTTGCTATTTCCCATAGCTGGCACAGGAGCCTTGGAAGATAGGATTGTTTTCAGTATTATTTCACCATTTTTTCACCACTGTTTCAAGAACGGGAGCCCTTTTCAACCGTTAGCGGAAGAATCCTTCTTTGGAGATGAGATATTTTTCTGGCGTGGCAAGTGCAGGGCCTCTGTCAGTCCTGGGTTTGTTGGACTAGCGCCAGACATGAGAAGTGCGCCTTTGTGGGACAGGTGAATAGTGCGGATCCTGTTTCAGTCTAAAGACTGAAACAGGATCCGCACTTTTCACCGTTCCTTTCAGAATCATTTGATTCATCAGCTAGGAATGGCGATTGCTTCTCCAGACCAATCGAAGGCTAGGCCAAAGTAACTCGATCTTTCCAAGAGGTGTGTGGCCCAACTTTTGAAAGAACCGCTAAGTGGAGAACTATTTGGTATTTTTCGTAAGCACTTTTCACCGTAATTGTCCTAAGGTTGATCTCTGCATCCTTAAGCATACCAGAGTTTTCACAGACGAAACAGGCTGAGGCCCAGTAATCTTGGCATTTCCAATAGTTGGTCCTAGAGACTACCAAGAAAATGTTCTTTTAAATATTATTCTGTTGTGGTTTCAGCCTCATTTTCAGAACCCGAGCAGGGTTCTCGCATTAGCATAAGAATCCTGCCTGGTAGTTGAGATTTCATGGTGGGGTGTAAGTGCGGGGCTTCTGTCAGCCCTGCCTTTGATTTGTTTACCTCCAGAGTTGGAAAGTACATATTTGCGTGAGATGGGAAAAGTGTGGATCGTGCTTCAGATTTAATCCAGACACTTTGAAATGACCAGTGTGTTCGTAATTATTTTGCCATTTCCATGGCTTTTGGCACCGTAATAGTCATGAGGTCGGTCTCTGCATCCTGAAGCCTATGATGCTTTCTGCAGAGAAACCTCTGCTGAGGCCCAGGTAACTTGCTATTTCCCATAGCTGGCACAGGAGCCTTGGAAGATAGGATTGTTTTCAGTATTATTTCACCATTTTTTCACCACTGTTTCAAGAACGGGAGCCCTTTTCAACCGTTAGCGGAAGAATCCTTCTTTGGAGATGAGATATTTTTCTGGGGTGGCAAGTGCAGGGCCTCTGTCAGTCCTGGGTTTGTTGGACTAGCGCCAGACATGAGAAGTGCGCCTTTGTCGGACAGGTGAATAGTGCGGATCCTGTTTCAGTCTAAAGACTGAAACAGGATCCGCACTTTTCACCGTTCCTTTCAGAATCATTTGATTCATCAGCTAGGAATGGCGATTGCTTCTCCAGACCAATCGAAGGCTAGGCCGAAGTACCTCGATCTTTCCAAGAGGTGTGTGGCCCAACTTTTGAAAGAACCGCTAAGTGGAGAACTATTTGGTATTTTTCCTAAGCACTTTTCACCGTAATTGTCCTAAGGTTGGTCTCTGCATCCTTAAGCATACCAGTGTTTTCACAGACGAAACAGGCTGAGGCCCAGTAATCTTGGCATTTCCAATAGTTGGTCTTAGAGACTACCAAGAAAGTGTTCTTTTAAGTATTATTCCTTTGTGGTTTCAGCATTATTTTCAGAACCCGAGCAGGGTTCTCGCATTAGCATAAGAATCCTGCCTGGTAGTTGAGATTTCTGGGTGGGGTGTAAGTGCGGGGCTTCTGTCAGCCCTGCCTTTGATTTGTTTACCTCCAGAGTTGGAAAGTGCATATTTGCGTGAGATGGGAAAAGTTTGGATCGTGCTTCAGATTTCATCCTGACACTTTGAAATGACCAGTGTGTTGGTAATTATTTGCCATTTCCATGGCGTTTGGCACCGTAATAGTCATGAGGTCGGTCTCTGCATCCTGAAGCCTATGATGCTTTTTGCAGAGAAACCTCTGCTGAGGCCCAGGTAACTTGCTATTTCCCATAGCTGGCACAGGAGCCTTGGAAGATAGGATGGTTTTCAGAATTATTTCACCATTTTTTCACCACTGTTTCAAGAACGGGAGGCTTTTTCAACCGTTAGCGGAAGAATCCTTCTTTGGAGATGAGATATTTTCCTGGGGTGGCAAGTGCAGGGCCTCTGTCAGTCCTGGGTTTGTTGGACTAGCGCCAGACATGAGAAGTGCGCCTTTGTGGGACAGGTGAATAGTGCGGATCCTGTTTCAGTCTAAAGACTGAAACTGGATCCGCTCTTTTCACCGTTCCTTTCAGAATCATTTGATTCATCAGCTAGGAATGGCGATTGCTTCTCCAGACCAATCGAAGGCTAGGCCAAAGTAACTCGATCTTTCCAAGAGGTGTGTGGCCCAACTTTTGAAAGAACCGCTAAGTGGAGAACTATTTGGTATTTTTCCTAAGCACTTTTCACCGTAATTGTCCTAAGGTTGGTCTCTGCAGCCTTAAGCATACCAGAGTTTTCACAGACGAAACAGGCTGAGGCCCATTAATCTTGGCATTTCCAATAGTTGGTCCTAGAGACTACCAAGAAAGTGTTCTTTTAAGTATTATTCTGTTGTGGTTTCAGCATTATTTTCAGAACCCGAGCAGGGTTCTCGCATTAGCATAAGAATCCTGCCTGGTAGTTGAGATTTCATAGTGGGGTGTAAGTGCGGGGCTTCTGTCAGCCCTGCCTTTGATTTGATTACCTCCAGAGTTGGAAAGTGCATTTTTGCGTGAGATGGGAAAAGTGTGAATCGTGCTTCAGATTTCATCCCGACACTTTTAAATGACCAGTGTGTTGGTAATTATTTGCCATTTCCATGGCGTTTGGCACCGTAATAGTCATGAGGTCGGTCTCTGCATCCTGAAGGCTATGATGCTTTTTGCAGAGAAACCTCTGCTGAGGCCCAGGTAACTTGCTATTTCCCATAGCTGGCACAGGAGCCTTGGAAGATAGGATTGTTTTCAGTATTATTTCACCATTTTTTCACCACTGTTTCAAGAACGGGAGCCCTTTTCAACCGCTAGCGGAAGAATACTTCTTTGGAGATGAGATATTTTTCTGGGGTGGCAAGTGCAGGGCCTCTGTCAGTCCTGGGTTCGTTGGACTGGCGCCAGACATGAGAAGTGCGCCTTTGTGGGACAGGTGAATAGTGCGGATCCTGTTTCAGTCTAAAGACTGAAACAGGATCCGCACTTTTCACCACTCCTTTCAGAATCATTTGGTTCATCAGCTAGGAATGCCGATTGCTTCTCCAGACCAATCGAAGGCTAGGCCAAAGTACCTCGATCTTTCCAAGAGGTGTGTGGCCCAACTTTTGAAAGAACCGCTAAGTGGAGAACTATTTGGTATTTTTCCTAAGCACTTTTCACCGTAGTTGTCCTAAGGTTGGTCTCTGCATCCTTAAGCATACCAGAGTTTTCACAGACGAAACAGGCTGAGGCCCAGTAAACTTGGCATTACCAAAAGTTGGTCCTAGAGACTACCAAGAAAGTGTTCTTTTAAGTATTATTCTGTTGTGGTTTCAGCATTATTTTCAGAAAAGGAGCAGGGTTCTCGCATTAGCATAAGAATGCTGCCTGGTAGTTGAGATTTCATGGTGGGGTGTAAGTGCCGGGCTTCTGTCAGCCCTGCCTTTGATTTGTTTACCTCCAGAGTTGGAAAGTGCATATTTGCGTGAGATGGGAAAAGTGTGGATCGTGCTTCAGATTTCATCCTGACACTTTGAAATGACCAGTGTGTTGGTAATTATTTCCCATTTCCATGGCGTTTGGCACCGTAATAGTCATGAGGTCGGTCTCTGCATCCTGAAGCCTATGATGTTTTTTGGAGAGAAACCTCTGCTGAGGCCCAGGTAACTTGCTATTTCCCATAGCTGGCACAGGAGCCTTGGAAGATAGGATTGTTTTCAGTATTATTTCACCATTTTTTCACCACTGTTTCAAGAACGGGAGCCCTTTTCAGCCGTTAGCGGAAGAATCCTTCTTTGGAGATGAGATATTTTTCTGGGGTGGCAAGTGCAGGGCCTCTGTCAGTCCTGGGTTTGTTGGACTAGCGCCAGACATGAGAAGTGCGCCTTTGTGGGACAGGTGAATAGTGCGGATCCTGTTTCAGTCTAAAGACTGAAACAGGATCCGCACTTTTCACCGTTCCTTTCAGAATCATTTGATTCATCACCTAGGAATGGCGATTGCTTCTCCAGACCAATCGAAGGCTAGGCCAAAGTAACTCGATCTTTCCAAGAGGTGTGTGGTCCAACTTTTGAAAGAACCGCTAAGTGGAGAACTATTTGGTATTTTTCGTAAGCACTTTTCACCGTAATTGTCCTAAGGTTGGTCTCTGCATCCTTAAGCATACCAGAGTTTTCACAGACGAAACAGGCTGAGGCCCATTAATCTTGGCATTTCCAATAGTTGGTCCTAGAGACTACCAAGAAAATGTTCTTTTAAATATTATTCTGTTGTGGTTTCAGCATCATTTTCAGAACCCGAGCAGGGTTCTCGCATTAGCATAAGAATCCTGCCTGGTAGTTGAGATTTCATGGTGGGGTGTAAGTGCGGGTCTTCTGTCAGCCCTGCCTTTGATTTGTTTACCTCCAGAGTTGGAAAGTGCATATTTGCGTGAGATGGGAAAAGTGTGGATCGTGCTTCAGATTTCATCCTGACACTTTGAAATGACCAGTGTGTTGGTAATTATTTGCCATTTCCATGGCGTTTGGCACCGTAATAGTCATGAGGTCGGTCTCTGCATCCTGAAGCCTATGATGGTTTTTGCAGAGAAACCTCTGCTGAGGCCCAGGTAACTTGCTATTTCCCATAGCTGGCACAGGAGCCTTGAAAGATAGGATTGTTTTCAGTATTATTTCACCATTTTTTCACCACTGTTTCAAGAACGGGAGCCCTTTTCAACCGTTAGCGGAAGAATCCTTCTTAGGAGATGAGATATTTTTCTGGGGTGGCAAGTGCAGGGCCTCTGTCAGTCCTGGGTTTGTTGGACTAGCGCCAGACATGAGAAGTGCGCCTTTGTGGGACAGGTGAATAGTGCGGATCCTGTTTCAGTCTAAAGACTGAAACAGGATCCGCACTTTTCACCGTTCCTTTCAGAATCATTTGATTCATCAGCTAGGAATGGCGATTGCTCCTCCAGACCAATCGAAGGCTAGGCCAAAGTACCTCGATCTTTCCAAGAGGTGTGTGGCCCAACTTTTGAAAGAACCGCAAAGTGGAGAAGTCTTTGGTATTTTTCCTAAGCACTTTTCACCGTAATTGTCCTAAGGTTGGTCTCTGCATCCTTAAGCATACCAGAGTTTTCACAGACGAAACAGGCTGAGGCCCATTAATCTTGGCATTTCCAATAGTTGGTGCTACAGACTACCAAGAAAGTGTTTTTTTAAGTATTATTCCATTGTGGTTTCAGCATTTTTTTCAGAACCCGAGCAGGGTTCTCGCATTAGCATAAGAATCCTGCCTGGTAGTTGAGATTTCTGGGTGGGGTGTAAGTGCGGGGCTTCTGTCAGCCCTGCCTTTGATTTGTTTACCTCCAGAGTTGGAAAGTGCATAGTTGCGTGAGATGGGAAAAGTGTGGATCGTGCTTCAGATTTCATCCTGACACTTTGAAATGACCAGTGTGTTGGTAATTATTTGCCATTTCCATGGCGTTTGGCCCCGTAATAGTCATGAGGTCGGTCTCTGCATCCTGAAGCCTATGATGCTTTTTGCAGAGAAACCTCTGCTAAGGCCCAGGTAACTTGCTATTTCCCATAGCTGGCACAGGAGCCTTGGAAGATAGGATTGTTTTCAGTATTATTTCACCATTTTTTCACCACTGTTTCAAGAACGGGAGCCCTTTTCAACCGTTAGCGGAAGAATCCTTCTTTGGAGATGAGATATTTTTCTGGCGTGGCAAGTGCAGGGCCTCTGTCAGTCTTCGGTTTGTTGGACTAGCGCCAGACATGAGTAGTGCGCCTTTGTGGGACAGGTGAATAGTGCGGATCCTGTTTCAGTCTAAAGACTGAAACAGGATCCGCACTTTTCACCGTTCCTTTCAGAATCATTTGATTCATCAGCTAGGAATGGCGATTGCTCCTCCAGACCAATCGAAGGCTAGGCCAAAGTACCTCGATCTTTCCAAGAGGTGTGTGGCCCAACTTTTGAAAGAACCGCTAAGTGGAGAACTATTTGGTATTTTTCCTAAGCACTTTTCACCGTAATTGTCCTAAGGTTGGTCTCTGCATCCTTAAGCATACGAGAGTTTTCACAGACGAAACAGGCTGAGGCCCAGTAATCTTGGCATTTCCAATAGTTGGTCCTAGAGACTACCAAGAAAGTGTTTTTTTAAGTATTATTCCGTTGTGGTTTCAGCATTATTTTCAGAACCGGAGCAGGGTTCTCGCATTAGCATAAGAATCGTGCCTGGTAGTTGAGATTTCTGGGTGGGGAGTAGGTGTGGGCTTTTGTCAGCCCTGCCTTTGATTTGTTTACCTCCAGAGTTGGAAAGTGCATATTTGCGTGAGATGGGAAAAGTGTGGATCGTGCTTCAGATTTCATCCTGACACTTTGAAATGACCAGTGTGTTGGTAATTATTTGCCATTTCCATGGCGTTTGGCACCGTAATAGTCATGAGGTCGGTCTCTGCATCCTGAAGACTATGACGCTTTTTGCAGAGAAACCTCTGCTGAGGCCCAGGTAACTTGCTATTTCCCATAGCTGGCACAGGAGCCTTGGAAGATAGGATTGTTTTCAGTATTATTTCACCATTTTTTCACCACTGTTTCAAGAACGGGAGCCCTTTTCAACCGTTAGCGGAAGAATCCTTCTTTGGAGATGAGATATTTTTCTGGCGTGGCAAGTGCAGGGCCTCTGTCAGTCCTGGGTTTGTTGGACTAGCGCCAGACATGAGAAGTGCGCCTTTGTGGGACAGGTGAATAGTGCGGATCCTGTTTCAGTCTAAAGACTGAAACAGGATCCGCACTTTTCACCGTTCCTTTCAGAATCATTTGATTCATCAGCTAGGAATGGCGATTGCTTCTCCAGACCAATCGAAGGCTAGGCCAAAGTAACTCGATCTTTCCAAGAGGTGTGTGGCCCAACTTTTGAAAGAACCGCTAAGTGGAGAACTATTTGGTATTTTTCGTAAGCACTTTTCACCGTAATTGTCCTAAGGTTGATCTCTGCATCCTTAAGCATACCAGAGTTTTCACAGACGAAACAGGCTGAGGCCCAGTAATCTTGGCATTTCCAATAGTTGGTCCTAGAGACTACCAAGAAAATGTTCTTTTAAATATTATTCTGTTGTGGTTTCAGCCTCATTTTCAGAACCCGAGCAGGGTTCTCGCATTAGCATAAGAATCCTGCCTGGTAGTTGAGATTTCATGGTGGGGTGTAAGTGCGGGGCTTGTGTCAGCCCTGCCTTTGATTTGTTTACCTCCAGAGTTGGAAAGTGCATATTTGCGTGAGATGGGAAAAGTGTGGATCGTGCTTCTGATTTCATCCTGACACTTTGAAATGACCAGTGTGTTGGTAATTATTTGCCATTTCCATGGCGTTTGGCACCGTAATAGTCATGAGGTCGGTCTCTGCATCCTGAAGCCTATGATGCTTTTTGCAGAGAAACCTCTGCTGAGGCCCAGGTAACTTGCTATTTCCCATAGCTGGCACAGGAGCCTTGAAAGATAGGATTGTTTTCAGTATTATTTCACCATTTTTTCACCACTGTTTCAAGAACGGGAGCCCTTTTCAACCGTTAGCGGAAGAATCCTTCTTAGGAGATGAGATATTTTTCTGGGGTGGCAAGTGCAGGGCCTCTGTCAGTCCTGGGTTTGTTGGACTAGCGCCAGACATGAGAAGTGCGCCTTTGAGGGACAGGTGAATAGTGCGGATCCTGTTTCAGTCTAAAGACTGAAACAGGATCCGCACTTTTCACCGTTCCTTTCAGAATCATTTGATTCATCAGCTAGGAATGGCGATTGCTCCTCCAGACCAATCGAAGGCTAGGCCAAAGTACCTCGATCTTTCCAAGAGGTGTGTGGCCCAACTTTTGAAAGAACCGCTAAGTGGAGAACTCTTTGGTATTTTTCCTAAGCACTTTTCTCCGTAATTGTCCTAAGGTTGGTCTCTGCATCCTTAAGCATAGGAGAGTTTTCACAGACGAAACAGGCTGAGACCCAGTAATCTTGGCATTTCCAATAGTTGGTCCTACAGACTACCAAGAAAGTGTTTTTTTAAGTATTATTCCGTTGTGGTTTCAGCATTATTTTCAGAACCCGAGCAGGGTTCTCGCATTAGCATAAGAATCCTGCCTGGTAGTTGAGATTTCTGGGTGGGGTGTAGGTGCGGGCTTTTGTCAGCCCTGCCTTTGATTTGTTTACCTCCAGAGTTGGAAAGTGCATATTTGCGTAAGATGGGAAAAGTGTGGATCGTGCTTCAGATTTCATCCTGACACTTTGAAATGACCAGTGTGTTGGTAATTATTTGCCATTTCCATGGCGTCTGGCACCGTAATAGTCATGAGGTCGGTCTCTGCATCCTGAAGCCTATGATGCTTTTTGCAGAGAAACCTCTGCTGAGGCCCAGGTAACTTTCTATTTCCCATAGCTGGCACAGGAGCCTTGGAAGATAGGATTGTTTTCAGTATTATTTCACCATTTTTTCACCACTGTTTCAAGAACGGGAGCCCTTTTCAGCCGTTAGCGGAAGAATCCTTCTTTGGAGATGAGATATTTTTCTGGGGTGGCAAGTGCAGGGCCTCTGTCAGTCCTGGGTTTGTTGGACTAGCGCCAGACATGAGAAGTGCGCCTTTGTGGGACAGGTGAATAGTGCGGATCCTGTTTCAGTCTAAAGACTGAAACAGGATCCGCACTTTTCACCGTTCCTTTCAGAATCATTTGATTCATCAGCTAGGAATGGGGATTGCTTCTCCAGACCAATCGAAGGCTAGGCCAAAGTACCTCGATCTTTCCAAGAGGTGTGTGGCCCAACTTTTGAAAGAACCGCTAAGTGGAGAACTATTTGGTATTTTTCCTAAGCACTTTTCACCGTAATTGTCCTAAGGTTGGTCTCTGCATCCTTAAGCATACCAGAGTTTTCACAGACGAAACAGGCTGAGGCCCATTAATCTTGGCATTTCCAATACTTGGTCCTACAGACTACCAAGAAAGTGTTTTTTTAAGTATTATTCCATTGTGGTTTCAGCATTATTTTCAGAACCCGAGCAGGGTTCTTGCATTACCATAAGAATCCTGCCTGGTAGTTGAGATTTCTGGGTGGGGTGTAAGTGCGGGGCTTCTGTCAGCCCTGCCTTTGATTTGTTTACCTCCAGAGTTGGAAAGTGCATATTTGCGTAAGATGGGAAAAGTGTGGATTGTGCTTCAGATTTCATCCAGACACTTTGAAATGACCAGTGTGTTGGTAATTATTTGCCATTTCCATGGCGTTTGGCCCCGTAATAGTCATGAGGTCTGTCTCTGCATCCTGAAGCCTATGATGCTTTTTGCAGAGAAACCTCTGCTGAGGCCCAGGTAACTTGCTATTTCTCATAGCTGGCACAGGAGCCTTGGAGGATAGGATTGTTTTCAGTATTATTTCGCCATTTTTTCACCACTGTTTCAAGAACGGGAGCCCTTTTCAACCGTTAGCGGAAGAATCCTTCTTTGGAGATGTGATATTTTTCTAGGGTGGCAAGTGCAGGGTCTCTGTCAGTCCTGGGTTTGTTGGAGTAGCGCCAGACATGAGAAGTGCGCCTTTGTGGGACAGGTGAATAGTGCGGATCCTGTTTCAGTCTAAAGACTGAAACAGGATCCGCACTTTTCACCGTTCCTTTCAGAATCATTTGATTCATCAGCTAGGAATGGCGATTGCTTCTCCAGACCAATCGAAGGCTAGGCCAAAGTACCTCGATATTTCCAAGAGGTGTGTGGCCCAACTTTTGAAAGAACCGCTAAGTGGAGAACTATTTGGTATTTTTCCTAAGCACTTTTCACCGTAATTGTCCTAAGGTTGGTCTCTGCATCCTTAAGCATACCAGAGTTTTCACAGACGAAACAGGCTGAGGCCCAGTAATCTTGGCATTTCCAATAGTTGGTCCTAGAGACTACCAAGAAAGTGTTTTTTTAATTATTATTCCGTTGTGGTTTCAACATTATTTTCAGAACCCGAGCAGGGTTCTCGCATTACCATAAGAATCCTGCCTGGTAGTTGAGATTTCTGGGTGGGGTGTAAGTGCGGGGCTTCTGTCAGCCCTGCCTTTGATTTGTTTACCTCCAGAGTTGGAAAGTGCATATTTGCGTGAGATGGGAAAAGTGTGGATCGTGTTTCAGATTTCATCCTGACACTTTGAAATGACCAGTGTGTTGGTAATTATTTGCCATTTCCATGGCGTTTGGCACCGTAATAATCATGAGGTCGGTCTGTGCATCCTGAAGCCTATGAGGCTTTTTGCAGAGAAACCTCTGCTGAGGCCCAGGTAACTTGCTATTTCCCATAGCTGGCACAGGAGCCTTGGAAGATAGGATTGTTTTCAGTATTATTTCACCATTTTTTCACCACTGTTTCAAGAACTGGAGCTCTTTTCAACCGCTAGCGGAAGAATACTTCTTTGGAGATGAGATATTTTTCTGGGGTGGCAAGTGCAGGGCCTCCGTCAGTCCTGGGTTTGTTGGACTAGCGCCAGACATGAGAAGTGCGCCTTTGTGGGACAGGTGAATAGTGCGGATCCTGTTTCAGTCTAAAGACTGAAACAGGATCCGCACTTTTCACCGTTCCTTTCAGAATCATTTGATTCATCAGCTAGGAATGGCGATTGCTTCTCCAGACCAATCGAAGGCTAGGCCAAAGTACCTCGATCTTTCCAAGAGGTGTGTGGCCCAACTTTTGAAAGAACCGCTAAGTGGAGAACTCTTTGGTATTTTTCCTAAGCACTTTTCACCGTAGTTGTCCTAAGGTTGGTCTCTGCATCCTTAAGCATACCAGAGTTTTCACAGACGAAACAGGCTGAGGCCCAGTAAACTTGGCATTACCAAAAGTTGGTCCTAGAGACTACCAAGAAAGTGTTCTTTTAAGTATTATTCTGTTGTGGTTTCAGCATTATTTTCAGAACCCGAGCAGGGTTCTCGCATTAGCATAAGAATGCTGCCTGGTAGTTGAGATTTCATGGTGGGGTGTAAGTGCCGGGCTTCTGTCAGCCCTGCCTTTGATTTGTTTACCTCCAGAGTTGGAAAGTGCATATTTGCGTGAGATGGGAAAAGTGTGGATCGTGCTTCAGATTTCATCCTGACACTTTGAAATGACCAGTGTGTTGGTAATTATTTCCCATTTCCATGGCGTTTGGCACCGTAATAGTCATGAGGTCGGTCTCTGCATCCTGAAGCCTATGATGTTTTTTGGAGAGAAACCTCTGCTGAGGCCCAGGTAACTTGCTATTTCCCATAGCTGGCACAGGAGCCTTGGAAGATAGGATTGTTTTCAGTATTATTTCACCATTTTTTCACCACTGTTTCAAGAACGGGAGCCCTTTTCAGCCGTTAGCGGAAGAATCCTTCTTTGGAGATGAGATATTTTTCTGGGGTGGCAAGTGCAGGGCCTCTGTCAGTCCTGGGTTTGTTGGACTAGCGCCAGACATGAGAAGTGCGCCTTTGTGGGACAGGTGAATAGTGCGGATCCTGTTCCAGTCTAAAGACTGAAACCGGATCCGCACTTTTCACCGTTCCTTTCAGAATCATTTGATTCATCAGCTAGGAATGGCGATTGCTTCTCCAGACCAATCGAAGGCTAGGCCAAAGTAACTCGATCTTTCCAAGAGGTGTGTGGTCCAACTTTTGAAAGAACCGCTAAGTGGAGAACTATTTGGTATTTTTCGTAAGCACTTTTCACCGTAATTGTCCTAAGGTAGGTCTCTGCATCCTTAAGCATACCAGAGTTTTCACAGACGAAACAGGCTGAGGCCCATTAATCTTGGCATTTCCAATAGTTGGTCCTAGAGACTACCATGAAAATGTTCTTTTAAATATTATTCTGTTGTGGTTTCAGCATCATTTTCAGAACCCGAGCAGGGTTCTCGCATTAGCATAAGAATCCTGCCTGGTAGTTGAGATTTCATGGTGGGGTGTAAGTGCGGGGCTTCTGTCAGCCCTGCCTTTGATTTGTTTACCTCCAGAGTTGGAAAGTGCATATTTGCGTGAGATGGGAAAAGTGTGGATCGTGCTTCAGATTTCATCCTGACACTTTGAAATGACCAGTGTGTTGGTAATTATTTGCCATTTCCATGGCGTTTGGCACCGTAATAGTCATGAGGTCGGTCTCTGCATCCTGAAGCCTATGATGGTTTTTGCAGAGAAACCTCTGCTGAGGCCCAGGTAACTTGCTATTTCCCATAGCTGGCACAGGAGCCTTGAAAGATAGGATTGTTTTCAGTATTATTTCACCATTTTTTCACCACTGTTTCAAGAACGGGAGCCCTTTTCAACCGTTAGCGGAAGAATCCTTCTTAGGAGATGAGATATTTTTCTGGGGTGGCAAGTGCAGGGCCTCTGTCAGTCCTGGGTTTGTTGGACTAGCGCCAGACATGAGAAGTGCGCCTTTGTGGGACAGGTGAATAGTGCGGATCCTGTTTCAGTCTAAAGACTGAAACAGGATCCGCACTTTTCACCGTTCCTTTCAGAATCATTTGATTCATCAGCTAGGAATGGCGATTGCTCCTCCAGACCAATCGAAGGCTAGGCCAAAGTACCTCGATCTTTCCAAGAGGTGTGTGGCCCAACTTTTGAAAGAACCGCTAAGTGGAGAAGTCTTTGGTATTTTTCCTAAGCACTTTTCACCGTAATTGTCCTAAGGTTGGTCTCTGCATCCTTAAGCATACCAGAGTTTTCACAGACGAAACAGGCTGAGGCCCATTAATCTTGGCATTTCCAATACTTGGTCCTACAGACTACCAAGAAAGTGTTTTTTTAAGTATTATTCCATTGTGGTTTCAGCATTATTTTCAGAACCCGAGCAGGGTTCTTGCATTACCATAAGAATCCTGCCTGGTAGTTGAGATTTCTGGGTGGGGTGTAAGTGCGGGGCTTCTGTCAGCCCTGCCTTTGATTTGTTTACCTCCAGAGTTGGAAAGTGCATATTTGCGTAAGATGGGAAAAGTGTGGATTGTGCTTCAGATTTCATCCAGACACTTTGAAATGACCAGTGTGTTGGTAATTATTTGCCATTTCCATGGCGTTTGGCCCCGTAATAGTCATGAGGTCTGTCTCTGCATCCTGAAGCCTATGATGCTTTTTGCAGAGAAACCTCTGCTGAGGCCCAGGTAACTTGCTATTTCTCATAGCTGGCACAGGAGCCTTGGAGGATAGGATTGTTTTCAGTATTATTTCGCTATTTTTTCACCACTGTTTCAAGAACGGGAGCCCTTTTCAACCGTTAGCGGAAGAATCCTTCTTTGGAGATGTGATATTTTTCTAGGGTGGCAAGTGCAGGGTCTCTGTCAGTCCTGGGTTTGTTGGAGTAGCGCCAGACATGAGAAGTGCGCCTTTGTGGGACAGGTGAATAGTGCGGATCCTGTTTCAGTCTAAAGACTGAAACAGGATCCGCACTTTTCACCGTTCCTTTCAGAATCATTTGATTCATCAGCTAGGAATGGCGATTGCTTCTCCAGACCAATCGAAGGCTAGGCCAAAGTACCTCGATATTTCCAAGAGGTGTGTGGCCCAACTTTTGAAAGAACCGCTAAGTGGAGAACTATTTGGTATTTTTCCTAAGCACTTTTCACCGTAATTGTCCTAAGGTTGGTCTCTGCATCCTTAAGCATACCAGAGTTTTCACAGACGAAACAGGCTGAGGCCCAGTAATCTTGGCATTTCCAATAGTTGGTCCTAGAGACTACCAAGAAAGTGTTTTTTTAATTATTATTCCGTTGTGGTTTCAACATTATTTTCAGAACCCGAGCAGGGTTCTCGCATTACCATAAGAATCCTGCCTGGTAGTTGAGATTTCTGGGTGGGGTGTAAGTGCGGGGCTTCTGTCAGCCCTGCCTTTGATTTGTTTACCTCCAGAGTTGGAAAGTGCATATTTGCGTGAGATGGGAAAAGTGTGGATCGTGTTTCAGATTTCATCCTGACACTTTGAAATGACCAGTGTGTTGGTAATTATTTGCCATTTCCATGGCGTTTGGCACCGTAATAATCATGAGGTCGGTCTGTGCATCCTGAAGCCTATGAGGCTTTTTGCAGAGAAACCTCTGCTGAGGCCCAGGTAACTTGCTATTTCCCATAGCTGGCACAGGAGCCTTGGAAGATAGGATTGTTTTCAGTATTATTTCACCATTTTTTCACCACTGTTTCAAGAACTGGAGCTCTTTTCAACCGCTAGCGGAAGAATACTTCTTTGGAGATGAGATATTTTTCTGGGGTGGCAAGTGCAGGGCCTCCGTCAGTCCTGGGTTTGTTGGACTAGCGCCAGACATGAGAAGTGCGCCTTTGTGGGACAGGTGAATAGTGCGGATCCTGTTTCAGTCTAAAGACTGAAACAGGATCCGCACTTTTCACCGTTCCTTTCAGAATCATTTGATTCATCAGCTAGGAATGGCGATTGCTTCTCCAGACCAATCGAAGGCTAGGCCAAAGTACCTCGATCTTTCCAAGAGGTGTGTGGCCCAACTTTTGAAAGAACCGCTAAGTGGAGAACTCTTTGGTATTTTTCCTAAGCACTTTTCACCGTAGTTGTCCTAAGGTTGGTCTCTGCATCCTTAAGCATACCAGAGTTTTCACAGACGAAACAGGCTGAGGCCCAGTAAACTTGGCATTACCAAAAGTTGGTCCTAGAGACTACCAAGAAAGTGTTCTTTTAAGTATTATTCTGTTGTGGTTTCAGCATTATTTTCAGAACCCGAGCAGGGTTCTCGCATTAGCATAAGAATGCTGCCTGGTAGTTGAGATTTCATGGTGGGGTGTAAGTGCCGGGCTTCTGTCAGCCCTGCCTTTGATTTGTTTACCTCCAGAGTTGGAAAGTGCATATTTGCGTGAGATGGGAAAAGTGTGGATCGTGCTTCAGATTTCATCCTGACACTTTGAAATGACCAGTGTGTTGGTAATTATTTCCCATTTCCATGGCGTTTGGCACCGTAATAGTCATGAGGTCGGTCTCTGCATCCTGAAGCCTATGATGTTTTTTGGAGAGAAACCTCTGCTGAGGCCCAGGTAACTTGCTATTTCCCATAGCTGGCACAGGAGCCTTGGAAGATAGGATTGTTTTCAGTATTATTTCACCATTTTTTCACCACTGTTTCAAGAACGGGAGCCCTTTTCAGCCGTTAGCGGAAGAATCCTTCTTTGGAGATGAGATATTTTTCTGGGGTGGCAAGTGCAGGGCCTCTGTCAGTCCTGGGTTTGTTGGACTAGCGCCAGACATGAGAAGTGCGCCTTTGTGGGACAGGTGAATAGTGCGGATCCTGTTCCAGTCTAAAGACTGAAACCGGATCCGCACTTTTCACCGTTCCTTTCAGAATCATTTGATTCATCAGCTAGGAATGGCGATTGCTTCTCCAGACCAATCGAAGGCTAGGCCAAAGTAACTCGATCTTTCCAAGAGGTGTGTGGTCCAACTTTTGAAAGAACCGCTAAGTGGAGAACTATTTGGTATTTTTCGTAAGCACTTTTCACCGTAATTGTCCTAAGGTAGGTCTCTGCATCCTTAAGCATACCAGAGTTTTCACAGACGAAACAGGCTGAGGCCCATTAATCTTGGCATTTCCAATAGTTGGTCCTAGAGACTACCATGAAAATGTTCTTTTAAATATTATTCTGTTGTGGTTTCAGCATCATTTTCAGAACCCGAGCAGGGTTCTCGCATTAGCATAAGAATCCTGCCTGGTAGTTGAGATTTCATGGTGGGGTGTAAGTGCGGGGCTTCTGTCAGCCCTGCCTTTGATTTGTTTACCTCCAGAGTTGGAAAGTGCATATTTGCGTGAGATGGGAAAAGTGTGGATCGTGCTTCAGATTTCATCCTGACACTTTGAAATGACCAGTGTGTTGGTAATTATTTGCCATTTCCATGGCGTTTGGCACCGTAATAGTCATGAGGTCGGTCTCTGCATCCTGAAGCCTATGATGGTTTTTGCAGAGAAACCTCTGCTGAGGCCCAGGTAACTTGCTATTTCCCATAGCTGGCACAGGAGCCTTGAAAGATAGGATTGTTTTCAGTATTATTTCACCATTTTTTCACCACTGTTTCAAGAACGGGAGCCCTTTTCAACCGTTAGCGGAAGAATCCTTCTTAGGAGATGAGATATTTTTCTGGGGTGGCAAGTGCAGGGCCTCTGTCAGTCCTGGGTTTGTTGGACTAGCGCCAGACATGAGAAGTGCGCCTTTGTGGGACAGGTGAATAGTGCGGATCCTGTTTCAGTCTAAAGACTGAAACAGGATCCGCACTTTTCACCGTTCCTTTCAGAATCATTTGATTCATCAGCTAGGAATGGCGATTGCTCCTCCAGACCAATCGAAGGCTAGGCCAAAGTACCTCGATCTTTCCAAGAGGTGTGTGGCCCAACTTTTGAAAGAACCGCTAAGTGGAGAAGTCTTTGGTATTTTTCCTAAGCACTTTTCACCGTAATTGTCCTAAGGTTGGTCTCTGCATCCTTAAGCATACCAGAGTTTTCACAGACGAAACAGGCTGAGGCCCATTAATCTTGGCATTTCCAATAGTTGGTGCTACAGACTACCAAGAAAGTGTTTTTTTAAGTATTATTCCATTGTGGTTTCAGCATTTTTTTCAGAACCCGAGCAGGGTTCTCGCATTAGCATAAGAATCCTGCCTGGTAGTTGAGATTTCTGGGTGGGGTGTAAGTGCGGGGCTTCTGTCAGCCCTGCCTTTGATTTGTTTACCTCCAGAGTTGGAAAGTGCATATTTGCGTGAGATGGGAAAAGTGTGGATCGTGCTTCAGATTTCATCCTGACACTTTGAAATGACCAGTGTGTTGGTAATTATTTGCCATTTCCATGGCGTTTGGCCCCGTAATAGTCATGAGGTCGTTCTCTGCATCCTGAAGCCTATGATGCTTTTTGCAGAGAAACCTCTGCTGAGGCCCAGGTAACTTGCTATTTCCCATAGCTGGCACAGGAGCCTTGGAAGATAGGATTGTTTTCAGTATTATTTCACCATTTTTTCACCACTGTTTCAAGAACGGGAGCCCTTTTCAACCGTTAGCGGAAGAATCCTTCTTTGGAGATGAGATATTTTTCTGGCGTGGCAAGTGCAGGGCCTCTGTCAGTCTTCGGTTTGTTGGACTAGCGCCAGACATGAGTAGTGCGCCTTTGTGGGACAGGTGAATAGTGCGGATCCTGTTTCAGTCTAAAGACTGAAACCGGATCCGCACTTTTCACCGTTCCTTTCAGAATCATTTGATTCATCAGCTAGGAATGGCGATTGCTCCTCCAGACCAATCGAAGGCTAGGCCAAAGTACCTCGATCTTTCCAAGAGGTGTGTGGCCCAACTTTTGAAAGAACCGCTAAGTGGAGAACTATTTGGTATTTTTCCTAAGCACTTTTCACCGTAATTGTCCTAAGGTTGGTCTCTGCATCCTTAAGCATACGAGAGTTTTCACAGACGAAACAGGCTGAGGCCCAGTAATCTTGGCATTTCCAATAGTTGGTCCTAGAGACTACCAAGAAAGTGTTTTTTTAAGTATTATTCCGTTGTGGTTTCAGCATTATTTTCAGAACCGGAGCAGGGTTCTCGCATTAGCATAAGAATCGTGCCTGGTAGTTGAGATTTCTGGGTGGGGAGTAGGTGTGGGCTTTTGTCAGCCCTGCCTTTGATTTGTTTACCTCCAGAGTTGGAAAGTGCATATTTGCGTGAGATGGGAAAAGTGTGGATCGTGCTTCAGATTTCATCCTGACACTTTGAAATGACCAGTGTGTTGGTAATTATTTGCCATTTCCATGGCGTTTGGCACCGTAATAGTCATGAGGTCGGTCTCTGCATCCTGAAGCCTATGACGCTTTTTGCAGAGAAACCTCTGCTGAGGCCCAGGTAACTTGCTATTTCCCATAGCTGGCACAGGAGCCTTGGAAGATAGGATTGTTTTCAGTATTATTTCACCATTTTTTCACCACTGTTTCAAGAACGGGAGCCCTTTTCAACCGTTAGCGGAAGAATCCTTCTTTGGAGATGAGATATTTTTCTGGCGTGGCAAGTGCAGGGCCTCTGTCAGTCCTGGGTTTGTTGGACTAGCGCCAGACATGAGAAGTGCGCCTTTGTGGGACAGGTGAATAGTGCGGATCCTGTTTCAGTCTAAAGACTGAAACAGGATCCGCACTTTTCACCGTTCCTTTCAGAATCATTTGATTCATCAGCTAGGAATGGCGATTGCTTCTCCAGACCAATCGAAGGCTAGGCCAAAGTAACTCGATCTTTCCAAGAGGTGTGTGGCCCAACTTTTGAAAGAACCGCTAAGTGGAGAACTATTTGGTATTTTTCGTAAGCACTTTTCACCGTAATTGTCCTAAGGTTGATCTCTGCATCCTTAAGCATACCAGAGTTTTCACAGACGAAACAGGCTGAGGCCCAGTAATCTTGGCATTTCCAATAGTTGGTCCTAGAGACTACCAAGAAAATGTTCTTTTAAATATTATTCTGTTGTGGTTTCAGCCTCATTTTCAGAACCCGAGCAGGGTTCTCGCATTAGCATAAGAATCCTGCCTGGTAGTTGAGATTTCATGGTGGGGTGTAAGTGCGGGGCTTCTGTCAGCCCTGCCTTTGATTTGTTTACCTCCAGAGTTGGAAAGTGCATATTTGCGTGAGATGGGAAAAGTGTGGATCGTGCTTCTGATTTCATCCTGACACTTTGAAATGACCAGTGTGTTGGTAATTATTTGCCATTTCCATGGCGTTTGGCACCGTAATAGTCATGAGGTCGGTCTCTGAATCCTGAAGCCTATGATGGTTTTTGCAGAGAAACCTCTGCTGAGGCCCAGGTAACTTGCTATTTCCCATAGCTGGCACAGGAGCCTTGAAAGATAGGATTGTTTTCAGTATTATTTCACCATTTTTTCACCACTGTTTCAAGAACGGGAGCCCTTTTCAACCGTTAGCGGAAGAATCCTTCTTAGGAGATGAGATATTTTTCTGGGGTGGCAAGTGCAGGGCCTCTGTCAGTCCTGGGTTTGTTGGACTAGCGCCAGACATGAGAAGTGCGCCTTTGAGGGACAGGTGAATAGTGCGGATCCTGTTTCAGTCTAAAGACTGAAACAGGATCCGCACTTTTCACCGTTCCTTTCAGAATCATTTGATTCGTCAGCTAGGAATGGCGATTGCTCCTCCAGACCAATCGAAGGCTAGGCCAAAGTACCTCGATCTTTCCAAGAGGTGTGTGGCCCAACTTTTGAAAGAACCGCTAAGTGGAGAACTCTTTGGTATTTTTCCTAAGCACTTTTCTCCGTAATTGTCCTAAGGTTGGTCTCTGCATCCTTAAGCATAGGAGAGTTTTCACAGACGAAACAGGCTGAGACCCAGTAATCTTGGCATTTCCAATAGTTGGTCCTACAGACTACCAAGAAAGTGTTTTTTTAAGTATTATTCCGTTGTGGTTTCAGCATTATTTTCAGAACCCGAGCAGGGTTCTCGCATTAGCATAAGAATCCTGCCTGGTAGTTGAGATTTCTGGGTGGGGTGTAGGTGCGGGCTTTTGTCAGCCCTGCCTTTGATTTGTTTACCTCCAGAGTTGGAAAGTGCATATTTGCGTAAGATGGGAAAAGTGTGGATCGTGCTTCAGATTTCATCCTGACACTTTGAAATGACCAGTGTGTTGGTAATTATTTGCCATTTCCATGGCGTCTGGCACCGTAATAGTCATGAGGTCGGTCTCTGCATCCTGAAGCCTATCATGCTTTTTGCAGAGAAACCTCTGCTGAGGCCCAGGTAACTTGCTATTTCCCATAGCTGGCACAGGAGCCTTGGAAGATAGGATTGTTTTCAGTATTATTTCACCATTTTTTCACCACTGTTTCAAGAACGGGAGCCCTTTTCAGCCGTTAGCGGAAGAATCCTTCTTTGGAGATGAGATATTTTTCTGGGGTGGCAAGTGCAGGGCCTCTGTCAGTCCTGGGTTTGTTGGACTAGCGCCAGACATGAGAAGTGCGCCTTTGTGGGACAGGTGAATAGTGCGGATCCTGTTTCAGTCTAAAGACTGAAACAGGATCCGCACTTTTCACCGTTCCTTTCAGAATCATTTGATTCATCAGCTAGGAATGGGGATTGCTTCTCCAGACCAATCGAAGGCTAGGCCAAAGTACCTCGATCTTTCCAAGAGGTGTGTGGCCCAACTTTTGAAAGAACCGCTAAGTGGAGAACTATTTGGTATTTTTCCTAAGCACTTTTCACCGTAATTGTCCTAAGGTTGGTCTCTGCATCCTTAAGAATACCAGAGTTTTCACAGACGAAACAGGCTGAGGCCCATTAATCTTGGCATTTCCGATAGTTGGTCCTACAGACTACCAAGAAAGTGTTTTTCTAAGTATTATTCCATTGTGGTTTCAGCATTATTTTCAGAACCCGAGCAGGGTTCTCGCGTTAGCATAAGAATCCTGCCTGGTAGTTGAGATTTCTGGGTGGGGTGTAAGTGCGGGGCTTCTGTCAGCCCTGCCTTTGATTTGTTTACCTCCAGAGTTGGAAAGTGCATATTTGCTTGAGATTTGAAAAGTGTGGATCGTGCTTCAGATTTCATCATGACACTTTGAAATGACCAGTGTGTTGGTAATTATTTGCCATTTCCATGGCATTTGGCACCGTAATAGTCATGAGGTCGGTCTCTGCATCCTGAAGCCTATGATGCTTTTTGCAGAGAAACCTCTGCTGAGGCCCAGGTAACTTGCTATTTCCCATAGCTGGCACTAGCCTTGGAAGATAGGATTGTTTTCAGTATTATTTCACCATTTTTTCACCACTGTTTCAAGAACCGGAGCCCTTTTCAACCGTTAGCGGAAGAATCCTTCTTTGGAGATGAGATATTTTTCTGGGGTGGCAAGTGCAGGGCCTCTGTCAGTCCTGGGTTTGTTGGACTAGCGGCAGACATGAGAAGTGCGCCTTTGTGGGACAGGTGAATAGTGCGGATCCTGTTTCAGTCTAAAGACTGAAACAGGATCCGCACTTTCCACCGTTCCTTTCAGAATCATTTGATTCATCAGCTAGGACTGGCGATTGCTTCTCCAGACCAATCGAAGGCTAGGCCAAAGTACCTCGATATTTCCAAGAGGTGTGTGGCCCAACTTTTGAAAGAACCGCTAAGTGGAGAACTATTTGGTATTTTTCCTAAGCACTTTTCACCGTAATTGTCCTAAGGTTGGTCTCTGCATCCTTAAGCATACCAGAGTTTTCACAGACGAAACAGGCTGAGGCCCATTAATCTTGGCATTTCCAATACTTGGTCCTACAGACTACCAAGAAAGTGTTTTTTTAAGTATTATTCCATTGTGGTTTCAGCATTATTTTCAGAACCCGAGCAGGGTTCTTGCATTACCATAAGAATCCTGCCTGGTAGTTGAGATTTCTGGGTGGGGTGTAAGTGCGGGGCTTCTGTCAGCCCTGCCTTTGATTTGTTTACCTCCAGAGTTGGAAAGTGCATATTTGCGTAAGATGGGAAAAGTGTGGATTGTGCTTCAGATTTCATCCAGACACTTTGAAATGACCAGTGTGTTGGTAATTATTTGCCATTTCCATGGCGTTTGGCCCCGTAATAGTCATGAGGTCTGTCTCTGCATCCTGAAGCCTATGATGCTTTTTGCAGAGAAACCTCTGCTGAGGCCCAGGTAACTTGCTATTTCTCATAGCTGGCACAGGAGCCTTGGAGGATAGGATTGTTTTCAGTATTATTTCGCCATTTTTTCACCACTGTTTCAAGAACGGGAGCCCTTTTCAACCGTTAGCGGAAGAATCCTTCTTTGGAGATGTGATATTTTTCTGGGGTGGCAAGTGCAGGGTCTCTGTCAGTCCTGGGTTTGTTGGAGTAGCGCCAGACATGAGAAGTGCGCCTTTGTGGGACAGGTGAATAGTGCGGATCCTGTTTCAGTCTAAAGACTGAAACAGGATCCGCACTTTTCACCGTTCCTTTCAGAATCATTTGATTCATCAGCTAGGAATGGCGATTGCTTCTCCAGACCAATCGAAGGCTAGGCCAAAGTACCTCGATATTTCCAAGAGGTGTGTGGCCCAACTTTTGAAAGAACCGCTAAGTGGAGAACTATTTGGTATTTTTCCTAAGCACTTTTCACCGTAATTGTCCTAAGGTTGGTCTCTGCATCCTTAAGCATACCAGAGTTTTCACAGACGAAACAGGCTGAGGCCCAGTAATCTTGGCATTTCCAATAGTTGGTCCTAGAGACTACCAAGAAAGTGTTTTTTTAATTATTATTCCGTTGTGGTTTCAACATTATTTTCAGAACCCGAGCAGGGTTCTCGCATTACCATAAGAATCCTGCCTGGTAGTTGAGATTTCTGGGTGGGGTGTAAGTGCGGGGCTTCTGTCAGCCCTGCCTTTGATTTGTTTACCTCCAGAGTTGGAAAGTGCATATTTGCGTGAGATGGGAAAAGTGTGGATCGTGTTTCAGATTTCATCCTGACACTTTGAAATGACCAGTGTGTTGGTAATTATTTGCCATTTCCATGGCGTTTGGCACCGTAATAATCATGAGGTCGGTCTGTGCATCCTGAAGCCTATGAGGCTTTTTGCAGAGAAACCTCTGCTGAGGCCCAGGTAACTTGCTATTTCCCATAGCTGGCACAGGAGCCTTGGAAGATAGGATTGTTTTCAGTATTATTTCACCATTTTTTCACCACTGTTTCAAGAACTGGAGCTCTTTTCAACCGCTAGCGGAAGAATACTTCTTTGGAGATGAGATATTTTTCTGGGGTGGCAAGTGCAGGGCCTCCGTCAGTCCTGGGTTTGTTGGACTAGCGCCAGACATGAGAAGTGCGCCTTTGTGGGACAGGTGAATAGTGCGGATCCTGTTTCAGTCTAAAGACTGAAACAGGATCCGCACTTTTCACCGTTCCTTTCAGAATCATTTGATTCATCAGCTAGGAATGGCGATTGCTTCTCCAGACCAATCGAAGGCTAGGCCAAAGTACCTCGATCTTTCCAAGAGGTGTGTGGCCCAACTTTTGAAAGAACCGCTAAGTGGAGAACTCTTTGGTATTTTTCCTAAGCACTTTTCACCGTAGTTGTCCTAAGGTTGGTCTCTGCATCCTTAAGCATACCAGAGTTTTCACAGACGAAACAGGCTGAGGCCCAGTAAACTTGGCATTACCAAAAGTTGGTCCTAGAGACTACCAAGAAAGTGTTCTTTTAAGTATTATTCTGTTGTGGTTTCAGCATTATTTTCAGAACCCGAGCAGGGTTCTCGCATTAGCATAAGAATGCTGCCTGGTAGTTGAGATTTCATGGTGGGGTGTAAGTGCCGGGCTTCTGTCAGCCCTGCCTTTGATTTGTTTACCTCCAGAGTTGGAAAGTGCATATTTGCGTGAGATGGGAAAAGTGTGGATCGTGCTTCAGATTTCATCCTGACACTTTGAAATGACCAGTGTGTTGGTAATTATTTCCCATTTCCATGGCGTTTGGCACCGTAATAGTCATGAGGTCGGTCTCTGCATCCTGAAGCCTATGATGTTTTTTGGAGAGAAACCTCTGCTGAGGCCCAGGTAACTTGCTATTTCCCATAGCTGGCACAGGAGCCTTGGAAGATAGGATTGTTTTCAGTATTATTTCACCATTTTTTCACCACTGTTTCAAGAACGGGAGCCCTTTTCAGCCGTTAGCGGAAGAATCCTTCTTTGGAGATGAGATATTTTTCTGGGGTGGCAAGTGCAGGGCCTCTGTCAGTCCTGGGTTTGTTGGACTAGCGCCAGACATGAGAAGTGCGCCTTTGTGGGACAGGTGAATAGTGCGGATCCTGTTCCAGTCTAAAGACTGAAACCGGATCCGCACTTTTCACCGTTCCTTTCAGAATCATTTGATTCATCAGCTAGGAATGGCGATTGCTTCTCCAGACCAATCGAAGGCTAGGCCAAAGTAACTCGATCTTTCCAAGAGGTGTGTGGTCCAACTTTTGAAAGAACCGCTAAGTGGAGAACTATTTGGTATTTTTCGTAAGCACTTTTCACCGTAATTGTCCTAAGGTAGGTCTCTGCATCCTTAAGCATACCAGAGTTTTCACAGACGAAACAGGCTGAGGCCCATTAATCTTGGCATTTCCAATAGTTGGTCCTAGAGACTACCATGAAAATGTTCTTTTAAATATTATTCTGTTGTGGTTTCAGCATCATTTTCAGAACCCGAGCAGGGTTCTCGCATTAGCATAAGAATCCTGCCTGGTAGTTGAGATTTCATGGTGGGGTGTAAGTGCGGGGCTTCTGTCAGCCCTGCCTTTGATTTGTTTACCTCCAGAGTTGGAAAGTGCATATTTGCGTGAGATGGGAAAAGTGTGGATCGTGCTTCAGATTTCATCCTGACACTTTGAAATGACCAGTGTGTTGGTAATTATTTGCCATTTCCATGGCGTTTGGCACCGTAATAGTCATGAGGTCGGTCTCTGCATCCTGAAGCCTATGATGGTTTTTGCAGAGAAACCTCTGCTGAGGCCCAGGTAACTTGCTATTTCCCATAGCTGGCACAGGAGCCTTGAAAGATAGGATTGTTTTCAGTATTATTTCACCATTTTTTCACCACTGTTTCAAGAACGGGAGCCCTTTTCAACCGTTAGCGGAAGAATCCTTCTTAGGAGATGAGATATTTTTCTGGGGTGGCAAGTGCAGGGCCTCTGTCAGTCCTGGGTTTGTTGGACTAGCGCCAGACATGAGAAGTGCGCCTTTGTGGGACAGGTGAATAGTGCGGATCCTGTTTCAGTCTAAAGACTGAAACAGGATCCGCACTTTTCACCGTTCCTTTCAGAATCATTTGATTCATCAGCTAGGAATGGCGATTGCTCCTCCAGACCAATCGAAGGCTAGGCCAAAGTACCTCGATCTTTCCAAGAGGTGTGTGGCCCAACTTTTGAAAGAACCGCTAAGTGGAGAACTATTTGGTATTTTTCCTAAGCACTTTTCACCGTAATTGTCCTAAGGTTGGTCTCTGCATCCTTAAGCATACGAGAGTTTTCACAGACGAAACAGGCTGAGGCCCAGTAATCTTGGCATTTCCAATAGTTGGTCCTAGAGACTACCAAGAAAGTGTTTTTTTAAGTATTATTCCGTTGTGGTTTCAGCATTATTTTCAGAACCGGAGCAGGGTTCTCGCATTAGCATAAGAATCGTGCCTGGTAGTTGAGATTTCTGGGTGGGGAGTAGGTGTGGGCTTTTGTCAGCCCTGCCTTTGATTTGTTTACCTCCAGAGTTGGAAAGTGCATATTTGCGTGAGATGGGAAAAGTGTGGATCGTGCTTCAGATTTCATCCTGACACTTTGAAATGACCAGTGTGTTGGTAATTATTTGCCATTTCCATGGCGTTTGGCACCGTAATAGTCATGAGGTCGGTCTCTGCATCCTGAAGCCTATGACGCTTTTTGCAGAGAAACCTCTGCTGAGGCCCAGGTAACTTGCTATTTCCCATAGCTGGCACAGGAGCCTTGGAAGATAGGATTGTTTTCAGTATTATTTCACCATTTTTTCACCACTGTTTCAAGAACGGGAGCCCTTTTCAACCGTTAGCGGAAGAATCCTTCTTTGGAGATGAGATATTTTTCTGGCGTGGCAAGTGCAGGGCCTCTGTCAGTCCTGGGTTTGTTGGACTAGCGCCAGACATGAGAAGTGCGCCTTTGTGGGACAGGTGAATAGTGCGGATCCTGTTTCAGTCTAAAGACTGAAACAGGATCCGCACTTTTCACCGTTCCTTTCAGAATCATTTGATTCATCAGCTAGGAATGGCGATTGCTTCTCCAGACCAATCGAAGGCTAGGCCAAAGTAACTCGATCTTTCCAAGAGGTGTGTGGCCCAACTTTTGAAAGAACCGCTAAGTGGAGAACTATTTGGTATTTTTCGTAAGCACTTTTCACCGTAATTGTCCTAAGGTTGATCTCTGCATCCTTAAGCATACCAGAGTTTTCACAGACGAAACAGGCTGAGGCCCAGTAATCTTGGCATTTCCAATAGTTGGTCCTAGAGACTACCAAGAAAATGTTCTTTTAAATATTATTCTGTTGTGGTTTCAGCCTCATTTTCAGAACCCGAGCAGGGTTCTCGCATTAGCATAAGAATCCTGCCTGGTAGTTGAGATTTCATGGTGGGGTGTAAGTGCGGGGCTTCTGTCAGCCCTGCCTTTGATTTGTTTACCTCCAGAGTTGGAAAGTGCATATTTGCGTGAGATGGGAAAAGTGTGGATCGTGCTTCTGATTTCATCCTGACACTTTGAAATGACCAGTGTGTTGGTAATTATTTGCCATTTCCATGGCGTTTGGCACCGTAATAGTCATGAGGT
This sequence comes from Lemur catta, assembly GCF_020740605.2. Classification (NCBI taxonomy): domain Eukaryota; kingdom Metazoa; phylum Chordata; class Mammalia; order Primates; family Lemuridae; genus Lemur; species Lemur catta. The sequence goes on along the minus strand of NW_025423734.1, from coordinate 1,210,391 downwards.
CGGTCTCTGCATCCTGAAGCCTATGATGGTTTTTGCAGAGAAACCTCTGCTGAGGCCCAGGTAACTTGCTATTTCCCATAGCTGGCACAGGAGCCTTGAAAGATAGGATTGTTTTCAGTATTATTTCACCATTTTTTCACCACTGTTTCAAGAACGGGAGCCCTTTTCAACCGTTAGCGGAAGAATCCTTCTTAGGAGATGAGATATTTTTCTGGGGTGGCAAGTGCAGGGCCTCTGTCAGTCCTGGGTTTGTTGGACTAGCGCCAGACATGAGAAGTGCGCCTTTGAGGGACAGGTGAATAGTGCGGATCCTGTTTCAGTCTAAAGACTGAAACAGGATCCGCACTTTTCACCGTTCCTTTCAGAATCATTTGATTCATCAGCTAGGAATGGCGATTGCTCCTCCAGACCAATCGAAGGCTAGGCCAAAGTACCTCGATCTTTCCAAGAGGTGTGTGGCCCAACTTTTGAAAGAACCGCTAAGTGGAGAACTCTTTGGTATTTTTCCTAAGCACTTTTCTCCGTAATTGTCCTAAGGTTGGTCTCTGCATCCTTAAGCATAGGAGAGTTTTCACAGACGAAACAGGCTGAGACCCAGTAATCTTGGCATTTCCAATAGTTGGTCCTACAGACTACCAAGAAAGTGTTTTTTTAAGTATTATTCCGTTGTGGTTTCAGCATTATTTTCAGAACCCGAGCAGGGTTCTCGCATTAGCATAAGAATCCTGCCTGGTAGTTGAGATTTCTGGGTGGGGTGTAGGTGCGGGCTTTTGTCAGCCCTGCCTTTGATTTGTTTACCTCCAGAGTTGGAAAGTGCATATTTGCGTAAGATGGGAAAAGTGTGGATCGTGCTTCAGATTTCATCCTGACACTTTGAAATGACCAGTGTGTTGGTAATTATTTGCCATTTCCATGGCGTCTGGCACCGTAATAGTCATGAGGTCGGTCTCTGCATCCTGAAGCCTATCATGCTTTTTGCAGAGAAACCTCTGCTGAGGCCCAGGTAACTTGCTATTTCCCATAGCTGGCACAGGAGCCTTGGAAGATAGGATTGTTTTCAGTATTATTTCACCATTTTTTCACCACTGTTTCAAGAACGGGAGCCCTTTTCAGCCGTTAGCGGAAGAATCCTTCTTTGGAGATGAGATATTTTTCTGGGGTGGCAAGTGCAGGGCCTCTGTCAGTCCTGGGTTTGTTGGACTAGCGCCAGACATGAGAAGTGCGCCTTTGTGGGACAGGTGAATAGTGCGGATCCTGTTTCAGTCTAAAGACTGAAACAGGATCCGCACTTTTCACCGTTCCTTTCAGAATCATTTGATTCATCAGCTAGGAATGGGGATTGCTTCTCCAGACCAATCGAAGGCTAGGCCAAAGTACCTCGATCTTTCCAAGAGGTGTGTGGCCCAACTTTTGAAAGAACCGCTAAGTGGAGAACTATTTGGTATTTTTCCTAAGCACTTTTCACCGTAATTGTCCTAAGGTTGGTCTCTGCATCCTTAAGAATACCAGAGTTTTCACAGACGAAACAGGCTGAGGCCCATTAATCTTGGCATTTCCGATAGTTGGTCCTACAGACTACCAAGAAAGTGTTTTTCTAAGTATTATTCCATTGTGGTTTCAGCATTATTTTCAGAACCCGAGCAGGGTTCTCGCGTTAGCATAAGAATCCTGCCTGGTAGTTGAGATTTCTGGGTGGGGTGTAAGTGCGGGGCTTCTGTCAGCCCTGCCTTTGATTTGTTTACCTCCAGAGTTGGAAAGTGCATATTTGCTTGAGATTTGAAAAGTGTGGATCGTGCTTCAGATTTCATCATGACACTTTGAAATGACCAGTGTGTTGGTAATTATTTGCCATTTCCATGGCATTTGGCACCGTAATAGTCATGAGGTCGGTCTCTGCATCCTGAAGCCTATGATGCTTTTTGCAGAGAAACCTCTGCTGAGGCCCAGGTAACTTGCTATTTCCCATAGCTGGCACTAGCCTTGGAAGATAGGATTGTTTTCAGTATTATTTCACCATTTTTTCACCACTGTTTCAAGAACCGGAGCCCTTTTCAACCGTTAGCGGAAGAATCCTTCTTTGGAGATGAGATATTTTTCTGGGGTGGCAAGTGCAGGGCCTCTGTCAGTCCTGGGTTTGTTGGACTAGCGGCAGACATGAGAAGTGCGCCTTTGTGGGACAGGTGAATAGTGCGGATCCTGTTTCAGTCTAAAGACTGAAACAGGATCCGCACTTTCCACCGTTCCTTTCAGAATCATTTGATTCATCAGCTAGGACTGGCGATTGCTTCTCCAGACCAATCGAAGGCTAGGCCAAAGTACCTCGATATTTCCAAGAGGTGTGTGGCCCAACTTTTGAAAGAACCGCTAAGTGGAGAACTATTTGGTATTTTTCCTAAGCACTTTTCACCGTAATTGTCCTAAGGTTGGTCTCTGCATCCTTAAGCATACCAGAGTTTTCACAGACGAAACAGGCTGAGGCCCAGTAATCTTGGCATTTCCAATAGTTGGTCCTAGAGACTACCAAGAAAGTGTTTTTTTAATTATTATTCCGTTGTGGTTTCAACATTATTTTCAGAACCCGAGCAGGGTTCTCGCATTACCATAAGAATCCTGCCTGGTAGTTGAGATTTCTGGGTGGGGTGTAAGTGCGGGGCTTCTGTCAGCCCTGCCTTTGATTTGTTTACCTCCAGAGTTGGAAAGTGCATATTTGCGTGAGATGGGAAAAGTGTGGATCGTGTTTCAGATTTCATCCTGACACTTTGAAATGACCAGTGTGTTGGTAATTATTTGCCATTTCCATGGCGTTTGGCACCGTAATAATCATGAGGTCGGTCTGTGCATCCTGAAGCCTATGAGGCTTTTTGCAGAGAAACCTCTGCTGAGGCCCAGGTAACTTGCTATTTCCCATAGCTGGCACAGGAGCCTTGGAAGATAGGATTGTTTTCAGTATTATTTCACCATTTTTTCACCACTGTTTCAAGAACTGGAGCTCTTTTCAACCGCTAGCGGAAGAATACTTCTTTGGAGATGAGATATTTTTCTGGGGTGGCAAGTGCAGGGCCTCCGTCAGTCCTGGGTTTGTTGGACTAGCGCCAGACATGAGAAGTGCGCCTTTGTGGGACAGGTGAATAGTGCGGATCCTGTTTCAGTCTAAAGACTGAAACAGGATCCGCACTTTTCACCGTTCCTTTCAGAATCATTTGATTCATCAGCTAGGAATGGCGATTGCTTCTCCAGACCAATCGAAGGCTAGGCCAAAGTACCTCGATCTTTCCAAGAGGTGTGTGGCCCAACTTTTGAAAGAACCGCTAAGTGGAGAACTCTTTGGTATTTTTCCTAAGCACTTTTCTCCGTAATTGTCCTAAGGTTGGTCTCTGCATCCTTAAGCATAGGAGAGTTTTCACAGACGAAACAGGCTGAGACCCAGTAATCTTGGCATTTCCAATAGTTGGTCCTACAGACTACCAAGAAAGTGTTTTTTTAAGTATTATTCCGTTGTGGTTTCAGCATTATTTTCCGAACCCGAGCAGGGTTCTCGCATTAGCATAAGAATCCTGCCTGGTAGTTGAGATTTCTGGGTGGGGTGTAGGTGCGGGCTTTTGTCAGCCCTGCCTTTGATTTGTTTACCTCCAGAGTTGGAAAGTGCATATTTGCGTGAGATGGGAAAAGTGTGGATCGTGCTTCAGATTTCATCCTGACACTTTGAAATGACCAGTGTGTTGGTAATTATTTGCCATTTCCATGGCGTCTGGCACCGTAATAGTCATGAGGTCGGTCTCTGCATCCTGAAGCCTATGATGCTTTTTGCAGAGAAACCTCTGCTGAGGCCCAGGTAACTTGCTATTTCCCCTAGCTGGCACAGGAGCCTTGGAAGATAGGATTGTTTTCAGTATTATTTCACCATTTTTTAACCACTGTTTCAAGAACGGGAGCCCTTTTCAACCGTTAGCGGAAGAATCCTTCTTTGGAGATGAGATATTTTTCTGGGGTGGCAAGTGCAGGGCCTCTGTCAGTCCTGGGTTTGTTGGACTAGCGCCAGACATGAGAAGTGCGCCTTTGTGGGACAGGTGAATAGTGCGGATCCTGTTTCAGTCTAAAGACTGAAACAGGATCCGCACGTTTCACCGTTCCTTTCAGAATCATTTGATTCATCAGCTAGGAATGGCGATTGCTTCTCCAGACCAATCGAAGGCTAGGCCAAAGTACCTCGATCTATCCAAGAGGTGTGTGGCCCAACTTTTGAAAGAACCGCTAAGTGGAGAACTATTTGGTATTTTTCCTAAGCACTTTTCACCGTAATTGTCCTAAGGTTGGTCTCTGCATCCTTAAGAATACCAGAGTTTTCACAGACGAAACAGGCTGAGGCCCATTAATCTTGGCATTTCCAATAGTTGGTCCTACAGACTACCAAGAAAGTGTTTTTCTAAGTATTATTCCATTGTGGTTTCAGCATTATTTTCAGAACCCGAGCAGGGTTCTCGCATTACCATAAGAATCCTGCCTGATAGTTGAGATTTCATGGTGGGGTGTAAGTGCGGGGCTTCTGTCAGCCCTGCCTTTGATTTGTTTACCTCCAGAGTTGGAAAGTGCATATTTGCGTGAGATGGGAAAAGTGTGGATCGTGCTTCAGATTTCATCCTGACACTTTGAAATGACCAGTGTGTTGGTAATTATTTGCCATTTCCATGGAGTCTGGCACCGTAATAGTCATGAGGTCGGTCTCTGCATCCTGAAGCCTATGATGCTTTTTGCAGAGAAACCTCTGCTGAGGCCCAGGTAACTTGCTATTTCCCATAGCTGGCACAGGAGCCTTGGAAGATAGGATTGTTTTCAGTATTATTTCACCATTTTTTCACCACTGTTTCAAGAACGGGAGCCCTTTTCAGCCGTTAGCGGAAGAATCCTTCTTTGGAGATGAGATATTTTTCTGGGGTGGCAAGTGCAGGGCCTCTGTCAGTCCTGGGTTTGTTGGACTAGAGCCAGACATGAGAAGTGCGCATTTGTGGGACAGGTGAATAGTGCGGATCCTGTTTCAGTCTAAAGACTGAAACAGGATCCGCACTTTTCACCGTTCCTTTCAGAATCATTTGATTCATCAGCTAGGAATGGCGATTGCTTCTCCAGACCAATCGAAGGCTAGGCCAAAGTACCTCGATCTTTCCAAGAGGTGTGTGGCCCAACTTTTGAAAGAACCGCTAAGTGGAGAACTATTTGGTATTTTTCGTAAGCACTTTTCACCGTAATTGTCCTAAGGTTGGTCTCTGCATCCTTAAGCATACCAGAGTTTTCACAGACGAAACAGGCTGAGGCCCAGTAATCTTGGCATTTCCAATAGTTGGTCCTAGAGACTACCAAGAAAATGTTCTTTTAAATATTATTCTGTTGTGGTTTCAGCATCATTTTCAGAACCCGAGCAGGGTTCTCGCATTAGCATAAGAATCCTGCCTGGTAGTTGAGATTTCATGGTGGGGTGTAAGTGCGGGGCTTCTGTCAGCCCTGCCTTTGATTTGTTTACCTCCAGAGTTGGAAAGTGCATATTTGCGTGAGATGGGAAAAGTGTGGATCGTGCTTCAGATTTCATCCTGACACTTTGAAAAGACCAGTGTGTTGGTAATTATTTGCCATTTCCATGGCGTTTGGCACCGTAATAGTCATGAGGTCGGTCTCTGCATCCTGAAGCCTATGATGCTTTTTGCAGAGAAACCTCTGCTGAGGCCCAGGTAACTTGCTATTTCCCATAGCTGGCACAGGAGCCTTGGAAGATAGGATTGTTTTCAGTATTATTTCACCATTTTTTCACCACTGTTTCAAGAACGGGAGCCCTTTTCAACCGTTAGCGGAAGAATCCTTCTTTGGAGATGAGATATTTTTCTGGCGTGGCAAGTGCAGGGCCTCTGTCAGTCCTGGGTTTGTTGGACTAGCGCCAGACATGAGAAGTGCGCCTTTGTGGGACAGGTGAATAGTGCGGATCCTGTTTCAGTCTAAAGACTGAAACAGGATCCGCACTTTTCACCGTTCCTTTCAGAATCATTTGATTCATCAGCTAGGAATGGCGATTGCTCCTCCAGACCAATCGAAGGCTAGGCCAAATTACCTCGATCTTTCCAAGAGGTGTGTGGCCCAACTTTTGAAAGAACCGCTAAGTGGAGAACTATTTGGTATTTTTCCTAAGCACTTTTCACCGTAATTGTCCTAAGGTTGGTCTCTGCATCCTTAAGCATACGAGAGTTTTCACAGACGAAACAGGCTGAGGCCCAGTAATCTTGGCATTTCCAATAGGTGGTCCTAGAGACTACCAAGAAAGTGTTTTTTTAATTATTATTCCGTTGTGGTTTCAACATTATTTTCAGAACCCGAGCAGGGTTCTCGCATTACCATAAGAATCCTGCCTGATAGTTGAGATTTCATGGTGGGGTGTAAGTGCGGGGCTTCTGTCAGCCCTGCCTTTGATTTGTTTACCTCCAGAGTTGGAAAGTGCATATTTGCGTGAGATGGGAAAAGTGTGGATCGTGCTTCAGATTTCATCCTGACACTTTGAAATGACCAGTGTGTTGGTAATTATTTGCCATTTCCATGGAGTCTGGCACCGTAATAGTCATGAGGTCGGTCTCTGCATCCTGAAGCCTATGATGCTTTTTGCAGAGAAACCTCTGCTGAGGCCCAGGTAACTTGCTATTTCCCCTAGCTGGCACAGGAGCCTTGGAAGATAGGATTGTTTTCAGTATTATTTCACCATTTTTTCACCACTGTTTCAAGAACGGGAGCCCTTTTAAACCGTTAGCGGAAGAATCCTTCTTTGGAGATGAGATATTTTTCTGGGGTGGCAAGTGCAGGGCCTCTGTCAGTCCTGGGTTTGTTGGACTAGCGCCAGACATGAGAAGTGCGCCTTTGTGGGACAGGTGAATAGTGCGGATCCTGTTTCAGTCTAAAGACTGAAACAGGATCCGCACTTTTCACCGTTCCTTTCAGAATCATTTGATTCATCAGCTAGGAATGGCGATTGCTTCTCCAGACCAATCGAAGGCTAGGCCAAAGTACCTCGATCTTTCCAAGAGGTGTGTGGCCCAACTTTTGAAAGAACCGCTAAGTGGAGAACTCTTTGGTATTTTTCCTAAGCACTTTTCTCCGTAATTGTCCTAAGGTTGGTCTCTGCATCCTTAAGCATAGGAGAGTTTTCACAGACGAAACAGGCTGAGACCCAGTAATCTTGGCATTTCCAATAGTTGGTCCTACAGACTACCAAGAAAGTGTTTTTTTAAGTATTATTCCGTTGTGGTTTCAGCATTATTTTCCGAACCCGAGCAGGGTTCTCGCATTAGCATAAGAATCCTGCCTGGTAGTTGAGATTTCTGGGTGGGGTGTAGGTGCGGGCTTTTGTCAGCCCTGCCTTTGATTTGTTTACCTCCAGAGTTGGAAAGTGCATATTTGCGTGAGATGGGAAAAGTGTGGATCGTGCTTCAGATTTCATCCTGACACTTTGAAATGACCAGTGTGTTGGTAATTATTTGCCATTTCCATGGCGTCTGGCACCGTAATAGTCATGAGGTCGGTCTCTGCATCCTGAAGCCTATGATGCTTTTTGCAGAGAAACCTCTGCTGAGGCCCAGGTAACTTGCTATTTCCCCTAGCTGGCACAGGAGCCTTGGAAGATAGGATTGTTTTCAGTATTATTTCACCATTTTTTAACCACTGTTTCAAGAACGGGAGCCCTTTTCAACCGTTAGCGGAAGAATCCTTCTTAGGAGATGAGATATTTTTCTGGGGTGGCAAGTGCAGGGCCTCTGTCAGTCCTGGGTTTGTTGGACTAGCGCCAGACATGAGAAGTGCGCCTTTGTGGGACAGGTGAATAGTGCGGATCCTGTTTCAGTCTAAAGACTGAAACAGGATCCGCACGTTTCACCGTTCCTTTCAGAATCATTTGATTCATCAGCTAGGAATGGCGATTGCTTCTCCAGACCAATCGAAGGCTAGGCCAAAGTACCTCGATCTATCCAAGAGGTGTGTGGCCCAACTTTTGAAAGAACCGCTAAGTGGAGAACTATTTGGTATTTTTCCTAAGCACTTTTCACCGTAATTGTCCTAAGGTTGGTCTCTGCATCCTTAAGAATACCAGAGTTTTCACAGACGAAACAGGCTGAGGCCCATTAATCTTGGCATTTCCAATAGTTGGTCCTACAGACTACCAAGAAAGTGTTTTTCTAAGTATTATTCCATTGTGGTTTCAGCATTATTTTCAGAACCCGAGCAGGGTTCTCGCATTACCATAAGAATCCTGCCTGATAGTTGAGATTTCATGGTGGGGTGTAAGTGCGGGGCTTCTGTCAGCCCTGCCTTTGATTTGTTTACCTCCAGAGTTGGAAAGTGCATATTTGCGTGAGATGGGAAAAGTGTGGATCGTGCTTCAGATTTCATCCTGACACTTTGAAATGACCAGTGTGTTGGTAATTATTTGCCATTTCCATGGAGTCTGGCACCGTAATAGTCATGAGGTCGGTCTCTGCATCCTGAAGCCTATGATGCTTTTTGCAGAGAAACCTCTGCTGAGGCCCAGGTAACTTGCTATTTCCCATAGCTGGCACAGGAGCCTTGGAAGATAGGATTGTTTTCAGTATTATTTCACCATTTTTTCACCACTGTTTCAAGAACGGGAGCCCTTTTCAGCCGTTAGCGGAAGAATCCTTCTTTGGAGATGAGATATTTTTCTGGGGTGGCAAGTGCAGGGCCTCTGTCAGTCCTGGGTTTGTTGGACTAGAGCCAGACATGAGAAGTGCGCATTTGTGGGACAGGTGAATAGTGCGGATCCTGTTTCAGTCTAAAGACTGAAACAGGATCCGCACTTTTCACCGTTCCTTTCAGAATCATTTGATTCATCAGCTAGGAATGGCGATTGCTTCTCCAGACCAATCGAAGGCTAGGCCAAAGTACCTCGATCTTTCCAAGAGGTGTGTGGCCCAACTTTTGAAAGAACCGCTAAGTGGAGAACTATTTGGTATTTTTCGTAAGCACTTTTCACCGTAATTGTCATAAGGTTGGTCTCTGCATCCTTAAGCATACCAGAGTTTTCACAGACGAAACAGGCTGAGGCCCAGTAATCTTGGCATTTCCAATAGTTGGTCCTAGAGACTACCAAGAAAATGTTCTTTTAAATATTATTCTGTTGTGGTTTCAGCATCATTTTCAGAACCCGAGCAGGGTTCTCGCATTAGCATAAGAATCCTGCCTGGTAGTTGAGATTTCATGGTGGGGTGTAAGTGCGGGGCTTCTGTCAGCCCTGCCTTTGATTTGTTTACCTCCAGAGTTGGAAAGTGCATATTTGCGTGAGATGGGAAAAGTGTGGATCGTGCTTCAGATTTCATCCTGACACTTTGAAAAGACCAGTGTGTTGGTAATTATTTGCCATTTCCATGGCGTTTGGCACCGTAATAGTCATGAGGTCGGTCTCTGCATCCTGAAGCCTATGATGCTTTTTGCAGAGAAACCTCTGCTGAGGCCCAGGTAACTTGCTATTTCCCATAGCTGGCACAGGAGCCTTGGAAGATAGGATTGTTTTCAGTATTATTTCACCATTTTTTCACCACTGTTTCAAGAACGGGAGCCCTTTTCAACCGTTAGCGGAAGAATCCTTCTTTGGAGATGAGATATTTTTCTGGCGTGGCAAGTGCAGGGCCTCTGTCAGTCCTGGGTTTGTTGGACTAGCGCCAGACATGAGAAGTGCGCCTTTGTGGGACAGGTGAATAGTGCGGATCCTGTTTCAGTCTAAAGACTGAAACAGGATCCGCACTTTTCACCGTTCCTTTCAGAATCATTTGATTCATCAGCTAGGAATGGCGATTGCTCCTCCAGACCAATCGAAGGCTAGGCCAAATTACCTCGATCTTTCCAAGAGGTGTGTGGCCCAACTTTTGAAAGAACCGCTAAGTGGAGAACTATTTGGTATTTTTCCTAAGCACTTTTCACCGTAATTGTCCTAAGGTTGGTCTCTGCATCCTTAAGCATACGAGAGTTTTCACAGACGAAACAGGCTGAGGCCCAGTAATCTTGGCATTTCCAATAGGTGGTCCTAGAGACTACCAAGAAAGTGTTTTTTTAATTATTATTCCGTTGTGGTTTCAACATTATTTTCAGAACCCGAGCAGGGTTCTCGCATTACCATAAGAATCCTGCCTGATAGTTGAGATTTCATGGTGGGGTGTAAGTGCGGGGCTTCTGTCAGCCCTGCCTTTGATTTGTTTACCTCCAGAGTTGGAAAGTGCATATTTGCGTGAGATGGGAAAAGTGTGGATCGTGCTTCAGATTTCATCCTGACACTTTGAAATGACCAGTGTGTTGGTAATTATTTGCCATTTCCATGGAGTCTGGCACCGTAATAGTCATGAGGTCGGTCTCTGCAT